>NC_142064.1:16287500-16609500 GCF_059756535.1 Pantherophis guttatus
TATTTGGAAGGTCCTAAGAGACTTGAATAAACAGTTCTTGAATTATAATCACACATTTCATTCAAATTTCATGCTTTGAGGATTTTTTTTTTCCTGATTAGAAGAGTTAGTTGTCAAACTGACTGGATCACATTTCCAACCTTTAAACTACTTTTGTGTATAATATAAATGACCAGAAGTCAAAATAAAACAAGTATCCATGTAACAAAATTTACTCACTCACTCCCCCCCCCCTCTCTCTCTCTCTCGTGTGTGTGTGTGTGTGTGTGTGTGTGTGTGTGTGTGTGTTATATACAAACTTGTATATATAATTTGAATATACGTTTTATCGGTTGAATATATACAATTTTAATGCCATTATGTTTTTGCACAGAAAGTATTGTTTCTTTATAAGTGTGCAGCTTCAAATTTTTTCTATTCACACAGACGGATGTATGTGCAGGGTGGAATTCCCCCAAAGTTATGGATTAGTAGGTTCCTCACAAATATGCAATTAACATTTAATTCTAATAAAAGTTTACCTCAAACTAAATTTGATTGATATCTAAGCTTCTAAATTCACTCTAATCAGTTCATGGTCACTGAAACAACCCTCTAAAATCGGACTAACACTATAAGCTTTAATTACTGGCATCAGATAATTATGAAATTTCATATTACGATGTTTATAGGAAAACACAAATTAATGAAGTCTGATCCCATTGAAGAGTAGCCTTGAAATAATGACCTTTCAATTCTGAAAGTGACTGCAGTTCAGGCTATGGTTACTTTTGACAAGTTAGGTTAATGGATATTTAATTACATTTGGACAACTATAAGCCTTTATTAAAGTTGGATTCAAGAGATATCCCTGCTCTTCCCTCTTGATTACCACCGTTCCAGTATTTTCCACATGTTTCAATTTGATTAGCATGTGTAATATTCACACAGATTTTTTGGACCAATAATTTCATTGGGCATAAAATGACTTCCTATATATTCTTAAATATGAGATTCTTCTCTCAAAGTTCAGTAGCACTTCCAGGTTCGCCAGCCTTGCTCAAGTTATCCATCTAACCCTTAGATGCAATTACAAGTCTTCCATTTACATAAATGAATATTAGTGTTTCCAGTTCATATAACTCTTTTTCCTTACAAATATAGACTTATAGGCTCATCATTCGCATAATAATATGATAAAGAGTTTCTATTTCAAATTACATGATGGTAAATTACAGATTGAGACGCAAAGAAAAAGAAACTGTTTTCTTGTTTGTTCAAGGCACAGTCGTATGTATTGTGCACACATTCAACAATATGTTTGCAAAAGCACAGTGTTAGAAGGGAGACAGCGTTTGTACAGTGGGCTTTGAAACAATGAAGTAAATACTATAAAAATGGAATAAATCTCACTATAAAAATGGAATAAATCTCCTGTCTTTAAAAACTGCTCAATCATTATAGTCAAATGTCAGACCCATCAGGTAGGTTTCCTTTCCTCAGTTTTTTTTCCCCTGATCCACAATATAAAGTCAAACTTGCCATGCCCTGAATAAATATATATATACCTAAGAAAGCCACAATCAAAGTGATTACATCAATGGGAAGGATTTAGACTTAACTAGCACATGGCTTAATATACAGATAGTCCTTGACTTACAACAGTTCGATTGTGGTCACAAGTCGAGGACTACCTGTACTCTATTTGTTTGGGTAACCCACATTTAAGAAACATTTCCTGAGTTCACACTAACATATTATAGTAGTATAGTCAGAACTCTCCATTTTTTATGGAGAACTCACATTCATCCCACTTTTCATGAAAAATGCTTAATGGGCCAGGCCCAAAATTACCGGGGTAGCCCTTGAGTTACAAACACAATTAAGATCAGAATTTTGGTTGCTAAGTTCTTACGTGAGTCGTATTCAATTTCACGACCTTTATTGCCATGGTTGTTAAGCGAATCACTGCAGTTCAGTCAATCCTGTGGTCGTTAAGTGAATCCAGCTTCCCACATTGACTTTGCTTGTCAGAAACTAATTGGGAAGGTGGGTAATGGAAATCGCATGACTCCAGGATGCTACAACTGTCATACACACATGCTGGTTACCCAAGGGCACAAATTTTGATCACGTGGTCATGGAGATGTTGCAATGGTCGTAAAAGTGAGGAACAGTGCCGTTGCAACTTCAAAGAGTCACTAAACAAATAATGAGGACTATTCAATCAAAGACTTTCTGTAATCTTTTTTTTTTTTTTTTACAAATTGCAGGGTATATAATATGTCTTCTAATTACAATCACATCTTGAAACAGACACCAGCTATTAACCCATTTCTGTTTCTTGAAGAAAGAGTATGAAATAAAAGTTCATAAGGGAAATAACAGAAAAAACACAAATACTTCAGAGAGATGGGAGATAGAAAAAGGAGAAAGGAGGCAGCCTTCAGAATGGACAAGGAACCAGCTGAAAGTCACTGAAATCTGAATAATTATTGAGATTCTAAAAAAGAAGCATGTAGTTCCAAGCTTTTCATCTTATTTACAAAAGTTAAAGATTTAAATAAATCAGAAAAATGATCATCTCAACTGTGCCAACATTGTTTACTCATTTCTCAAGCAGATCAACTTTAGGGAGTTCATGCTTTAAAACTGGGAATGACAAGTCATGATCATCAAGAATCAAAACACTACAGTAAGTACTTAAAGAAATTTGTTTAGCAATTCATTAAAATGATGATAATAAAGGTGGATGTCTATGTTTTAATCTCCTAATGCAGCGCTGTTAAATTTGCATCGAACACTACTTAGATAATGTAATTGAGCCAAGCAAAGCCAGTAAGCTATAGTTAGTTGATTCAAAAAGCTGGTAGTAGGACAGATTGCCAAAATGCCAAGTTCCACTTATTCCAAACAATCTGAGATGCTATCTCAAATATTGCTGTTACATCAATATACATACCCACAACAACTCAATATATTCATCGAATGTTATATTACAGTATTTTTTTTTACTTAGACCTATTTATCCTTTCAGATATATAATAAAAGTACTGTCTGATTACCAAAAGACAATGTTTACAAGTTTTACAGTTTTTGATCATGAGCTATGCATTGTTATGCTTAAGTATCTCCAGTAGAGGCGCACAAAATATTTTGAGTTCAAATTTCTTACTTTGAGTTGGAAACAGCTGTTTTGACCTTACCAGAAGTGCAAACTCAGCTGTCTCAAAGTGGAAATATTTCTGATTAAGTTAGAATGGCTTCAAAACATTCTGCATACTTCTTACTCCAGAATCAATGCAAGTGCTTTTTGTTTAAAATAATGTATTTCTACAGGTTATGGTACCGTTAGGCACGCTCTTTTCTTCACTGCTCTATGTTATACACAACACAGGATCAGAAACAGAGACTCCAAGGAATATACATTGGGACTTAGATGCAGAGCTAAATGCTTCTCTGTAATTAAAGAAGGCATATTATGTGAATTTTCAAAAAATTTCAAAAATTGGTGCTAACGCATACCACCTCCTTGGGACGACAAATCACTACCAATTTTAAGTGATTTATTTCTGGGAATTCTGAGTATCACTCAAATAAAATGAGTTTGGAACCTGCATTACACTACATGGGATTTCAGTTTCTGCCATATAGCATTTAAGGTATCATTTCAAATCTTTATTAGTATGGAAAGAAAATGGAGTGGACATAAGATGATTGCATTCCATCTGACAACCAGTGCAATTTCCTGCTGGCTAGCACTTATAGAAAACACTCTCTCTCTCTCTCTCTCTCTCTCTCTCTCTCTCTCTCTCTCTCTCTCTCTCTCTCTCTCTCTCTCTCTCTCTCTCTCTATATATATATATATATATATATATATATATATATATGCAAAAAATTAAAATCTCGGGTGTTTTCCCGCGTCATGTTAAATAAGTTAATTAAAACGTTTAAAATTCTGGTTAAAATCCTACCTTAAAATCTTCTAAAAATCCTTACAGAGCACTCTGCAAGGTCCTTTAAAACCTTAGCTAAAATCCTACCAGAACCTTAAAAGTTTTTCTTTATAGCAACGTTTACCTAAGGTTTTAAAGGACCTTGCAGAGTGCTCTGTAAGGATTTTTAGAAGATTTTAAGGTAGGATTTTAACCAGAATTTTAAACATTTTAATTAACTTATTTAACATGACGCGGGAAAACACCCGAGATTTTAATTTTTTGCATATACACACCCGCAAAAACTGAAGAAGACAGATATATATATATATATATATATTATTATTATTATTATTATTATTTATTAGATTTTTATCTCGCCTTTATTACTTTTGTAAGTAACTCAAGGGGGCAAACATACTTAACACTCTTTCTTCCTCCTATTTTTCCTACAACAATAAGCCTATGATATAGGTTGAGCTGAGAGAGAGTGACTAGCCCAAGGTCACCCAGCTGGCTTTCAGGGCTCCGTTTTCCAACAAATGCACCAAAGCAACTATCAAAAGACATGGACAAAGAGCTCTTCCAAGAAAAAATTCAAATTAAAAAGCAACTCAATAATAAATACATAAGTATGCCTCAAGAGTCCCACAATACTGTCAAGCTATCTAAAAAGGCAGTATTACCATCATTATTCTCAATCTTCCCTATTACCTACCTCCTTATCTTCTTACGACTATAACTTTGTTGCTTATCACTATTGTTGTACGTACATTGAGAGCTTATGCACCGGAAGCAAATTCCTTGTGTGTCCAATCAAACTTGGCCAATAAAGAATTCTGTTCTGTTCTGTTCTGTTCTGTTCTGTTCTATTCTATTCTGCCAACTAAGATATTAACCGTCATACCCTCTTCTAAGAAATAAATAAAACTGATTTATTATCCAGTTTCCCAGCTTACTCTGAAATGAATCAAGTAATATTTATGGTGGCATATGACTAACAAAGTCACACCAATAAGGTATCATTTATAACCATTCTAGTCTAGTCCATTGTAGCTGGCCAATTGTATATGCTTTAATTCAACATGAAGGACAGTGGGGGATATCAACGTTTTTAATTACCAATTGCTCTGGTCAGCATTTTTTGAACTTTCTATGTGGTCATTTATTTTGAAAGTTAATCATAGCTCTATCCTCATTTCCCTTATTCACTGCAGTCTATCTTCTCCAGTCAAAACAAATCAAGGTATTATTATGTGCATTAGTGAATATTAGGGAGGAAAGGTAGTTTCTGGTGCTTCTAGCTTTCCATTCTCTTGAACTACAATGTTAATGACAATAAGTACTACTTTCAAATGGAAGCAAAATCTTAAATTTGTCGCATGAATAGTTCTACTTCTTCCAGGTGTATAATTCTGTACCCTGGGGCTGCTCAGGGTGCAACTAGTGTACAGTTCCATACAACTTACAACATGATTAGCGGCAGAGCTATAGCTGCTTATCTGGGACTGCATAAATTGAACAGCATGTTTGTACATGCTGGAGAGTATAACTCACTTCACATACCATGTTGAGCCATGACATGCTTAACATGGTTAAATTAATTACCCCAAATTGGCTTGGATTACCTTAGATCCTAAGCTGCAATAGACTATGCATTACAAATTACGACTGAGTTTATATAAGACAGCTAAGTTAAAACTAATAAATCATACTTTTATTATTATTTATTAAAATCCGTTGGGACTTGAAGACTTGGCTTTTCAAACAAATAGGCTGAGACTGATTCCGGGCTTTATTATTTACTACTAATTAATTATTTGGATTAAATTATGATTTTTTTGTACTTGTTTCTTAACTTGTGTTCGCCGCCCTGAGTCCTTTGGGAGAATGGCGGCATATAAATACATCTAATAAATAAATAAATAATAAATACTTTTGTTTAATGGAATGCATTAACCATACAATTGGACTTATGGCTGGTAAATGCATTTTTCTTGTGAGTTATAATATATGTGGTTTCTTCAAGAAAATGAGTTGCCAAATGCAGGAAGTTTCAGTAACGGGAATCACAAAACTGAACAATTTTGTTGGCGCTCATGATCAAAATACCCTAAAATGAAACAAAAAATCCAGCATGAGCTATTTAGATTATACAGATATAGGTATTTGCAAAAACTGTATGACAAAAATTCTTCTATTACTATTGCACCTATTCCTTCATTCTTCTATGATATCATTTTTTCACTTTTCATGAAATATAATTTCATGAAATATAATTTAGGTGGAAAAAAACCAGAAGTTGATAAAGTGTTGAAGGGGAAAAAAGGAGAAAGAGAAGAGGAGGAAGATAAGGAAGATGATAAACTCCTAAAATCAGATAGATAGATAGATAGATAGATAGATAGATAGATAGATAGATAGATAGACAGACATATATATATATAAAAGAACATATGCATATAAATGCATGTGCATATCTACATACTCAAACTCATGTCCTCGGGCCGGATGCGTCATGCGCTGGCAACGCCCACCCCCGGTTTAGCGAAGGGGAAAAAAGTTGTGATATGTCACATGACGACAACGTGACGCAGCGAGTTTGACACCCTTGACCTTTATGAAGTCCCCAAAGCTATTTTTGGCTGTCCCAAGAAATCAAAATGCTGATTTTTTTTGTTTTCTGATATTGGAATTAATGTCTATACATTCCACTCTATCGATTCATCTTGAAATTCGAGAATAAAACATCAAGAAGCACATAATGAGATGCCAAAGATTCACTCACAATTGGACTGAGCTTTCTTTGATTGTGCTATAGACCTAACAAAAAGAGAAGGAGCATTGCAACTGGTCATATAAATATCCCAAATAATTTTAAGAAAGAATAGTTGCAATTCATATAAAGAGCCATATATGCCATCAGTAAATATTTTCAAAGAGTAAAATTGAGTAGTTCTAATTTTTGAAATAGTATGCCACTTATATTATTGATGAAGGACCGATATTACAGCTAATGTAAGCCGAGAAAACATAATTTGTCTATTACACAACAATGAAATTTAATACAAAAAAATTCAACAGAATTTTGAATTTTTAAAGCCCGTGGCTATGTTTTGGTAGTTAAGTTCTCTATTATTTTTCTTAAAATTGTCCTATAAAGGAAGATAATTAGTTGTTGTAATAAGATGGGTCTATCTATGGGACTATTTAGCTGCAGCCTCTTCAAAAAAACCCTATATAATAAAGCTTTAAAAAAAGAATTCTGCTTTTTCTGGAAATACTAAAATGTGTTTTATCTTCCATGTTAATAGCAACATATATTTCATTTGGAATTATTGTTTATTTAACATATGTAGCTCACTCTTCACCATTGTGCTCATTTTGCTCATTTATTGTCCATTATGTCAATCCTGGTTCCAGCCCATGCAGTTTTCTTGGCAAACCTGTCATTGCCTTCTTCCTAGAACTCAGAAAGACTGTCCGGCCCAACATCACCTAGTAGCTTTGTGCTTAAAGTGGGACTAGAACTCACAGTCTCCTGGCTTTTAATCCAGTATCTTTAACCACGACTGTCCATCAAACTGGATCTCACTAAGGAAGACCTGGATATTGAAGAACTATATATTTCTTTTTATCCTTTTCTACTCACAAACTTTTAAAATCACTTTATACATCTTTCTGAGTGCCACATCAGTGGGTCAGCTGCATGTGGTTTTCTCCCTCGAGAATATGCTCAACAAAACTTTATGGAAGCCTATCATTATATACATAGCCATGTCCTCAACACATACCATGTATTGGAGAAGATATATACATTTTGAAGGGAAATGCTCATTTAAGAACTTATGTCATGGACAGGATCATAGGGAGAGGAAAAAGATATTTCTGAGTTTATTGATTATTTGGACAGGTTATTTCAAATATCCCCAGAAAAATTAATGCAATGATGGGATATGTCATACCGATAAATTCTCCAACTAATATTAACTTTTTAAAATAAATTGACAATGAATACTTTCCCAGACCTACAAGAAAATGAAGTGGGTCAGAGCATTTTTATGCAAAAACTACAACTCTTTCCCACGCACACGCACCTCCCTCCAAATAATGGTGATTGAGCATCCTAATGTAAATGGAGTTGTAAAAACAACAATCCAAAAGTTGAGCTGGATTCAGAACTCAAGGCAGACAGTGCAGAATAGGAGTCATAAAGGACCCAATCCAATGGCTTTTTTTTTTTTGCTAGTTGTTGTTGTCACATACTTTTTAAAAGTAGGAATTTTGAGGAGTCGTATTTTAACATCTATTAATTGTTTTGACGTATTGAAATATTCCAAAGGCACTATTGCTCATATTGATACTTAAAAAGGTATTTTTGTGAGCTGATCTTAGGGCATTCAATCTATGTCATAGAAGACGAAGCTTCTCATGAAAAATTCTCTTCTTCCCCTTCACCCCTCCTTGTGCCCTCAACATCTGCTTTCCTTGGAATTCTTTATGGCAATGAATTCCTTTTACATCCATTTTAGCAAGCCAGCAAGAAGTAACAATGAAGATAATTCATAGATGGCATCACAATTTCCTAAAATTACATTATATAAATTGCATCCTTTCTAGACAGTGTTACACAGGGGTATAAACAAATCGGTTCTTATTACTATCTCTCATGGCAGTGCCCAGTAAGTCAGCATTTGAGATTGAAGGTTTGTTATTGTCGTCATTTTAAAGATAAATTCACCAATAATCTTTAACAATCAATCCTATGGCCAGTTTATGGTCAATAATTGCTAATGTACATACAATTGATGCAGCCTAGCAAAATGATTCAGTAAGAAAATGATTCAGTCCTTGCTGCTAAGTTCTTAATCACAGAACATCAGAAAAGTAAACTACAGCATTAATTAGATCAATGATATTCAAGTGCGGAGAAAATTGAAGTGGCAGAAAAATGAATACAACACTCAACAATGATGATCGGTCCCATAATGAAAGATAAATTCAGTCAAATATAATCACCTTACTAGAACCATGCATGCTTTTCATAATACTGTAAATAATAAAGCCTATGTAGAAATAACATTTGGCTTGATATATTGAATATGGATAACTGCAATATCAGCACTGCTCTTCAAGGCCATATTTGTATGAACGTCTCATCCATGTCCCAGTAAATTGTCTACGTGTCTATGCATGTACGTATATGCATGTTTCTATTACCTTGAATCAATCCAACACAAAATGAAATTATAGAAGATTATGGTGACGTGCACGTTAGTAGACAGATAGATTTGACATTCCAATCTAGTCTTCCCACTGCTCTTCATGTCCAAGGGTGGACTAGAACATCCCAATCTAGTATTTCAACCATTGCACTGCATTAGTTCTCTTAAGAGAGACATGCATCCGTGTGTTTTTAGGGAGAATAACAGAATAACAGAGTTGGAAGGGACCTTGGAGGTCTTCTAGTCCACCTCCCTGCTCAGGCAGGAAACCCTACACCACTTCAGACAAATGGTTATCTAACATCTTAAAAACCTCCAGTGTTGGAGCATTCACAACTTCTGGAGGCAAGTTGTTCTACTGATTAATTGTTCTCACTGTCAGAAAATTTCTCCTTAGTTCTAGCTTGCTTCTCTCCTTGATTAATTTCCATCCATTGCTTCTTGTGTTGCCGTCAGATGCTTTGGAGAATAGACATACTCAATTCCTGCAATGCTTCCTGTAGAACCTACCCTAGTCATATTTTTGAAACCTTTTTTTTGGTTTGGAAGAGGGGTCAAAGAAGCCATCTATATTAAAATTGATCAGCCCTCTCTCAACAGAGGGGGAGGGATATGACATTATTTATCTCCAGTCTACAACCCAATCCTTTCAGCAGCCCCAAGAAAGTTCCACACCCATTTGCACTTCGATTCAGGTGATTCTGAGGAATAGATAAACTCCCAAGTGGCTCTCAATGACTCTCAGAGAGCTAATGACCAGATGATTGCAAAGAAATAAATCCTTCCATTTCTCACTTTTCAGTTAGAATTGAAGAAGCTTATTGAATGAGAAGTGAAATGTTTTCAAGGAAAAAAACCCCCAAAAAGTCCAGTTGCCTTTTGGAAAAGCATCTATGGGATAACCATGACCTGGATGATTGAGAATTTCCATATACACATAAGCACAACTCAGAATTACATACTTGACATTATTCTTTTCTTGAATTAAATAGAAGGTTGAAAAAGTAAAGCAAGAACTGGAATAATTAGATTTATAACCTGGTCTTTCTTTAGGATCTGAATGAAGGTTCTGTGAAGATTTCTTTTAATTTTATCCAGTCAATATCAACTTGGTGCTCAGTCATGACTAACATCATGACTTATTTGATTCACCCTCAAACTCCGCTCTCCTCGATGCCCTGTTTCTTTGTTGGAAATCAAACTGTAACTAGCAGAAAATAAGTATCTGGATCTTGCTTTACCATTCCTCCAGCAATGGATATGCCCAATCCAAAATCTACTTGAATTTTCAATATGTCTGAATTTCTGATGACTCCATCTTATGTTACAGACATTATAAAATCACCCAAGACCCAACTCAACAAGTTATCTAAGGAAACTTTTAGATAGTCTGGATATCATTCCTTAGAAGCTAATTGCATCCTCAAGATCTGATTTATCTTCCAAGGGTCTGGAAAGGAATAGAAGTTAGTTTTGTGGTTGAGTCCTAGGAATTCACCGCGGTCAAAGATTAAAGTTCCTAATAAGCCCAGGTACTTAATTCTGATAAGCATATATTTTATTTTAAATAAAGTATTTATTTCGGAATCCACTCTATTGGATTCTTTAAGTATCACAGTGAGTTGAGAAATGGAGTGGATTTAGTGCTCTGTTGGAAAACTTAGAAAGTATCTTAATTTCCTAACCATTTGCTAGTTGTGGCAGATACCTAGTTCTTAAGGTTGAAAAAAAAGAGGACCATCTAGAGACGCACTAGATGCACTTCTACTAAAGTGCAATCTAATATCTGATAATATCTACCATAATACATAACTAAGAAGGGTCTGGCATTCTGTCCTGCTTTGCAGGAAGGGAGGTACAGAAATCAATAAGCAAGTCTATCAACAACAATAACAGATTAAATGTGCTTCAGAAAGTTTTTTCCAATTACAAAGTAGATCTTAATCATCTTCATAAAATTTAAGTGGAATAGCACATTAGGTAAGAGGGTAAATAAAGAAAATAACATGTATATCTACCGTGTTTCCCCGAAAATAAGACTCTGTCTTATATTTTTTTGAACCCTGAAATAAGCGCTTGGCCTTATTGCCATGCACTCAAAAGCCTGATTGGGCTTATTATCAGTGGATGTCTTATTTTGGGGGAAACAGGGTACAAACTTTTACTCAACTGCAGTGGTCTTCTCTAACCAGATTACTTTTCCATTGAACGTAGTTGCAAACATCTGTGACTGTACTCTCTGCTTTTTACATCAACCATATTTTTAGGGCATTTAAATCCAAGATATTTAACACTTTCGGTGATGTTTGCAATAACTGGGATTTTTGCACTTTGCTTGCTCTCGACTATTTCTTTTAGTGGGCAGTTATTAACTGAGTACAGTCTGAACTTTGGTAACACATCACAACATGTTTTAAGCTTTCCTGCAAAAATATTCCGTGTTAGACAAAGCTACTTGAAATGCAAACATTTATGATAAATAGTCCAAGAATGGGTGGAAAAGATGCGTACATGCACACATATGCTGGCCTGCATATCTATCTGTGTGTGCATACACAGACATACATGAAAATGAAATCGTGGAACTTCTCAGAAAAAAATGGCAAAGAAATAGTTAACAGACATATGCCGTATAATTAGGAGATGCATTAATGATTATGAATAGTAAATGATTTGGTGCAAGAAAAAAAACATCTAGTCAAAAGGGACATGTACCTATCTTACATGTTTGCTAGTAACTGTATAAAACTAGAGATTTTTGCTATTAAGAATCCTGCATTATTGGTGTAAACACTTCCAAGGGTACATCAAATTGTAATCTTTCATACGACATCCATCAAACCAGGCTGGAGATTTTGACAAACATTAAACACAGTAAGGAGGCAATTATGTATGCATGATTTAATCTGCAACTAATTAATATGCAAATTTATTCATATGTTAGTTACTAAATTAAAAATGCAAAGAAGCCCTTATGGTGATTCTCAAAATTTTGCACAAACAGAACATTTAAAATGTAAGAAAAATGAACTTTTTTAAAAAAAATCCCTGCATACTTACAGCCTTTTAGAAACCTGTTGCATGAGGAAGATTAAAAATACCTCCTTTAATATTGGGAAACAATAATGGAGCTTTAATTTGATGTGAGACTGTGGTTAAAGAAAGGTTTTACATGTTTCTATCAAAGTCTTATGAGATGAACACTAATTAGGAAACAAAATGTATTTCAAAGCTAAGTCAAATAACTTGCAAATATTTTGGAGCATATAATAGAACTCTATTATCTATCTATCTATCTATCTATCTATCTATCTATCTATCTATCTATCTATCTCACAGCAAGTTACTTGTTTATCTTCATATATATATATATACATATAAGCTGAGTGCTGAATTTTTTTTTCTTTTTTATTTGAATGAAGACAATAATACTTTCAAACTAGGCTTATTAATATTTTGGAGTAGTGAAAGCTAGTCAAATCCAATGAACAAGAAGGGATAGAAAGAAATCTTTTTTTTAAAAAAAGTGGGGCTGATTTCAATATGCATCATGAAAGAATTACAATTCAAATAATGAAAAGAAATTATCTGAAACAGTTCCTATGTAGGTTGTTATAGCATCAATCCTTCCCCTTCCACTGCATGCTTTAAAACATGTACATTTTAAAAAATTTAAAAATGTGGCACTTTCTCATAAAGGAGAAGAATAATTAAATTATATGTGTAACCTTTTAAATCTCTGTAATGTTGGATAGTTTTGAAAATCTCCAAGATATTCAAACTATGCTAGCAAACACTCGTACATATATTTGTCACTCAAAAGGGTTTTTGTTTTTTAATGAATAAATGGTGTTCACATAACAGGGACGCAGAAACAAGATTCCTTAGTCTAAGACAGAGACATGTACAAAATAAAAGGCACAATCAGCGTTTCTCACCAGCTGATTCCGATATGCTGAACTTGGCTTATATTTATTTTTTCTGAAAACTGAGAATAGGTTCACAGAGAGAATAATTCTATTCATTATATCCCTAATGCTTAAAAAACAAAACAAAACCAGAAAGTTAAAATACTGATTACTGCTGCATTCCTGGTATAATTTTCTTAACTCCTTTTTTTTTTTTAAAACCTATGCTTATGCCAAACTGATAATAGACTTCCCAGGTCATGTCAAGCATGCCAACTGAATAAGGAGTGAATACTACAACTCTACCCTCACTGTGTACTATAAACAAACAAGACTGTTTGATATCCTTAAAAAAAAAACCAGAAGTGCTAAGCCTTTGTACAAAGCTCTAAAGGCATTATACCTCAGAAGTGGAAAATCTAATAGAATTTAATAGAAGACACGAGCTGAAGGAGTTAAAAGATAGGGAATGATTTGTGATGAGAATAAAGAAAGAGAATATGGAACTATGTCATTGCAAAAAAAACAACAGCTTTCTGTAAATTGTCCGTTCTGAGCCCTAATAATACCCATCGCTTTTATTACTACCTCAGACTTTTAAAACTATCTTATATCTTACACCCTCATTCTTATAAATTCCTGTGATAAGCTCTGATAGAAACAAGTTTCCATTGGAGGAAAGCAAAATCTGAATAAACAGTTTTGACACGGGGTAGGAAGTAAGCTTGCTTTACTGTGTAGTAACTTGAAACACAAGACGCCATTTCTGTTAAGTCCTGAAGTGAATGTAAGGCTTTTAAAAGCTTAAACATACACATTTGTGCATTCATTAGGCAGTGCTAAATCTAATTTGTTCTCTTTACTGTAACAGGAAGCACATGTTTAGAGCAATCTGTTTCCTCATATGAATGCTTTCCTGTCTGTTTAAAAAGAAAATCAGTGCACTTTACCCCAAGTAACCAAGAGGTGATCGTAAATATCCCTAAATAGCATTAAACAGATATGAAAGACATTAACACTTCCAGAATGCCAAAGTAGTATTTTTTTTAAGGGGGAGGGGAAACCCTAACAGATGCTCCTAGGTCAAAAAGTGAAATGTGTGTTTCCTGGAAGAAGGAAAAAAACAACAACAACAACCCCAGTCTCATCAGAATCAAAAATGAACTGTGAGTAGAGACTGGAGTATCGCACAGCAAAGAAAAGGCTAAAGACAGGATGCTATCACTCCCTTGAGAAAGTTTAGGTTTGCAATGGAAAAGCTCTGTTAGTTTAGAACCTAGTCTAACAAATCTGTATATTTTGTAATCCACAAGGTGGCAATGGCAACCAATGAGGGTTATCAGCACAAAATCACTCTGGGGCCTACCATCTTCTCTTGCAAATGATTGGAAGACTCTGGACTCCTCTATATATCTAAGCAAAGAAAAAAGAAAAAAGAAAAGAAAAAGAAAAAGAAAGGGTAAAAATTGCTCTGTCAGATTGGGTTTGGCCTTTCACTTTTGACTTTGCATCAAAGAGGGGGGAAAAAATCCTAGAAAAAAACTGAAAAAGTATAGCATCATAACCTGTTGTAAAAGACATTTCCTCCTTTAAATATATATACACATACACACACACACGGACACACACATAACCTGTTGAACAATATAAGTTAACTTAACAAAATAAGTTGATGAGAGAAGATACTTGAATACATCTAAACAATTTGTGCAAATCTCATTGTACATATGTTGTGCAGTGACAATAAAGATTATTATTATTTGTGCAGATAGTAAGTTTTTACTCAGGACTTGTAATGCAAAAAAACAAGGGAAAAAAACCTTATTTTTGTAAACAAAATATGACTGAAACATTTCAACTGAACGCTGATTTAATTTGATTAGCATAGCGAAGAAATGGGTAAAAAGGTCCATCTTTCTAAATTTGTTGACATCTAATACATTCCAATGGCAAAGAACAGTAATATTAGCCAGCTAATTACAAATAGCACTGATGGATTATTAGAATGCATTTAGTAGCTTTCTAGGGTCCCGATAAAAGTCTTGTCCAAATCAATAATAATTGGGCATTCCCAAAAGGAGCATTTATAAACTGAAAGCAGTTTAATAAAAGCAGTATTTATAAAGTCGGTGACTTCCAATAATATTCGTATGTTACTCAAAACAGTCCAGAGCAGGAAATACTGTATTTCTTTAAAAGTTAAGAAACTGTTTCTATGTGAATATAAGTAAATCAGAATGTAAACATCATAATAAACTTTCAAGCTTCTGCTTATTTATTGCATTTATCTCTTGTTGCAATTAAATAAAAAGACGTTTGGTCCTTTTTGGTATCATTTGGAGAGCTATGCTCATATTTGTAAATGTCAGAGTTGTTTAAATGGTACCTTTGATAATGGTCCTTAGGAATTATTATACCATACATTCCTTCCCCCCCCTTTTTTTTTCTTTGCCATAGAATCCTAAATGATGTTGTGCAATACAAATTTAAACTTAAAGTAACACACCCAGACACATGCAAATATTTATAACATTTAACCTAAACATTTTGAAAATAAAAACAGATCCAGGAAACAAGCTCATGACAAGTAGGAACAGAATGACATTTTGATTTTCTTCTCATGTGCTGTGCCAGTGAGTTACAGGAACCAGTAAAGAAGTAGTAGAAATGTTAAAACAACATTAAAACAATAAAGATATTACTGAAAACAATTGTTTTATACCTGTAAATATACTGTCTTAGAAGCTTTTGGCTTAAGATATGTATTAAAATAAGAAATTGAAATACAAGTAATTTACACTCAAGTAATGCCAATGAATCTATGAGCATTAGATATATTTTGGCCAGGTAGGCAGAAATGGTAATGATAGCTGGTTTTCATGTGCAACTCTTTTATGTTTTTGTGTACGTGCAAATTATTACTCCTCATTATAGTAAAACACTTTAATGGATATTTTCTTCATAGCAAATAATTGGATTGGATTCAATATTGGATAAGCTTAAGTGAAATAGGAGGTAGAAAGAGAATGGACTCTTCACCAAATTTGAAATAGGAAGGATGAGAACAAGGGTAAATCCTATTGTACAAGCTGAGCTCTAATCCCTGTAATATTAATTAAACTGCTATGAACTTTGCTGTAAGTACAAAAAAGAAAAAAAAGAAAGAAAGAGAGAGAGAGAGAGAGGTATCTTTTTATAGTTTGTGATTATTTAATGATAAAAGCAAAGGTATACATATATTCCTGCATTACAATAGGAAAATCTATTAACAGATGTAAAATACATTACAGAGGTTTAGACCTCACAGTGATTAATTTACTGCTTATTTTAAAGCTGAATCTCATTCAATATCAGGACTTCTGTAAACCTTCAAGTGCATTCTTCTAAGAACAAAAAAGGTTAAAAACCCCCATCATTATTTAACTCATTAAAACCTCATATGAAATGAGTTGCAGATCTTCACACTGCCTTAAATTTAAAATGCTGTTTCCTAAAATATCTGAAAGCTAGAAAGTGCAATTATCTTAATTTATAGAAAATAACAGAAATCCTAGCTGTTTCGTGACAAAAACTTATGACCCAAAAACTCTGTCCCCTGCATTACCTATTTTCCTCTGAAGAGGGAGACTATGCTTAAGTAAAATTCCGAGAAGCAACATTAATACATCTATGTATAAAATGCTAAGAAATATGCCAAACTGATTGCAATGCCGTTTTCCTACCTGGAGTTACATCGTAAAAACCATGTTAATACTTTGCCATACGAGCAAATTCATTAAATACCAAAAATCCATGTCCCACACACTTTTATCAATCCATTGTAAAGAGGGAGATTTCAACTTAAGCAGCATCAACCAAATCACAGCAGCTGTTTCAATGTTTTTTTCCCAAAAGGCTTTGGGTTCTTTATTGCCTATTTTGGGTTTTAAGCAACAGGACATCTTTTAAAGCTACACTACACCGAGATGACAAGGGTAGAGGCAGAGAATCATGCATTTATTGCATCTGAAACACTTAAAAGTTGACATTTTTCAAACTCTATACCAGGATATGTACCATGTTTTCCCGAAAATAAGACCCTGTCTTATATTTTTTTGAACGCCGAAATAAGCACTTGGCCGTATTTTCGGGGAGGTCTTATTATTTTGGGGCCCGTGGAGCAAGACAGGACTCCTTTTGCCATCTTACCTGATTTCCAGCTCTGTCTCCCTAACTAACCAGAGGAAATGATGGGGACTGGCTGTGCATGTGTTTAAATATTTTTGGGGAGGGCGTATTTTAGCGCATGCGCTCAAAAGCACAATTGGGCTTATTATCAGGGGATGTCTTATTTTCAGGGAAACAGGGTATGTTTTACATATGTAGGTTTGCTAAGTAAAAGAATGGGTATTGTAGATGTAAGCATGGGGAAAAATGGAGACAAAATGAAGAACAGAACAGAATAGAACAGAACAGAATTCTTTATTGGCCAAGTGTGATCGGATACACAAGGAATTTGTCTCCGGTGCATAAGCTCTCAGTGTACATACAAACAGCGAATAATATACTAGAGTTCTAAGAATAGCTTATATGAGAGGGAAATAAACAGGGGTATTGCAAGGTGTGATTAAAAAAAAAAGAGTATGGTGGCCACACTGATGAGGGATGTTTTTTTCTAAACTGTATTTTGCAGACACCCTGGATCTTCTGAAATGCAGCTTGATTTATATGCTGGGGTTTACAAAAAACTTAGTGCACTGAATTGTGAGCCTGAAGTATATTGGATTTCGGGTTTGAATGGCAACCGGCTGAATTATGATTACATCACTTCCAAGTAAAGTGGCAATCTCTTTATCTGTTAACTACTTTATAGATTAATCCATAAAGAGGAAACTATTCCTGTCTAAAGTACTGGACAGAGGTGACTCTTGCTTGATTTATTATAGGTTCCAAATTGAGAAGACAAAGAAAGCAAAAATCTTCTCCCTTCTTGCAGGCCATCTGACAATCTCAGCTAAATTTAACCCCCGTCTAAGAGAAAATCAACCTCAACTTGTCAATTAAAAAAAACACACGCTTTGCTACGATATGCATATTTTTGTATTGACCGATTTGATGCAGAAATAATACTTTTATAGATACTTTGAATCAGAAATTTGGGGATTTGAGTCAGAGATTTGTAGATCTGAAAATTCAGGCAATCAATTTATGTCAAACCACAATTATTCAGACGGAAAGCTCTGATTTAAAAAACCATTCAATTGATGTGGCAAAAAAATCAAACAAAGATCTTCAGGGCCTCTAAGGAGACTTTACTGCAAAAATAATTTGCATTTTATAAAAAAAATCATATAAAATGTCAAGCAAGGCCAACCTACAGCAGCAACCATGGCAAAAAGTTACAGATGATATTTACCACTGCAGCTGGACTATAAATTGACACCAAAGCTGCTTATTGTGTGGGTTTCTGTTTCCATTCAACTCAGAAACCTCATCCCATTGTTTGGAAATCCTGCAGATCTATATATTATGCATTTCTCATAACAAGTGAGAACCCCTGAATGGAAAACAAGGAGGTAATGATTTTTCCAGACTCTTCCACAGATGGTTCGAGAGAGGAAGTTATTCAATAAAGGCCATCCAGAAAAAAAAAAGGATCAAGAATTTTTTTTCTAATCATATTTATTTATATTTGCATGCAAATATATACACACACATACACACACACAAAATTTAGTGATTGTTTGAGATATCTTTAAAATACACGCACACACAACTATATTTTTGTATATGGTTCATGAAGAAAGAAAAATTAAAAATTAAAACTAGAAAAAAAAGTTTGAGAAACTTTAAGCAGAAGTGTTAGCTGCTTTACACCAACACTAATAAAAAAATTTTTATGAGTACTAAACAGGAACTTAATTCCCTTTATACACTTGAAATAGAATATTCAATGAATCATTAAGGAAATATATCGAGGTATGAAAGACCTAATAAATTAATAGCTTCTTGACTAAAATAGCTGCAACAATAAAATATTACATATTAAGGATGACCTAAAGTAAAGTAATAATGATAATAAATAACATTAAAAAGGTCATTGATTATATAATATTATCTAATTATCTAAACTTTACGTGTTATAGTGATATAGTTTTTTCCCCTAATATTAGGCATTGCTAAGCTGTACCATTAGTCCTCCAAGTAATTATAGTTCTTTAAATGTATGAAAAAAGGTTAGCCTTCCAATCTAGACAGTTATATCTTGTAAAATACCAAATTATTTGCCCCAATATTATTGGAGATCTAAACTGATGTCTTCTTCAGTAAAAATATTCCAACTTCTTGTGGTGAAGTTATAAAATTGATATGACTGATTTTGAAGGTGGGTAGAGATACTAAGCCCATGTTACCTTTCTCTTTCCTTGTTTGTTTGTTTTTTTGTTTTGTTTTCCTCTTAATATGTCTTTTTTAATTTCATTCCAAATATTTTGAAATAACGTACAACCCATATTTATCATATTAATTCCCAAGTATCTTCTCAAGGTTTTTCTCAATTGTAAAAGACCATTTTATTAATCAATAATCTGTCTTTATTATTTTTTACAAATAACTCAAGGTGGCGAACCTGTCCAGCACACCTTCCTCCTCCTATTTTCCCCACAACAACAACAACAACCCTGTGAGATGGGCTCAGCTGAGAGTATATGACTGGTCCAAAGTCACCCAGCTGGCTTTCAAGGCAGGACTTGAATTCTTGGCCTCCTGCTTTCTAGCCTGGCACCTTCATAATATGTTTTATCATTTTTTACTTCTGCCTGTTGACCTTAAAACTTAAAGGTGCACCAAATTATTTTGGTTTTCCAGTTAAAAGTTTCAACTCCATTAGTAGTTGACGTTTTGGATGCATATTGAGACAAACTGAAACCTGAAGTGGTGCTACTGTCAGATTTTTTAAAAATGTGGTGGATATTGTACAGTAAATTTTTTTGTAAAAATGGTATAAATATAGGCTTCCTTCTTTTCCCCCTCTAATTTAATTAACCGGACCAATATGATTATGTGCTACCAAGTTGGTGTCAACTCTTAGTAACCACACAGGTTTTTTCTAGGAGGATGTGTTCACAACCTAATCTTTCAGGTTGATTGTGATTACACCCAAATTATTGCTGTAATTGAACAGATCCATGTATTGTTGCTTATCCTCTTCCCCTTTCCCAGCATTATAGACTTCTCCACAAAGCTAGGTCTTCATGTAATGTGTTTACAGTACGATAATTTGATCATTTGTGCCTGAAGTAAAAAGTCAGGGTTGACGTATTTAATGATTCATGTGTTGTTTTCTTGTTTATTTATGGCATTCTCAGGAGTGCCTGAGAATGCCATAAATATTCTTTTTACTTTGCTTCTGTAAAGTCCAACTTTACTTTGCTTCTGTAAAGTCCAACTTTCATTGCCATAGAATCATAAGAAAAACCACTGCCTGAACAATTCTAATCTTTATAGGTATAAATGTTCCAGCATCTGAACGCATTGTCCAAGGCCTTCATTGCTACTCTATCCAGTACTAATCTGTGGTGTATTTATTGAATTGCAGTTTCTTTACTGTTGATAGTTGATCCTTAAAGATAGAAACTATCCACTTTCATATTTAATATCAGTTCTAAGACCGATTGCTGTACTTGTCATTAGTTTGGTCTTTTCTATAAAATTTATATTTCAGCTATCAGAATAGTGGCATCAGAGCAGTAATAATTAGTGTCACAATGCAGATTACCAATGTTTTTTCCACCACTTCTAAACTCACACTCATCTTCCAGTCCAGCTTCCTTCAATATATGGCCCATATATAGTTTGACTAAATAAGGGGAAAACACAGGTAGTCCTTGACTTACAATCACAATTGAGCCCAAAATGCATGTTGTTAAGTAGCTATGCCCCATTTTATGACCTTTCTTACCACAGCGAATTACTGCAATTGTTAAGTTAGTAACAAGGTTGTTAAATGAAGCCAGCTTCCCCACTGACTTTGCTTGTCAAAAGGTTGCAAAACGTGACCCTGGGACACTGTAACCGTCATAAATATGAACCAGTTACCAATCATCTGAATTTTGATTGCATGACCATGGGGATGCTGCAATGGTCCTAAATATGAAAAATGCTCATAAGTCAGTTTTGTCAGTGCTGTTTTAAATTTGAACGGTCACTAAATGAACAGTTGGAAGTTGAGGACTACCTGTATAGGGTCCTTTGTCAACTTGGAGCTAGTCTGTTTCACTAGGTTCAATTTAAATTATGGCTTTCTGATCTGGGTAGGTTTGTGTGATGGCAATGAGATGTTCTGGGATTGCCGTTTTTCTATTTTCCCTAGCTTGAATCAATGTCTGGTACTCTAATCACGAAATATCTCTTCATCAAGGTTGCTCATTATCATCTCTTATTATCAATTTGATATCAGAACCAAAGTCACACATGTGATGTGGACAGCTATATAAACTGAATGAATGAATAAATCAGTCAATAAACAGATTGTGTACAATGACAAACCGTGGCCTATGAGCCATAATAGGCAGCTCTTTTACTGCAATTTATGACGTTGACTTTGCAAGCAAGCAAAGGAATTGTGCACTATGAAACTTCTCTTTGCAGCAAAAAGAGTAAATCTCTTTTGAAATAAGTTTGACTTCTGGTGATTTCATGGTTATATATATCCATTTTTGCTGGTAGTAATACTTAAATGGTTTTCTTTGCGTCTGTTCTTCTGAGTAGAAATAACTTACTGTATTTTTCGGATTATAAAACGCACATTTTTGTCTCCCAAAAGGGGGCGAAAATGTCTGTGCATCTTATAGACTGAATATTGATGAAGCCCTGCCCACCCGCCGGCCATTTTTTTGGCCTCTGCACGCCCTGTTTTGGGGCTTTTTTTCAGCCTTTTTTGGGGCCATTTTCAAGGCTTTTTTCGGCCTGTTTTCAGGGCTTTTTTCGGCCCATTTTTGAGGCTTTTTTTCAGCTCGTTTCAGGGCTTTTTTGGCCCATTTTGGGGGCTTTTTCAGCTCATTTTTGAGGCTTTTTTCACCCCATTTTTGAGGGGTTTTTTGGCCTCAAAAACAGGCCAAAAAAGCCTCAAAAACGGGCCAAAAAAGCCACAAAATTGGGCCACAAAAAGCGTCAAAAATGACCCCCCAAAAGCCTTGAAAATGGGCCAAAAGAACCCCCAAAACAGGCTGAAAAAATCCCTGGAAACAGGCCAAAAAAAGACTGTAAAACACCCAAAAAAAGCCTTGAAAACAGGCCAAAAAAGCCACCAAAACGGGCCCCCCCAAAAAACCACGAATATGGGCTGAATAAAGGCCCGGAAACAGGCCGAAAAAAGACTGGAAAAGGCCTGAAAAAAAGATAGGCCCAAAACTTTTTTTTTTCCTCTTCTAAATTTAGGTGCGTTTTATAATCCAAAAAACACAGTAGCTTCTTTCACCCTTTTACTAATATATTTTGCTTTCTCTCTTTTTAGGAATGGCATGCCACTGGTTAGATATTTGCCATTTGTAATCTCAACCCTTCAGAAGCTCAATAGCAAATACTTTAGTAGAGTATAATATGCATTTCTGTATCTAGATAACCCAGTATGGTTTGATAGCCTGTCTACAAATTTTGTTATGAATAAGTATATTAATATCGTATCTGGAATACCAGATTGATGAGGTAAATACAGCAAAAATTTAATAAATGGTTAGCTGCCTGAATTTCTGAAAACAGAATTACTGTATCTAAGATGTATCTGACCATATTTACAAGCATTTTAATGCAATTTCAGTCTAGTTCAAACAGAAAGAGACACATGCACCTTTATCATGCTAGATTTCACAATGTCAACATTAGGATCCTGCCTCCTATACTAGTCAGGATATAATTTAGACAAAGTTACTAAGTTCCATTTCTTTTCTTTGAAATTTTACCTCTAACTAAAGCATTGTAGGGATGTCGTTGGAATATTTATTTCATTGAATAAATTTATATGGCTGCCTCTCTCATAAACATGGCTCTGGATAAAAGGTTATAAACAGAATAAAAATATAGTAAAACCATCAAAAGTAAAACAGAAATAAAATCATATCCAATAACAGCTAAGAACAATAATTCAATACAAACATGACCAAAAATTGGCTTATTCATCCTGTCAGGGCCCTAGGCTTGATGACTGTTCTTGACTTTTGTCCTTCTCTTTGTTATTTAGTATAAACAGAAATTTTAAACAAAAGTCAATATCTAGTTTAAACAAAAGTCAATATCTAGTTTGTTGTTGTTGAGGTCCCCTTTGGGGAATCTTGAAAGAACCATTTTTTTGTAGTGAGGTGACATCAAGAACTTTAAAGCCAATCTTGGCTGACTGTACATTTGAATCCAACCCCTTTTTTAAAATTAATAAAAATAGCATAATAAAATAGTTTGAAACCAGAAACATTCTAAGAAGAATAAGAGCCTTCAAGGTTCATTTCAATTCCTGAAGCAAGGTCACTGAAGATAAAACAATGGGAGTTTTGGAGCTTTTAATTATAACAGAGGCTTGGATTATAATTATTTATACTTCAAAAGAAAGTGAGTAATTTAAAGGTACACATTCTCGATAAAAAAAAATGAGTATTCTTCTATTCATATCCATATTATCCATAATTTCAGACTTTGAAATTTACAGTATTGCTGGCATATTAGAGACGTGTTAAAAAGGAACTGTATTGGCATTACACAGTGCATATGCGAGGTATCATTGTCTAAATGGGGTTATGCATGAATATGATTTCACAGCTCAGTATTCTGAAAAAATAGTAGAAAACCTTTAAAGAAGACAGTCCATCAGTTACATACTGCTTAAGAGTAGAGGAAGAAATATTTTTAAAAACTGAAGGCAGAAGAATAACTATACCTGTCTAGAATCTCTATATTGCTCTATATCTCTGTCTGTCTCCATCCATCCATCCACTCATCCATCCATGCACTCCAAAAGAAGCAAGCCCAGAAAAGGATGCTACAAAACCCAAAGTAAAATGCCTGCTTCAAAACAAGAATGATAAAAATTACTCCTTTAAGTACCTTCAAAACAATTAGAAGCATTGTCATTTGAAAAACAGCAAGTTTGATTTCTATTAGGCAAATTTGGACCCGACTTCTTCAAGCATAACAAAAGCTCACGTTTAATAAAAGCCAATGCTGAGTCATACCTTAAATTTATGCACAGCATAAACATGTGACTTGAAAATAGATTTCGTTATGTGCTGTTGTATTCGAATTTATACTATGAAAGATGTTAGCCCTGATAAAACAAAGTCTTGAAGAGTCTAATGCCTAAAGGACTTAATTTTGACATCATGGAAAAAATAGTTCTGCACAAAATACAGTATAATTAAGCCTATCTATGAACACGCAAATGCACAAATTCCTGTTTTCATTCTCTTTTGGTTCTATCTTTGTTTCAATGGTTCAGCAATCTCTTGAAATATATATCATGAAATCCTTGGGACAGAATTCATAAAATTCAGACATCAGCAGTATATAACTTACTGTGGTTTGCAAGTAGCTTTAAAATACCTTGTTTGATACCTGGCATGGTTCACCATAAGCATGCTGTGTGATTGGCAGAAGCACAGATGTATTGCATAGATAATTTGTCATAACACCTGAGCAGTGTTTCGACAGGGACTTTCAAAATCATGCTGGATCCTAGAAAGGCTAGTTGGCACATTTCAGTCTTCATGCAATCAAAGCACATGGAGTGAAGTTGATTTTGAACTTGATCTAAAAATGGCTTGTGTATTTTTTAAAAACACGCAGAGAGAAATATATGTTTTTATTTTCTCCTTAAGTGTCCTAAGTTTCTGTCATTCTTGCAGTTTATCACTAAATAGCACTGTGTTATTTATTATGTGGTATCCAGAATCTTTAAAACGAACAAAAGTATGAAAGGAATCATTTCATCTTAAACAATCATTCTTTCTATTACTATTTACTAGGCAATGGGCCATCACAAAATAGGAGTACCTTTGCAGTCTTTAGTTACAATCTATATATATATGCAGAATACATAGGTAGCTTTGTTGAACAAGCACTCATTTAGTGTCTGAAGTTATGCTGGTACTAATTGATGGGGGCTTCTAATGGATTTTCATGGATACAGTTGCTGCAGTGTCATGATTTGGCCATGTTCTGACCCAGCTCCCGAAACACGACCTACCCTCTATAATTAATCAATGATTCCTTTATTAGGAACGCCAGCAGCCCCGGCAAAAAATCTCTCTCACACAGCAGGCTAACAAGCCTGTCCTGCCTGTCCGGCAGGGAGATGAATAGTTGTCTGCCACATCTATTTATCTCCGTCCTCTGCCTTTTATCCCCAAAGCTAGGGTGGGGCTTCACTAGCAGGGGTGGCTCTTCCATCCCAAGGATTGGCCCACAGATTTGCATTGCTCTCCTCTCCTCTGCCTTCTGCGCATCCGCGTGTCAGGCACTGGACCCAGCTGTTCCTCCTCTTCCTCATCAGCCACCTCCAGACCTGGGAGTTGTTGACTCTCCATCTGAGGGCTGACAGATGACTCAGGCTCTGCCTCTCTCTCTCTCTCTCTCTCTCTCTCTCTCTCTCTCTCTCTCTCTCTCTCTCTCTCTGACAGATCCATTCCCTCTTCCCCCTCGGAGCTGTCAGGTTCCCTTGATGCTGATCCTGATTCCCATGCCTCCACATCTGATTTGACTGCTGGAGGTCAACAGCCACAACAGGCCACTTGGAAATTGGCTCACAGTTATGACAGTGCAGCATCACAAATAATCAACATTTGCGACCTTCAGTGCCCACTTCTGACAAACAAAGCCAATGGGGAAGCCAGCAGGAAATCATAAATTGCTATTGCTATTACTATTCTTCAGCAAGAACTACCTGTATTACCATTTGGTTTACCCATACATCAAAAACCAATAGTCAAACATCCAGAAAACAATACAAAAGGCAAAGATACACAAATATGCTGATCTTAGCGCCCAAGTGACATAACTTCCTGCTGTTGCAAATATGAAGAGCACTCTCTCCTAAGTCTACACCTGAGAAAATGAATAGGTTAGCATAACAAAGGTCATTGTACATTTGAATATTGTCCATGTCAAATCCAGCTTAAATGGAGGACCACAAGTTCCCTATCTTTAAATAAAAACTTTCTGAATTAAAATAGGTAAACCCAGGTACCTTATATTGTAAACAAGAAAATACTTAAACAAAATCAAAAATAAAAATAGAACAAAATTTTATTTAAATTTATGGTAGACATGTGTACGTATCTGTCTGCAGAACCAACTGTGCCATTTCCTTTATATTAAGTGCAGTTAAAAGTAAGAAAGTATGAGCCAGATACTAAATGTATAAGAAAAAGAGATGGAAATGCAGCAAAATTTAGTTGGTGCTATTCACTATAACTCTCCATAGTTTTCTTCCCATCGCCAAACTGGCTTTCTTTTGTTATTTAAACTTCTTGCCTTTCTATCAACTGCATGGAACAATGTTCTTGATTGTCTTCTTCTTAACTTATTTATTATTCCTTCATTTATTTATCTTTTTTTTTTTTATTTGATTTATATGCCGCCCTTCTCCGAAGACTCAGGGCGGCTTACAATGTGCTCAGCAATCTTCTAGTTCCTTCTTATTTTTCCCAAAATCATCTCAACATTTTTTTATATTGTAATTCAATTTTTGGAATCCATCCACATTCATTCAGCACCCACTCATATTTGGCTCCATCTCTTCTGGTTTTTCCATGCATCTTAAGTATACCACTCAACATACTTTTATCGTTCCATAGATGCACCCAACTCTCACTTCCATTTAATAAAGTGGGCAGAAGCACAGTTTTATGCAGAGATACTTTTGCTTCTTTCAACCAACATTCATTCCTTACAACAGACCACATCTTTCTACGAAGATCTGCACCTATAAACATTTCCCAAGTATTCACCTATTTTACTAAATGTTTTATCAAAGCACACAAATTCCTCTATAGCTGTAGCTCTTCATCATTTGTGCACAACTTGCACCGTATGCCTATGCAAAAATAATTCAAGCACACCAACAAACACACAATAAACTATTTTTACATTCACCCCTGGTTGACATAGCCACACTGAACTTCTTACATTTTACTCATCATTATCTCTTGTAACCTTTCAAGCGTAATTCTGCCAAACACTTTCCAAGGGATGCTTAACCCAATGTAGTTTTTGCCTCCATTTTTGTTGTCTTTGTTTAGCCCTCTGTATAGGAGAACAATGAAGATATTCTTCCCATGCTCAAGCAAAGATACTCTTCCTCACACATATGCATAAAAAATCTGCATAGCCCATCACAGCTAAACCATAAACCACATTTTAACATTTTTCCATCTACATCATCTACAGCTGCTGTCTACCATTTGTCAACCTTCTTTCCACATTTATTGCTAACAATTATGGCATTTGCTTCAGTTCTACTTTTCAACGTATCACCGTCATTCCCATACAAATTTCTAAACCACTGTTTGCAGCGTTCTCTCATTTCAGTTTCTTTTCTCTTTGTTTAGACTTTTTTGTAACCCACTTCCAAAACAAATTCAAAATCACTTTGTGGTTTCTCATAATTGCTCTTCCTTGCTCTTTTCTGCAGCGTACATTCTTCCTCATCCACAAACTCTTTCACCTCATTCTTCCAGCAAACATACTCCCCCCCCACAACCGATTAGAATAACGTCTTACAATCCTGTGGCATTCTGGAACACTTCTTCTTCCTGTTCTTAGCAGACTTCTTTACATCCATTTCCATTCGTTGGGTTCGGATTTAAGACAGATTTGTCCTTACTTAATCCTAAAGGTAAAGTTCCCCTTGCACAGATGTGCTAGTCGTTCCCGACTCTAGAGGGCAGTGCTAAATCTCAGTTTCAAAGCCAAAGAGCCAGCATTGTCCGAAGATGTCTCCATGGTCATGTGGCCAGCATGACTAAATGCCAAAGGCACATGGAACGCTGTTACCTTCCCACCAAAGGTGGTCCCTATTTTTCTACTTGCATTTTTTATGTGCTTTTGAACTGCTAGGTTGGCAGAAGCTGGGACAAGTAACGGGAGCTCACCCCGTTACATGGCACTAGGGATTCAAACCGCTGAACTGCGACCTTTCGATCGACAAGCTCAGTGTCTTAGCCACTGAGCCATCGCGTCTCTTATTAATCCCTTACTTAATCCTAACTGGGACCAACATTTTTGTCACTAGGAAAAGAAGTTTTTAGGTTCAGCAACAAAGACACAGTAGTCCCAGCTGTATTTATTAGGTCATGTCAGCCTTACTAGGTAGACTACAAAGGAAAAGTGAGGAGATGAGCTAATTCTACTTTATTGTAAAGTTATGTTAGTAGAATCTTGCAATTCTAAAAGTGCAAATCTCCCACCATTGCCTTTACAACCTGAAAAACTTGAGATATTTGCCACATTCTTTCTGCAAGTTAAGTTGCCTTACATCTGACCACTCCCTAAACAGCATCACTTGGCCCTATCTCCCAAGGTCTTTCCCACATACCATTGCAAGCCAAGACTGTGACATCATTAGACAAGGACCTCATGTTTCTCTTGCAATGTTTCATTCATGTCTCCCCACAATTCTGCCTTTTTAACCATTCTGTGATCCACCATGCCTACCATCCTAAGCTGATTTTCGCTATCTTCTTCCTCCCACTGCTGACAAGGCATGCCCTGGTTAGCCTTTCAGAAAGCAGCTGATGGCTATGAAAGGGCTTCAAGAGGCCTCACAAAACATTGAAGCTATGCAAGGCTCAAGAAGGATATCTGTAGTCTCAGGAAGAAGACCAGTTGCTACCACCACATGCCTAATGAAAGGCCAGGCCAGGCAAGACTCATCAACAGAAGGAAGAAATGAAGGTCACTTTGAGGGACCAGGTGCTGTGGAAGGTAAATGGCAGGTGCAGTCAAATGGGGAGGGGGGATAGGCAGGTGAGGGGGAAATGGAAGCATACTCTGCAGGCATGTTACTAAGTACCCAAATTTTGATCATGTGATTGTGGAATTGCTGACAAAGCTAAAATTCTGAGGAGTATTCATGACTACCATTTGTTTAGTACCACTGTAACTTTGCTGAATGACCATTTGTTCAGCAACCAATCAAAGACTATATGTATATTCTAATAGTTTTATCATACAAAATATGTACTGCATATACTTTATCTTCCTGTAATCATGTTAGTTCCACTCATTTATTTCACTTCTTTTTTCCCACTTCCATGTCTGTATTTCCCAAGACCTATTCTAAGCAACTGGTATGTCCCAAATTTATAACATCTAATCACTGTTCTATTTCTCAATCTTTTGTTACTAAGACCATAAATAATAAAGCACATTTTTATATATTCATTCCTTTCCCACATAAATACATTTACGTTGGAAGCAGAATTGCTTAATCACTTTTTTCCCTGTATTCTCTTGTCTTGTTCTCACACTCATTCAAGCCACGTAACTGAATGTTTTTACTTTGCCTCATCTTTAGTCAGATGTTACACAATTTCCCACAAACTCATGCCTAATTCATCCATTATCATCATTTTTGGGAATGCAACATGAAACTACCACCAATTTACACACAATATTCCCTGCTAAAAGTAAGGGCAGTACCACTGTAGTTTGACATATTTTGGGCAATGTTCCACAAGTGGTACCAAGCACAATTTTAGTCCAGCATGCTCACATTATTCCAGAAGTTAGAGTTTCTATTTTAGAGATTATGTGGCATGGTCACATACTGTTGCTCACATTCCATTAATTAGGAAGTATATGTACTTGTACAGATAATTAGGATTTGGTAAATAAATAAAATATTAAATGGTTCTGAAGGTACAAATTCATCCCATATTTTGGAGAAGTGAAACAAGATGTTTGCAACTACTATGAATCGTAGTAAATTCGGTTGCACTGAATTGTCAGGTTATATGCGGATTATAATTCTTTACACTTATCTATGGTTAAGTGTAAAACTTGTGCTGTAAATAACAGGAATAACTACAATTACAACAAACTGCAGCAGATTACCGGTATATACAAATTATTGTAAATTCTTGCAATCAGTAACATCAAAGTGCACATTGTGTTAAAATATTTATAATAGTGTTCATCTACTTTTTTAATGTTTTGCTTTATGAAAATTGATTTTTTCCATCTCTGAATTGGTAACCCATTTCTCTTATTTTTCTGGATTATAGGCAATAAGAGCAAATATTTTGTTAGCTATATGACTAGTGGCAATTCATATATGTCTGATAAATAAATTTGTTAGTATCTATCAATATGCAAGTTCTTTCCTATGGATAGTCAACAAGAAAACAAGTATAATTCAAACATAAATTCATAGAATCAATTGTTATGAAAGTATGAAGGTTACATCTAAGTTTGATTAACAGTTGTTTTCAAGACAACCAGTTTACAGTTTCATTTAAATATTATATAATATTATTCTACTCAGTTTTTAATATAGTATAATTTTGCTTAGTTTAGTAAGATTAGCCAAGTTTGGCTAAGGCCTTCTCTTCCCAGTTTACCCAATTGCTCTGAAACTCTCCCATCCAAATACTAATCAAACCTTAAACTATTCATCATTTTACAGATAAACCTGGATCTGCTTGAGATACAGAGACCTATGCTATTTTGGTCCTATTTCTGCATATTAAAATAGCCAGAGAAGTAATGACTTCTGGAAAATGTCTACAGATTATTTCAAATGACACACCATTGGATAATTCATCAAGGAAACTGTTATGGATGTTGATAAAATTACTGTGGATCTAAGAATACTGTGGCGTAAATTAGATACTACTCTGCAGTTATCAGTGCTTCTCCATTTCCCATCCATACAAGATTGGTGCTTCAAGAAATCAGCTTTAAATTGTTTGTATTCCAACTCTTAATTTTTTTTTTTTACAGTTGTTAATCAAAAGTTTCTGGGCAGACTAAGCAGTGAGAGGTTAAGAGGACAGATACTTTTACAGACTGGCAATTGGTAAAGAACAGAAAGAAGACAGTAAAAGAAATTAAATGGACAATTTTTACATGAGAGAGATATGACAACGGTCCTTAGGGATCTGTGCTAGAACTAGTGATCCTTAAACTTGTTTACAGATGACCTCAAGTGGATAAAACAGGTCAAAGTGGTGACACCATCAAATTATTCAGGGTGATAAAATCAAAAGGAAATGGCAAACAGCTTTAAAGTGATCCCTCCAAATGTTGCATATGGTCTTTAAAATAGCAAATGTAGTTCAATGTAAGCAAACATAAATTCATGCTCATTGGCACAAACAACTAAATTTCATGCATTCATTAATGAAATCAGGATTGGCATTAAGTGATCCAGAAACGCATCTGAAAAGGTGGATAACTCAGTGAAAATGTGACCTCGCTGGACAGCAGCCAGTGATGAAGGAGCAGGAGGCGGCAAACTCTACAATTGGGAATAGCGAAAAACGAGATTGGAAATAAAACTGGAAATGCAGGAATGGCTTAATGTACAATTTGTATATAATAATATTTATAGTAATGATCACCAAATCTGAAAAATGACAAGAGATGATATAAAATGATTTATGATGAAGAAAAATATACAGAAGTTTTTTTTTTCTCTTTCCCAGTGTCAGGATTTTAATTTCATTTATATTAAATTAAATGCAAGGATGACTAGGGATCTTTATACAACACGAAGTTGATTAGATATGGTGATGGCCATTCATTTAGAAGTTTTTAGGAGGGGCTAAACAAACACATGGAGAAAACATATCAACAGCTGCTAGTTCTGATAACTATGTATTACCCTCTTGAATCAAAGAAAGGTTCCCAAATTCATCTGATTAGTCACTAGATGTTAAAGGATGCTGGACTAATTTATTGATTCATTGACTGATGTTAAATGATAAATATTAGATGGACCATTGGCCTGTGCCCTCACAGTTCTTGCATTCTTAGCTAAATGAAAGAAATCACTTGAATTATGCCCAGGAGAAAATAAACCTGCAGCAACAAACAAATATAGAAATGTGTATTTTTACCATCAAACAAATAAGAGCCTGTAGTACAGTGGACTAAAGCACTGTTATTAACATCTGCTGCTTGCAATTACTGCAAGTTCAAATCTCACCAGGCTCAAGGTTGACTCAGCCTTCCATCCTTTCAAAGGTAGGTAAAATGAGGACCCAGATTGTGGGGTCAATAAGCTGACTTTGTATAAATATACAAAAGTATGAAGGCTATTGCTTAACGCATTGTAAGCTGCCCTGAGTCTCCGGAGAAGGGCGGCATATAAATTAAAGCAATATATATATATATATATATATATATATATATATATATATATATATATATATATATATATATATGTGTGTGTGTGTGTGTGTGTGTGTGTGTGTGTGTGTGTGTGTGTGTGTGTATTGAAAATCTACAGATTTTCACAGTTCTTAAATCCCTTTATAGATACGTTGTATGAATCATCAATTACAATTTGCTTTACAATGAAAAGATTGATTTTCATTTTAATTTAGGGAAAAAAAATCCTCAGTTCATTTCCAATCTATCAAGAAAGAAGGAAAGAACAGTGTAATCTATTTAGTCAATTTACAATGTGTATTGTTTATCCAACATAATGGCATCATATACTACAATGTGACAAAATGCATTATTTAAATACATTGTGCCGTACAACAGGCTGTTATTCTTTTCAAAACCTCAGCCACTTACTGATACATACAACATAATTTGCTATGGTTTATAAAGGGGAATAATTGTCAAAGTGAGTTCATAAAAGAAACTACCAGAATTCCTTAGAGATTTTCTTTATTTATACAATATACTGTATATCACAGTAAAAATATCTATCTATCTATCTATCTATCTATCTATCTATCTATCTATCTATCTATCTATCTATCTATCTATCTATCTATCTATCTATCATCTATCGTCAGTGGAAAATGTTTTCTTTTTTTCTCAGAATATATATATATATATATGATATTAGATAAAGAAATCTAAAGGTATAATCAACATACTTCCTTTGTAGTGAATCAAACGCTCTTATTTTTTTAAGTAATACTAGGAAATAATTACATGTGAAATACTCCAAAAGAGTTTATCAATAGCAAAGTTCTAATAACTTCTTTAAATAATATTCTCCCAAAATATTTGAACGCCTTAATCGAATTGCCCAATCCATCTCATATTTTCTTTTTCATGTAAAACTAGGCACCTTGTAGCATTCTTAAAGTTCTAACAGTATTGTCTGAAAAGAATTAGATTCCAAAGGAAAAATATTTTCAAAACAAATCTCTAAAAAATATGCTGTAAAAACATTTATAAAAATTATTTTTAAAACCCTCACAGAATATAACATTACCTTTTATACATTTGAATGTTATTTATATTGATTTTTTAACAAAAAACAATTTTATTATACTACAACATGTTGACGATGTACTCTATAGCAATTTTAATAATATCCATGTTATTTTTACTGGCTTCTTGCAAAATAAGAACAGCTGCAAACTATATTTCATCTGCGGTTGTCTTAAAAATGACTAGAAATCAAAGTATCAAATATATTACATTTTCTTCTTACTTCAAATGCTGTTCAACTTCTATTCAAATATTCATAAAAAAACCAACAATTATACACACACACACACACACTATTTCTTTGCCCTGAATTTCCCCCTGACAGTCAAAAAAACTAAGCAATTCTCCTGTTAATCATTTTTAGTTTCGGAGTATTTCTTCTTCAACAGATGTGCGGAAGTTAAAAAATCTACACCATAATTCATGTATGAATTTAAAACAATGATTTCATTCCTTTAACTGTTCACTGTACTCAGGGAATACTAGCAAGAATATCTAAAATACTGAAGACTAACCTGCTTATTGCTGACAGCATCAGATAAATATGGGATAATAAGAACTGGCTAAACATCAGTAGTCGTAAAATAATAATATTTTATTTTATGTATCCTTTTATTCAATAAGACAAGAGCAGAATCCCAATTTAAAACAAATAGTTTCGCAATATAAAATATTATTCATCTGGCACCCTATCAACTTTATAATTATCTCTCTAAGTACAACTTATATGTCTAGGTAAAATAGGTGCCATCACCATTTCAAATTGATATCACCATACTTGAATAATAAAAGAATCCAGTACTTTACTATTTAGATTTAAAACTATGTCTCCAAATATATTTGTTTTAAGATTAAACTTCAAATTAATCAACAAGGTAACTGAAAATATAAAATACTCTGACTTATTTCAGAGTAAGTCTTTTTAAAAAAAATAGAATGATAATATGCAACAAGGAATAACACACGTATGACCACTATTTTCTGCGGGAATTAATTACCCCTAATTTATAAATTCTTTCTCTCTCTTTCTCTACCTATATATAGTTTTTACTGCAAAATAATTTAAATATATGCTAGTAATTAATTAGGATATTGCCCCAATTCTTCATAAACATATCATTTGTTAATAGTGAAAATAGGACAATTGGAGGTTTAATAATGCTTTAATTTATTACTGTAACCTAGTATTCTTTTGATAATACCTGAAGCCTACTGGCTGACACCTGGAATCACACACAGCAAGAGAGCTATTTGAACAGAATATAGTTAACAGCTCTAATTCAGAAACTTCACTGGAAAAATGAAGATGTCCTTCTATTCTGGGCTCAGACCCATGTAAATGTTGCATAAATCCCCCTCACAAATCTCTTTTAACATGCAAATCCATAAATCATCAGAACGCTGACAAAGAATTTAACCAGCTTGTGAAACTAATGCATATTCTGTCTGGAGTTGGATACTGATAGAACTATCCAAAACATCACCCATCACCAATTTACTTTTGGTCAAAGGAGAATAATTTATGCAGTCATTTCATTTATCCATACGATGATTAAAACGCCTGAGGACAATCATTGATATCATTTGTAAATTAGTAACATGACCAATGGCACCTCGTTTACTTAAACACACAATAGAAATATAAGTAGCAAATTGACAGGGAGTACTTACTGAAGATGGTAAACCTGGAGGAACTTTTCGAACTTTCTTTGTTTGTACTTCTGAAAAGAGGAAGATAACAGGGGAACGGTGAGAGGCATTTTTGCAGCCTCAGACCTTCACAGTCTGTGATTTAGCACTGAGCTTAGCATGTCTTTATCAAGTTGTATAAGACAGTTCAGTAGAAGTTGCACATTAGAAATGTAAGGAAGTAACTCACCAACAGAAGTGCTGTGCAGAGGCCTCCTCCGTGGATTATTGCTAGAATACTGATAGTACTGAGAACCAGGTTTGGTAGGAGAAAGAGTTCCTGGGTTGCCCATTTCCATGTCACCTCCAAGGAGACTTTGCTAAAAGATTTTTGAAAAATAAGTATTGTTACATCTAACTTTTCCCCTATTGCCTTTTCTATATGCTGATTCAAATTAACAGCCAATAATATGAAAGGGTCTGTAACAAGAAAATTGTTGCAAGCAGCCAGTCAAAATTCATTTCAGCATGATTGTTTTAAATACTACAAAACAGTCCTTTAAAAAAAAAATAGAGAACAATTTCATTATTACTGAAAAGAAATGTTTACATATTTAATTATTAATTAAATTATTTTTTTTCTGCTTAAAGGAAACAGCATAGGAGTATTTTTTTTAACTTTATTATCAAAAGATCCAGAACTACTTATTTTTCTATATTATTTAGGATGAATAAAATATATTGTGTTCTTTAATATAACTTTTTAGTCTAATACTAATGAGCAACTGCCAAACGATTTCATTGTGAAGAGATAATCATTTTAAAAAAGGCGTTTGTATCCAATAAAACTATTTTAAAAAGCGGCTTATAGCTACCATATAAAATGTGCCAATCAAGTATATGGTCATTGAAGAAGAAGTCAAAATAATAATAATTATAATTATAATTATAATTATATATATATATATATATTATTGAAATTAGCTGTTGTTTGGCTGCATTATTTGGAACAAGGATCAGAGATTGAGGAAAAAATAGTGAACAGAAGTTGTTTTAACAAGCTACTTCAATATCATATTGTTACAATAAGAATGTGAGCATCCAGAAATACAAAAAGTACTTACTTATGAATGGACAATAGTTACTACTAATCCAGAAGAAATGGAATCTGAGCACAGTAACAAGGAAAAACCAGAGACTGACATTTTCTAAAAATTCTATTACTATAACTACATTGCAACTTACCCATAATATATAAATCCCCTGATTATACTCTGCACTGAACACATTGTTCTTTTAATTTTTCTGATATGCAATAAAACAGGTGCAGATACTACCATTTATATGATGAAGAAATTTCCCATTTAATAAAGAAATTTCAAAATTAAGTACCAAAAATCTAACTTTATCGTTACTTGTAATCAACTTTTACTGACTGAACTAATTACTGTACTTGATAAAGTACAGAATGTGTTTTCCCTAATCTAAATTCTAATCACCATGTCACTCACAACAGACTTAGTAATGCTTCACTAACACACTATTCACATGCAAAACACTCTAAATAGGCCAATTATGACTCTGCCCCTGTTCCCTGGTTAACCCGCTGAGAACTGAAAAATTTCACAAGACAGTCACCAACTAAAACAAAGACTCCTTGTTTTAAATTAAGGCAGTCTTTTTGATTCCTAAATAGTTCAACAAAGTACCATGTCTTTGTCTGAAAGCAGTTGGTCAAATATGACCTATGAGCTGGAAAATATATTGGAAAAAATAAGTAAATAAAATAAAATTTAAATATAACTTTTGCATCCTTGGAATATACGTATATTAAAATGTCTTTCCCTAGAAAGGCAATTCGTAAATTTGTTAGTAACAACCTACAATCAAGACTATATGTACTGAACCTTTATTTCCAATATTATACGAAGTCAGAAAGGAGTTTTTCACATCCCAAACTCAAAATAGGAAAGCATTAAAATCACCTTCTTTGTAGTTCTTAGAAGGCCATAATAATGGTTGCGTTTGGACCAAAATAGGGAAATTGAGAATATGCTGTGCTAACAAGCAGCTTCAAGCAAATTTAACCATTAACGTTGATTGATTTTATATAATAAAACTTATTGAACTTTATTATGGAAAGCCCACTGGAATACATCTTCGGAATCAGACATATAAGAATATGCATCTTCTCAATTAAATGATTTCTGTGGATATCTATCTTCTGTCTGTTAAACAGCCAAGTTTAATTTTTAATATGACTATAGGAAAAAAAATAGTTCTAAATTTTTTCAGTTCTAAAAAAAAAATAAACTGTTGGGAGGAAAAGACAGAATTATACACATAATAAACATACATAGAATATGGTTCCAAGCCACAATTTCAATTATTTAATTGTATTCTAGCCACTTTGTTAAGTTGTTCACAAGTTACTACTTTAGCTGGAAAAGCCTTCAGTTCGCAAACATGCCAAAATACTCCTAACATGTGATGCTTTATAGGCTAAATGTTTGCTGTGAAAACTCTGTGGACTCCTTTACTAGATAGATGCAGTATTTATCAAGTACAGTACAACATATACTCAGAATAATGCCATGTGGATCAGATGGAGTGGTTTATAATCCATGACACTTCAAGGATTTCAATTCATCAGGAAAAAATATATAAATATAATACTCCCAAAAAAGGAGCAGTCTTCTAAATAAGATATCAGTCACATATACTACCATTTCTAGCATAGTAGCCCTGACTATAAACAAAAAATTAAGAGCACTGTATTCCATTAAAAAAAAAAGTACACAAAAGTTACAAAACTTTATTAAAAACCGTAGTGTGGCATGAGAAAATCCACCCATTTTACTTTTCATTCAAGCAGAGTAGTTATATTTTGCTACATATTAGATGATACATAAATAATCAAGCATCTTTGCAAATATATAAATTTGTGTATGTTTAATCAAGGCAACCAAGGAGGGGGGAGGGGACAGTAGCAAAACATTACTAGCTTCTCCTTCCAGCTTTTCACTTAAGTGCCTCTAATGTGGTCTTTATTTAAGTCTTTGTTTTTCATTGGAACAGCTAAGTCATTCTTCTGAGGCAACAAAACATGCATTTATGTGCTCTTGTGGGGGCTTCTCTAAGTACTCCACTGGGGAGAAAGAAGATAAATATATATCTATTCATTCTGAGGTACTCCTAAATAGAACAACAACCCCTCTACTATTGCTCAATCATCGCTAACATCTTTTAGCTGAAGAACAATGCTGAAAAATCATGAGGCCACAATTTAACATTTGAGCTTTCTCAACTTAAAAAAGGATAATCAATTATGAAATTCAAAAGCTAAATTCAAAGAGTTAGTTTTCATCTACATAGGCCTTGGAGTTTGGTATCTGCACACACACACACACACACACACACACACACACAGACAGACAGACAGACAGAACCTTTAGTCAAACAATTAATATGTTCAATTTTTTCTATTTATTATTGTTATATTGTTCCACTGCTTTAACAGTGAAACAACTGTCTGAAAATTCATTTATATATTTTTATACCATATTGAAGTTCATTTCTGGAAAGTTATGTGAAGCACTCTGAATTAGGAAGGCAAGGTAGAAATATTTTAAAATACCAGGTGAAACATTGGGTTAGATCAGGGGTGTCAAACTCATGGCCCGGATTCGGCCCACGGGGTGCTTAGATCTGGCCTGCGGGACCACCCTGGGAAAAACAAAGGACCGTCCTGCAGTGCCTCTGTCAGTGAAAACGGAGCTTGGGAGGGGCACTCGCGGCCCTCCCGAGCTCTGTTTTCATTGGCAGAGGGTTGCAGGAAGCCGTCACAGCCGAAAACGGAGCTTGGGAGCCCATTTTCGCTGGCAGAGCACTTGGGCTACCACAGGCATGCCCAACACGAGTGACGTTGAGCTGGCCATGCCCACCCTGGCCTCCCAAAGTGAAACACAACCCTGATGCTCAATGAAATTGAGTTTGACACCCCTGGGTTAGATTCTGCATGGCCCTTCTGTTAAACCTCCATCTGCAACTGAGGTCTCTAAGTGTGCGACTTTTACACAATGGCCTCAAACACAAAAGTTATTTCTGCAATACCTACTAAAGGAAAAAGACAATGAGCAGGGCATCTATGGAAGGGCCCTGAGGCTATGATTCATAGTATAAGAGTAGAATTTTGTTCTGCCTCAGCTCCAGATTCCCGAGAATATTGACACACACCAACAGTCCTTATCAAATTTATTAAGTAGCAAGAATAAACCAAAGTCCGGCAAAGGTTGGCAACCAGCCCAGAAAACAAGATAGGACACGACTTTTCCAAAAATGCTCTGTTGATAATTACAAGTTGTTTCCAGCAAGAAACTTACTAATGGCGTGTGACTTAAATAGGCTAAGGGAGTGGCCAATTATCCTCAAGCCTTGCTCTCGAGGAGACCTCCTCCTCCTGAGTAGTCACTCCTGCCTTTTGGCAGCCCTACGTGCTCAAGCATTGAGAAGAGGCTCCTCCACTTCACTCTCTCCACTTGAAGGAGCCTCTGGAGGTTCTGAAGGCCTTGGCTGAGTCTCTGCCTCTGGCATCACATCCTCTTCAGCCTCCTAGCTGTCTGACGCGAACGCCGGCTGCGCAGGCTGCTGGCGCAACACACCAGCCTCCTCGTCGTCGTGATCAGCCACGATCCGCGCAGGCTGCTGGTGGGCCACAACAAATTTGCTCAGCTTTCACAGCTAACACTAAACCTTTCTCTAGCCAAAAGACAGATGCCCACAAAGAGAATACAAGCTCAGGAATTGGTTAAAAGCACAGTCAAAAAACACTGTAATAACTGTAATAGTAAATGTGTCACCTATACCCCTCAATATGAATGAATATTAGAATATATTTAAAAGCTGTTTCGATACAGAAACTGGAATTCCTTTATAAGGCTGATTCTGAGTTTGCTATACATAATGCAACTTATTTGGAATCTTTCTTCTTTTCTTTAAACTTAGTTCCTTTTTTTCTTTCATTTTAGTCCTTACTTCTTATCCTGCCCCAGGTAAAAAGCCCCACCTAAATGTATGAAATTATAGATTAAAGCTGAATTTTAAGAATATGTGCAATTTTAAAATAGAGAAATAAAAATTGAGTTTTAGCATTCTCCATGAAAATAATTGTTTGAAGCTAAATAAAGTTTTATTCATGCAAGTAAAACACTTTTTCCCCAAATATAATACAAGGAAATCCAGTCCGCCCCTCCTCCATACTCATTCTTAATATAGATTAAAATGGGTTGAGTGGTGCCTTTCTTAATGAATAATTGATTTACATAAAAGAAATGCCCTTGAACATTAAGGCACTTTGAAAGAAATTAATATAGTAAAAAAAAAAAAAAAACCACAATTAGGGGGAAAAAAGAGAATAGAAAAAACTTTCTGGCAAAAGGCCTTTTGACTGGACTTCCTTGAATGAGTTCCTTTCTCTTTCTCATGCTTATTAAATTCCGATCAGATATCATAGTACTTCAGATTACATTTCTTTTCTAAGCACTTGTCAAATTATTGCCGGTTGAGTACATGTTTGGGCATTTTAGCACTCTAACCAGCTGCACTTCTGTACTATCTTCACCACGTATGTAATCTATTGTGACTGTGGCCATATTTTACTACCATTTATGTAGTAAAGAAAACATTACCCCTTAAAGGTTTAAAGCAGGGCTGTCAAACTTGCGGCCTGCGGGCCAGATGCATCACATGCTGGCCACGCCCATGTCCGGTTTAGCGAAGGGGAAAAAAGTCACAATATGTCACGTGACGCCACAAGTTTGACACTCCTGGTTTAAAGTATTGGAGGAAGGTGCGTTAGAGTGAGAGGTAAGTAACTTGATGGTATCTCCTAAGACTTCTCAGTGCTATATGGTCCTGCTATAAAATTCCTCTCTTCAGTGTAGTCCTGAAGGTACAACTAGCAACTAAGTTTTAAATCAGTATTGTTTAAGAGGTCTACCAAAAAATAAATAAATAAATAAAAATAAAAATGCTTTTTGAAAGAAAAAAAAAGAAAGAAAAACATTATTATCATATCATTTAATTTGCACATCCAGGAAAGTGTAACACCATGAAGAAAAAACTATTTTTCTTGAATTAAGAGACAGTGAATGAAGGAATCAACCTAGAGTTTAGCAACATTGGGGGAACAATAGCATTCCTATGATAAAGAAATTTTAAAAATGACTTATAAAAGATCTTCTGGTAAAGGAAAATGATATCCCATCTTCTCAGCCATATAAACATTCCAGTAGGTGTCACTATGCATTTCCATAATATGTTGAATGGAAAGGAGAATGTACATCAGCACCATTATTACAAAATAAAACACAGTCATATGCATACTTTTTGGAATTTAAAAAAAAAAATCCAGCATGTTTAATGAGATTTGTACAAATAATATACTTTAGGTTCAACTATTATACAAAGGACAACTTCTGACATTCTCCCTTTTCTACGTGATTTTTTTTTCATTATCTATTTTGATACACTTACTTTAACAGAAAGACGAGAAGGAGAGAAGATGAAATACTGTTAACTTAAAATATGAATACTTTGAGTTGGAGATTCCCTTCCTCATTCATTTACTCTGAGTAAAAGCATTCAATTTCTTTTTGAAATTCCATAATCAAGTAAAAGGTGAATATACTATATATTACAACTATGGTCACAAAGCAAGAAAGGGTACATTTGGGAGTAGAAACTTCTATTTTTGGAAAGTAAACTGTCTATGAAAGGAAATGGTTGAGATCTGGAGACAGAATAGACAGAAAGCATTAAAAGTACTTCCGTACAAGGGTCTCAGCCTGTGGACCAAATGTCCTGTACATACTTTTAAAAGAAAATAAACAGTTGCAAATTCCATGAAGGTAAAAACCTGTTTCAGTTTTCAGTTGTAACCTAAGCCTTAAGGTCAGTGTGGTCACAAAAGCTACATTTTGTGCATTCTGTAGAAGGGAGAAGATAGTTACATTTGGCACTTGATAGGAATTAATTAGAATCTCTTTGGTCATAACTGTTATTTTTTATCCTAGTTCAGGTCTGTAATCTAAAGTTAGCCGAACTGGAGGTGCAGGAGGAAAGGTTTAGTTTCCATTAGCTACACACGGTCCTTTTGATTCCTGCTTTAAACTTGGAAAGAGCAGATAAAATAGATAAAATAAATGTGGTTGCTCCTGTCATGTGTGAATTCATTCCAGATTCTGGAGCAAAATCAAATGCAACCTCTGATGCAACAGAATGAATCATGTTGTCTCAAGCAAGCAGATGAATGTAACTTGGCATTGATAATAGAATTTAAAGGCCTGAAAAGGCTTTTTTTTTTTTGTTACTTTGTTTTGAAGCAAAGCGTCAGATGTCCAATTCTTTTACAATACATATTTTGATAAATGAATACATAGTATTTCAGAGAGGCTCCCCCTCATGCATCATGTTGGAATAAGCTATTGTGTATTAATGTCAATGATAATTATTTTAATTCTTCTCTATACTCCCCTCTTCAATTGCAGTATCTCGTGGTAGAGAAGCAAGATTAAATCTCCTATTTAAAAAATATCAACGATGAATTAATTTCCCTTAATTGCATACTTTGAACATTGAACATAATAGATAAGTAGGCCCATTATTTGTCTGGTAGCAGATTTATTTTTATTGGGGGGAGAATAATAATGGTTTAATCCTGGACATCATTTTGCTTCTATTTACACATATATAAATGATAGACTGTCTATAGAATTAAATTTAGTAATACTGATATTGTCTGTAAAACAGAATCTAGATAGTAAAAAACCCTCCCTTTCTTTTCCATGAAGAAAAAAAAATAAAATACTGTTTTTTACAAATAACTTTTAATAATTGTTCTGAAAGTTCTCATCCTATCATAACACCTGATTATAAACAGCATTTGTTCAATGAAGCAGCAGAAATAAGTATTCTGTCTTGAAACCATATTGTGTTCAATTAATTCTCTGTGGAAATCCCTTTTAATTTCCCCCAATTTTTCTTTTGGTTTTCTGCTTCACACAGAGTATTCTAGTTCACCATTTTTAATACTGTTTTTGAGGTTATCCATATATTCTCATCATTCTACATCCTTTTTGGCTATCCCTAGAGCCTATAAGGAAAGCACATCAAATTGATTTATTGATAACAAATAGAGAGAGGGGGGGAGGGAGGGAGGGAGGGAGATATGACAGAGAGGGAGGGGGAGAGAGACAGAGAGAAAGTGTGAGTTTTAAAAGATTTAACAAGTTGTTGTATTAGCACATGAACCTCAGGAGCTGCTGGTTCAAACAATGTTGTTAATAAATGTATCTGTAAATGTTGCCATTAGTTACATCTGGCAGATGAGTATGTTAAAAAACATCATCATTATCCATCTGTTAGTTAAAAGTCAATATTCCTGCTTCCATCCAATTTTTCCAATTATCTTTTCCCCAAAATTTGGGGTTTCCCATTTTAGCATGGGGAAAAAGGTTTGAGTCCCATTCATTAATTAGACATTACATTCTATAGTTTTCTAACTGAGGTAGTTGTTTCCAGAAATATGAATATTTTAATATATTTAGATCCTAAAAGTGTCCATCCAAACCAAGGTGCTACTGTATATACTGTATGTATGTTCCAAAGTTGCCCAAATGGAAAAATTAACACCCATTTTTTGGCTTCCAATATTTAATACTTAACAATATATAAGCATAATAATATAGTTTCAGATTAGGAAAACTAAATCCTTCCTCATTAATGGGTAATTGCATTTTCCGTAAAAATATTCATGGAATTAACAAACCACATAGATATTTTCTAAATGAAGAATTCATTTTCTGAAAATATTTCTTAGAATAATAGGATTGGAGGGAATCTTGGGTGTCTTCTAGTCCAGTTCTCTACCCAAGCCATGATTTTTGTACCAACTTGGAGAAGTGGTTGTCCAATCTTTTCTTGAAAACCTTCAATAACGGATCATCCATTCCAGCAGGCAAGCTGTTCCATTGCTTAATAGTTCTCAGTGTCTGGAAATTTATCCTTATTACCAGATTGGATCTCCTTCTGACAAGCTTCTTCCCATTCCTTCCTGTTCTACCCTCAGTTGCTAGCTATGGACAATAAAACCATTTCTGCTTCTGTGTGGCAGCCCTTCAAGTATTGGAAGACTGTTATTCATTCCTGTGTCTTTGTCTTCTCTTCATTAAGCTAAACACACCTTGTTCCTTTAGTCTTTCTTCATAGGATTTAGCCTTCAGACTCCTTACTATCTTTGATGCTCTATTCTCCAAATATATAGACATTCAAGCCCTGTTAATTCTTTAAAAGTGAGGCAGATAGACAGATTATAAAGTCTAGCAGTGCTTACTAAATCAGCAGCACTCATCCTATTGGAGAATTTGGCCTCTAGCAGATGCTACTGCCCAACTAAACTACTGAAAAAGAATGTAGATAATTTGCGACTTGTCTCCCTAGGTAAAAGGTAAAGGTAAAAGTTACCCTCAGACATATGTGCTAGTCATTCCCAACTCTAGGGGGCAGTTCTCATCTCCGTTTCAAAGCCGAAGAGCCAGCGCTGTCCGAAGACATCTCCGTGTGGCCAGCATGACTAAATGCCAAAGGCGCACGGAACGCTGTTACCTTCCCACCAAAGGTGGTCCCTATTTTTCTACTTGCATTTTTTACGTGTTTTCAAACTACTATGTTGGCAGAAGCTGGGACAAGTAACGGGAGCTCACCCCGTTACGCAGCACTAGTGATTTGAACCACTGAACTGCCAACCTTTTGATCGACAAGCTCAGTGTCGTAGCCACTGAGCCACTGTGTCTCCCTAAGGAAAATATATAGAAAATTTTCTTTCCCAGAATAAACTAGATGTAGATGGAATGCCAAGAAGCCTAGGAGGGTGCAGTAGAGATTCTGGGGACGGGTTTAGGAACTTTTCCTCAAAGGAGGTAGAGGTGCCAACCACATTCTGGACATGAATTTTGCAGTTTGGGGCACAGCATATATGTAGCACTTGGTTGTTTTTTTTGTTTTTGTTTTTGCAACTACTGAAACAAAGTATTTCATATTTTCTTGACATCAACCAGCTAGCTGAAGGGGCACAAATGCTTAAGGAGGTACAGATAAATGCTACATCAGTATGCCAATAGTATATTATTATTATTATTATTTAACAATTTATGTACCACATGGTGCTTATAAAAATTGTATGTACAATGGAAGTATACATTTGAATAGTTTAAAGGGTCAAAAGCAAGCAACATCTATAACAGGGGTGTCAAACTCGCGGTCCACGGGCCAGATGTGTCACATGATGGCTCCGCCCCCACCTGGTTAAGTGAGGGGAAAAAAATTCCTGCTATGTCACGTGATGATGCTGTGGCGACATGAGTTTGACACCCCTGATCTAGAACAAAAACCTTATAAAGAATTAAAGAAAAGTTTTGCTCCACTGCTTTATATTCATGTGTATAGAACTCTGCAATGTACATTTTAAAAAAACAGAACTTTCAACTAAATGTGTGTGCCCCCCTGCCCCCCACTTTGTACAAGTATATGTTGGGGACTGAGACAATAGCTGTAGGTAAAAGATAAGGACAACTCTATCTATCCTGCAAAGGTCTCAACATGCATTGAATTTCCTGAATTTACTTACGAGCAAAAAAAACCAATATTATATTGAATAACTGAATGTATGCATTAAATCATTTAACTTCAAATCTAAATGTCTTTTAAAAGTGCAGCTTAAATTCTCCAAATCTGTCAAAGCCATCACTTAGGGTGCATGGTGGAAAACTCAAAAGAAAACATTAGATTATTCTAGTGATATTTTTTTTGGTAGATTTTTTTTAGATTGCATAATAAACAGAATATCTAATATTGCTTATAGAGGAACTCACTAATATGGAGCAGGGAACTTGCTACATCATCAATTCTCTTTCCTATAAAAATGATTTTCCTCCAGCCATTTATTTTATTTGTTTAGTTTAGTTTACTTTATTGTCATTGCACCTCGTACAACGAAATTAAATGCCATCTTCAGTGTACATTGTAACTATAAAAATAAAACAGAAACACACATCCTTCACATTCTATTCAACTGTGGTGTATTTGTGGTTCAGCAACAAAGATTAAAAAAAGAGGGCCAGGCAGAAGGTTAGCTCCCTTTTTAATTATAAATAATATAGCAAGCAGTGATGTGTAATTGTATTAAAAAGCTCTTCCCTGACACAGTTATGTCAAGCAGCCCTTTTAGGTAATTCAGGTACTCCAAATGATGTTTAGGATCAAATATGTACTCTAATAAGATCCATCTGTCAATGAATGATAACAGTAGAAACTAAAATCAATAAAAAGACAACCATGTTCTTTGATATATTGTAAATGGTTATACCTCTGTGAACCAACATTTGTTTGCTAAAAAACATGATTTCTGAGCAAATACGGGTACAATGATCAAACTGTTAAAAAGGTGTCAACTGAATAATGTAAAGATAAAATTCAATGTACTTTTAGAATCTTAATACTTTTTTACTTCAAACGTCTCACAGAGTCAAAGTTAATTTGATTCCTACATATATATCTGTAAACTGCATATATTACATAACAGGTGAATACATAAACAACAGTATATTGGCTTGTACCATAGTTTCTAAAACAGAAATCCAAACTTACACAGAATAGCATAAGCATCATGGAATTAAAATTGGCTTTTGGATAGCGTTGTGGCATGTAAGTCAATTAGCTGGTTTGTAATGTTTCCAACATTAATAGGTGAGGTTGCATTGCTAAGGTTGGTGTTGCAATCTATATCTTGTCTGTCTTGTCAGTCTAGCAGAACTACGTTGAGAAGAACAAGCCTTTTAACTCTATCTTCATTGACTTGACAAAGGCATTTGACACTGTAACAGGGAGGTCTCTGGATTATCCGGAGATGTTTTGAACACCTAAGGAAATTTGTGAAGTTGATTGAATTACTCCATGACAGGAAAAGAGCCATGGTGGTGCAGTGGTTAGAATGCAATATTGCAGGCTACTTCTGCTGACTGCCGGTTGCCTGCAATTTGGCAGTTCAAGTCTCACTGGTTCAAGGTTAACTCAGTCTTCCAGCCTTCTGAGGTTAGTGAAAAAGAAGATCCACATTGTCGGGGGCAATATGCTAACTGTGTAAACTACTTAGAGAGGGCTGTGAAGCATTGTGGAGTGGTATAAGTCTAAATACTATTGCTATAGAATGACAGGACAGATTCTTTACAATGGTGATACATCAGCTGCACTTGTCATTTTCAATAGGGGTAAAAGAGGGTTGTGTGATAACCCCAATCCTATTCAATCTGTTTTTCATTTGCATGCTGTCATGTGTTGGCCATAGTCTGAAGGAGGAAGTGTACATCAAATACTGATTGGATGATCTTCATCACTTGAATGCATGGACAAAGTGCCTCCACAGGCACTTCTTTGCTGATGATTGTGCACTCCTAGAGCACAAATACAGTGATTTACAGTTGATGAACAAATTCTCAGACATTGCTGTGCTCTCTGTCCTGACTGGTTTTTTAAAAAAGAAAATTAACTCCAGGATCAACGAGACCAGCCAGGCACCAGGGGAAGTTGTGAACTGGTGGTCAATCAACACAACATCTGTATCTCCACAAAGCTAAAAGTCTACAGAGCTGCAGTTATCCCACCCTCTTATATGAATGTGAGTCCCGGATTCTACCAAAGCCACATTAAACAACTGAATAAACTTCATGTTTAGGAGCCTGAGTGGCACAGCAGACTAATGCTACTGTTAAAGGTAGTATTTAGCTTCCAGCTGCCTGCAATTACTGCGAGTTCAATTCTCACCAGGCTCAAGGTTGACTCAGCCTTCCATCCTTTCTAAGGTAGGTAAAATGAGGACCCGGTTTGTGGGGGCAATAAGCTGACTTTGTATAAAATATACAATAGTATGAAGGCTATTGCATAATGCTTTGTAAGCCGCCCTGAGTCCTCCGAGAAGGGCGGCATATAAATCAAAAATTTAAAAAAATTAAAAAAATGTGAGCTCTCTACACCATCTTTGGCATTTTTTGACAAGATCATGTCCCCAATTTGGAGGTCTTGAATCTTGCAGAGCCCACCAGCACTTGATTACAGAACCAGATAATCTAATGATTAGATTATCAAAATGGATAACTGTTATATGCCTTTCCACTTGCTCTACAGTGTACTGGGCAGAGACCTTGAAGTCAACCATGCAAGCACTACATACCATACACTGCTAGGTCATTCAGCTAAAGCAGGGGTGTCAAACTCGCGGTCCACGGGCTGGACGCATCACATGCTGGCCACGCCCACCCCCGGTTTAGCGAAGGGGAAAAGGAATCACAATACATCATGTGACGACAATGTAACACCGTGAGTTTGACACCCCTGAGCTAAAGGAAGTAGAAGCTGTTGTTGTTGATAAAATTCACTGGCAAGACCTGTGTTATGAAGCCCCCATTGTTTTTGAAGACAGATGCCATCAAAAGTCCTGAGCAGCATCACATAATAACACTCAGTTACTACAACACTGGACTTCCAATGCCTACATTCTGCTAGACTCTGTGCTTCCAGGCTGGGACTGCAGAGTCACTTCAATATACACAAATGAACTTCCCAACAGTGCATCTTTTTGAAACTCAAAGACATATTTTCATACAGGCACATGGAAAAGAAATACATATGAAAGCAAGACTGATTATTTAGGATGAAAGACTTAAAAATAATTAGCAAAGAATACAAAGGTGATGAAAGGTACTGACTATGAGAGGTACAATGCAATATCTACAATAGATCATGTTCAAATGAACATGAAAGAAAAATAAAAACCAAAAGAAACAACAGTAAAAGGCTGAAAAGGGCAACTTCTCTGTGAAAATTAATGGGCAGTTGAAATAAAGAAAACATGTGGAACCATCTTGGGGGGAAAAATGATATTACAGAGTGCCAAAAAAGTGTGTGATGTTTTGCTAATGGAAGGTCTTTAAAAAGAATGTGTGGTGCAGTGATGATGAGAAAAAAAAAAAGGCTGTGGATACAAAACAGAGAGCGCATATAAAAGAATTACAACAAAAAATAAGTATAGGATCCTTTTGATGCTTGTAGAAAGAAAAAGTAAATTGCCGGCAAATGTAGAGCAAGGAACAATTAAGATTAAAGGAGTCAGAGAAACCGAAGAGATATTCCTGAAAATCAAATATGATTTTGGAAGTGGGCGAAAAAGGCCGAACAAAGGGGTTTTCTGTACCATTAAATGACATGAACTCATAGAAAGGACCCCAGAAAAACAACCACTTTATTCATTCATTCATTCATTCATTCATTCATTCATTTAATTTATATGCCCCTTTCTCCGGAGACTCAGGGTGGCTTTGTTGGGTTTCGTGGGATGGGCAGAGATAGCAATAGCGCTTGGACTTATATACCGCTTTATAGCCCTCTCTAAGCGGTTTACAGAGTCAGCATATTGCCCCCAACAATTTGGGTCCTCATTTTACCCACCTGGGAAGGATGGAAGGCTGAGTCAATCTTAAAACTGGTGAGATTTGAACTATCAAACTGCAGTCAGCCGGTGGTCAACAGAAGTAGCCTGCAATACTGCACTCTTACCACTGTGTCATCTTGGCTCAGAGATAATTGGAAACAGGTAGTCCTAGCAGTAACCTGGTCTCCTGTGATAGCTAACAACTGGAATTACAACTCACAAAGCAGATACATGAGCATCCTGAGATGTTCCGGAACTGCCTGCACCACTGCATTCTGGATCAGATGAAGTTTCTGAATACTCTTCAAGGATAGCACCTTGGTAAATGCATTGCAATAGTCCAGATAGGAAGATAGGAAGTGATTAATGCATAAGTACTATGCTACTATCGTAGCAAAATAAATGTTTTACAGTCAGGTATAGTGATTATATAGCCATGAATGATTCATAGAAGAATACTGAAATATATGTTTTTTATTCAGAAGCATGTAAAGAAATCCATAGAATCTATTGTTAAAAAATAATCCATTCAAAACCTTTATAAATGCAGTCTTTTAAATGCACTCTTCTTTAAAATTCACTGTCCCAAAATAAGAAGAATACTGCTCTATCTGAGATAGGTAATAATAAAATTCTGTATAAACATAGCTCTCAATATTTTTGACACTGTAAAGAAATCATGTGAGAATTCAACAGATGAGAAAAGTGGCAAATGTGACATTATTAGGTGGCAAATGTGTGAATGAATGGAAATATTACAATTTAGAAAAAAAATATATCTGCCCAGATCTGCACTGCTGGAATATTTTATGCTAGTTCCACACACTCCAGATTTTGCATAGATCTCAAGAAAACAGCAATCTTGGCCAAAACTCATAATTAAAAAAAATATTTGGGTAAGATTTTTTTTTTAAAAAAAATTATACGCTTAACACTATAAAGTTAAGTATTATGAAACTAATGGAATCTAAGCAAAAAGCTAGAATCTTATATTCCAGTGATTAGAGGATCAAAATTTCTTTGGTCTCATATTGATAAAACTTTACATTTTTTTAACAGAAGAACATTACTAATTTCCAACAAAAACATAACATGCAAATTATGCAGAATCTAGAAATTCTCTCTCTCTCTCTCTCTCTCTCTCTCTCTCTCTCTCTCTCTCTCTCTCTCTCTCTCTCTCTCTCTCTCTCATAGTAGATATCAATAAACATTTGTAACTTTTTACAGTGTACAGAATACAGTACTTTTGCCCAGCTCTATTCAGAACAAAGCACTTAGACTTATATCCCGCTTCACAATACTCTCTAAGCGTATTTCAGCATATTGCCCCCAACAATTTGGATCCTCATTTTACCAACCTCAGAAGGATGGAAAGCTGAGTCAACCTTGAGCTAATGAGAATTGAACTACTGGCAGTTAGCAGACTTAGCCTGCAATACTGCATTCTAACCACTGCAACACCTGGACTCTGATAGTGCCTCTGGTTTAATAATTAAAGTCCGTTGTCCTTCCCTTCTATCCCTAGAAAAAGGAGCCAAACTACCACAAAATAATAAAGGAAACTTTCAAAAGCATAACTGTAATGAAGCTTCACTTTTGCAAATATGAATTTATCTACATGTTTTGCTAAGTTCTCTTTTAAATACAATTGTCTCTGGATGAATGGTATTTACACCATAAAAATGCAGCAACATACAGTATAGTATTTCAATATTATTTATAAAATAATAACTACAACTACTACTATGATTAATTATTGTTACTAACAATAATAAAAAATGAGTTACTTTTCACTCATTTCACTGTGGCAGTAAAAATCATTTTTGGTAATACAATGAGAGAAGAAATCTAACTACTTGCAACTAAAAGCATATCTTTGAATGATACCTGGAAACTTTCCTGTGGATTCACATGGTCTAAGAATTCTTCCAACTTTTGTATAGATGGGGACATGTTTTCTTTTCAATATCTTGAGAGGACGACTCCAAAAGTATACATATACATACATATGGGATGCGGTGGCTCAGTGGCTAAGATGCTGAGCTTGTCAGTTGAAAGGTTGGCAGTTCAGCGGTTCAAATCCCTAGTTCTGCATAACGGGGTGAGCACCCGTTACTTGTCCCAGCTTTTGCCAACCTAGTAGTTCGAAAACACATTAAAAAATGCAAGTAGAAAAATAGGGACCACCTTTGGTGGGAAGGTAACGGTGTTCCGTGCGCTTTTGGCATTTAGTCATGCCGGCCACATGACCACGGAGATGTCTTCGGACAGCCCTGGCTGGTTTTGAAACGGAGATGAGCATTGCCCCCTAGAGTCGGGAATGACTAGCACATATGTGTGAGGGGAACCTTTACCTTTTACATACACATATACATACACAAAATATATGTAAACAAACTGTGTGATAATTTTTTGCATATATACAGTGTAAATTTGTTCATGTCACAGGCAACATACTGATATTTTCTTCTTTCCTCTCTAACCAGAGATGCTTAACTTGGTTTCAGTGCTCTGGTCACAGGAGAAAGGAAGTGATTATTTGCATATTTTCCAGGACTGGAAATTTATTTTTTACAAAGACCATCTGGTAGCCATGGATCACACTTTGGGAAATACTGATGTAAATAATGATACTTCAAATAGTGAAAGTTGAAACCTGAATAAATAACCCTGCCAACCCCCCATTACAAGGTATTCAGGTTTTTTTTCCCCCTTGAACATGTACATCAAGTTGATTTGATCTTATAATTAATATAACATTGCTGGAAAACACAGGGAGAGTGAACCAATCTGCTGTTGAATAAAAGTTGAATATCAAGAGTTTATTGGTAGCATTCTCATAGTTATGGATGCTATAAAGTGCATTACAAACCTAATATTATAAGGAATTCCCAATTGATGCATATCAATTTTACCATGTGGTCTCTATAGCTAATCTAATCATTTATTTTAAATTAATGCATGCAAAACCAGTGAAGTAAAGGAAAACACATATGTATTTTGAACAAACTGATGACAGGGTTCGATAAAAATCAAGGAGAGAAGTTATTATTCCATAGCTGTTCAGAAATATGGATTATCTACAGCTTTATTTGTTACTTCAATTCATTGGAGTGGCTGGGGTGTTTTTTTCCCCATCAGGGTACTATTAATACAAGTGAAAGAAGGAAAATTTCACTGCCCCTAGAAAATTTTCATACAGTTTTATAGACGTCTACTCAGAGGTTAGGCATACCGAATTCAATTAGTGATGGAACTGAAAGAAAATCTATAAGGTTGGAATATATACACAGAAATACACAACTGAACATAAATACACAACAGTGGGACCAACAGTTCATAAAATGAAATTTATCTATGCAAAACTAGGAGAGTGCCAACACAGTTCAATTCTTTCCCTCAGGGATTCAGAATATAAAAGAAAAGTAAGGCAAAAAAAAAAAAAAAGTAAGGGAACACAATGAAGACCAAAACTGCAAAGATTTTGTTTCTCATAAAATATATATTTGGCGTAGCGTATGAAAGAATGATGTGTGACAATTTTCTAGAAAATAGAGAATGTAAAGGATGGAAATGCTGGAGATGAAGTTCAAACCCCTGTCCAGTGCAGGATACAAATACTGACAGTGGCTACTCACCTACCCTATATTTAAAATGCTTCCAGCAAAGAAATACACTACCACTGAACTGCTCTTACTCTTAAGATTTTTTTTAAAAAGCCTGTAATATTGTTTTGGGCAGAATGTGATAAACTTTACAATTACACACATGTATCAAATTTGATCCATAGGTGAACAATAATGACCTTTAATAATTATTAATTAATTGGTCTTTTGGATAAAAATAAATCACTTTGTACCAAGACAATATAAAGTGGTATTAACTCTTCACATGATCTTGATTCTATCCCTCTGTTAATGCAGCCTAGAACTGTGTTTGCTTTTTTGGCAGTTGCAGCATACTGCTGTCTCATATTTAAAGACTGTCCACTAGGACTCCAAGATCCCTCTCACAGTTACTACTATCTATTCTGTACCTGTGCATTTTGTTTTTCTTGCCTAAATGTAGAACCTTACATTTTTCACCATTGAATTTCATTCACCACTGAGCCGTGGTAGCATAGTGGTTAGAGTGCAGTACTGCAGGCTATTTCTGTTGACTGCCGGCTGCCTGCAATTTGGCAGATCGAATCTCATCAGGCTGAAGGTTGATTCAGCCTTCTATCCTTCTAAGGTAAAATGAGGACCCAGACTGTTGGGGGCAATATGCTGACTCTGTAAAGCATTTAGAGAGGGCTGGAAAGCACTATGAAGCAGTATATAAGTCTAAGTGCTATTGCTATTGCTATTTTATTAGATAAAATAAATGAGGTAGGAAAGAGTCAGTCACTGCATGAACTTCCATTGCTGAGAAGAGATTTTATCCTAGGTCCAACAAAATATTACTGCTTCAACCGCTGCCCCACGAAGTTTTGTTTTAAACCACTTAATTTATTCAGTACTTATATTATCTTTTAGTAACATGTGCAAGTAGTGATATAAAATTTGAAACTCTGATAAGCATTTTTTTTTTACCCCATTATAGTTTTTACATACTACCTCACTTTAATCAAAGGGCCATATTCTGAGCTCACTCAGAAAAACTGCTGAAAAATAGATGTGAGGAATGCAAAAAGGAGAAAAATAAGAAGTGAAAAGTTCTGAAAAAAAAAATAAAAACTGGAAAATTCTTAAAGTAAAGCAAAAAACAAAATGTACTGGACTTTAAAACACACTTAAAACAGAGCTGCCATTGAATTTGGCAGAAGCCATATATAACCCATTGACTATCTATTAGCAACACAGAGAGAGGAACTAAAATATGGGATTTTTTCTTTGTGTGTGTGTGCATGTGTCCATTTCCAGCACCTTGCTGACCTGAATGTGCAAAATGACATTAAGCAAGGAATTAAAAAAAAAACATTTAAAAGAAATTAATGCCATCTTAGAAGTGAAGAGCTGTTGGAAATGTGAAGTATAGTTAACTGCCAACCACCCTTAAGTTTAAAATTATTAGGGCTGTGAGTTTAGTGTTTTTAATTGATTAACTGTTTTGTCATTATCTGATTAATGAGCCAATTAAAATAAATATGACAGTACCTCAATACAGGTGATATATTGAGGATACTTTAAACTGCAACATTCCTTCAACTAAGAACCACGATAAATAACCAAATATTTGTGCTGATAAAAAAAGATCTCGATGCCTTTTAATTTGTAATATCAGATGCCGATCTGAGTTGACCATTTTTAGAGCTGAAGGATTAATTGTGTCTTGTTAGAATCTCAAGAAAAATCCTCCTTTTCTGAAGATCATATTTTAATTGGGAAGAAATCCTTCATTCTGCAAATATAAAACTCACTTATATGGTAAATAATTACTCTGTGTGTGTGTGTGTGTGTGTGTGTGTGTGTGTAGCAGAGAGAACCCCCACATCATTGTATTTGCCACATTTTAATTTTTTTTTTATTTTATCACTTTGATTCTAATTTCTTTGATTATTGTGTCACTGAGAATCAGCTAGCATAGAAGTTTAATAAATATTGTTGTAGTTGCCTTTTTCTTTTCTTAAACATGTTAGCAGCTAGCAATACAATGCTATATATTAACCAGGAACCAGGATAGTAAGACAATCATTATGGCTTTCTTGTGCAATACATGTAAATCAGGTAAAATAAAAATAATCTCAATTATTGCAATATTGCTATCTTTCTTTGCGAATTACAAATCAATGTGATTTTGCAGCATATTTGTCATCATATAGACTTTTCCCCCAAAAAATGTTCTAATAGTTTTGAAATTGAATGAATAAATGAATTTATTTATTTACTTAGAAAATTTATGTAGCCACCTACTCACTCACAGCAACTCTAAGCGGCTTACAAACACGGTATAGAAAAAATAAAAATAAAAAACAATACCCCACCCTCTAGCAACACAGTCAAATAAGCCATTTGATGGGCTCTATCCCACTCTAGGTTCTCTAGGTCCACTGGCAAAATCTTGAGGGTCTTACAAAAGAGTGTCAAAGTGGGGGCCAGTCTAATTTCTGAAGGGATGATATTCCAAAGGGAGGGAACCCCTCACCCCTTCTATCGGGTTCTGCCAGATGTATCTCCTAAGGGGACAGGACCCAGAATGAATGAATGAATGAATGAATGAATGAATGAATGAACGAACGAACGAACGAACGAACGAACCAACCAACCAACCAACCAACCAACCAACCAACCAACCAACCAACCAACCAACCAACCAACCAACCAACCAATCAATTCCTTGGATAAAGGTGTGACTGCCTACTTGGCCCAATGCTTCCTAGGATCTGCTGCACATCACTTACCTTCAAGCAATGCTCTCTTTCTGTTGACAGGACCTTACCTAAGACTGCTCCGGGTCACACAAGGCCTTCATTCTTGAAGTGGCTTTGGAGAATGCCCTTTTGTGGCCTTTTCAGCCTCCAAAACTTACATGAAAGCATGCCCTGTGCTCACACAATTTTTGGAGACCACTCAAGAGCACGCCCCATTCTTGCATAGACTCCAAAAATTGTGTAAGAATGGGGCATGCTTTTGAGAATAGCTGTTGCCAGGTGTTCATGAATGCTGATGTGTCACCTAAGGGACATGGCATGGTCTCTTTGCATGCGTATCACAGACTTTCCATCACTGATCTAGTTACTTTTGTGTAACTATAATCACTAACAAGCATTGGAACAAAGAAATGAAATTTGGGAATTGACCACACATTGTTTACAGACATTGACTCATGAATGAAATGCCTATTTTGAGGAAACACAAGAATTGCACGTGTATTTGTTAGATTTATATACTGCCCTACTCCATTATGCTTCTGGGCAGCTTGTATTGTGAGGAGTACAATAAATAAATAAATATACAAACACGGTAAAAACAATGAGGATCGCTAACTCTGTGAGTGAGACTGCTGATATCTAAATTATAAATTATGAAATCAAAAGGGAAAAAAATCAGAAAAAAATGAACAATCATTTAAAATAGCAAAACTTGACACAAGGGGTCTGTTACCCACTTTGACTCAGGCTGTGAGGACAAGGCCAAGTTTTAAGAGTTCATTTAAATAAGCCACAAAATAGGGTAGTGGGTAGGACCTTTGAATCTTGGGGAAAATGATGTTCCTATTTCAGAGATAGTCTGTGTGTCTTCCCATAACATCGGGCACAGCCTCTTAACCTCCTCCAAAACAGTCATCCATTTATAATTTTTAACATGACAAACATTTACCTTATTACAGCAATATGATTACTATCAATGAATTGAAGAATGCTACATAAAATGGATTAAGTGCAAGTCTGAACGTAATTCCCTTCTAATTATTTTTTCTTTCTTTCTTTCTTTCTTTCTTTCTTTCTTTCTTTCTTTCTTTCTTTCTTTCTTTCTTTCTTTCTTTCTTTCTTTCTTTCTTTCTTTTTTGTCTTTTCCCCATTCCTCTTATTTGTCTTTCCTCTAAGGATTGCCCAGTGGAGAAAAAAAATATTTATTCCTGATCTACAGGATAAAGCCATTAATATCAATATTTTCAGCATGCTGTTAATGAGAACTGAGTTTCTTTTTGCAGGGTGATTAAATCATTAGTGGACTTTCAGGGTCCATTAGAAGGGAATATGTTCCTTCAGATATGACAAGTGGGTCCTCATAGGCAGGGGGCTCTTTTGCTCACGCTGCCAGGTAGGAGCCCCGGTTTTCTTCCCAAATCTCTATCCTGGTAACATCATCGCCTCCCTCTTCTCTAGGCTATCCCCAAAATGACTTAAAGGCGCTAAGCTATTTACCCTTTTAGCTAAATAGCTGCAATTCAGAACTACGGCAGCTGAGTTCTTTTCTCTTTATCCCCAGGAGGCAAAAAGCGAGACAGGGAGGAAGTGAACAGAGCAAAAAGCAACAAGGAGTTACTCGAGGGTGGAATTGTTAATTATTTCCAAAGCTTATAATGTTTAGGGTTGTTAGCTTATTATCTGTCATCCAAAAATTCATTAAAAGAATATTCAAACCCTTAACTTTTCAAACATTCTCTTTCGTTCACTGCAATTATATTACATACATCTTGTCTAGTTTTTGCCATTGTGCGAGGTTAGTTAATGCATAGTCTGTGAATCCATATGTTCCAGCAGTATGGCTGGCTTTAAAGTCAGACATGACCACATCAATTATATTCAAGAGATCCATTCATTTTATTGAATGTTATCTGGATTATTTGTCCCAAGATAGAGTGGAAAAAAGAAATAGTTGGGAGCTACCCACACTTTTCATCTAAACCGTTGCATTACATAAACTATCCTTTTCTATTTTATCAAAATATTAATCTTCTACAGCTCAAATGTCTCCTTTGTGGAAAGAAAACAGTTAAAAAGATTCTAGTAAAAGGTAGGTGGATGAATAACTTAAATAATTTTAGTATATTATTATGGTATTATGGTAGGTAGCACAGTCAGCCAGATGTTTCTATTGGATTTGGCATTTTTATTCACCCATAGAGTCCTTCCAAAGGACCTGGGTTAGATAGATGTTGTTTCATGATGTTGAGAGATATCATTGCAGGATTTAATAAATCCAAATAAAGCTGACTTTTGCAATTGACTGATGGGGATTTTGTCAGTGCCGATAATGTTCAAGTGGTGCTCCAGAAGTTTTGGAATTGCATCCAAAAGGAACCTATTATTATTGATACTATCTTTGCTTTCTTTTGCCACAATGGTTCTACTTCTACTTGCAGGTGTTTATATTTTGTTATTTTCTACAGCTCTTTCTCTTCTCTTTTGCTGTCTTCAGGTTCTGCCACAGCCACTATCCAGATATTTTCGTCTTTATCGATAATTGTTAAATCTGGGATGCAACTTGGCAGGTGTTTGTATATTTGCATTTTAAAGCCCCAGAGCACTTTAGCTTCTCCATTTTCTATTACTTTGTCTATTTTGTGGTCCCAACAGTTCTCGCTTGCAGGAAAATGGTATTTTTTGGAAATATTCCAATACATCATTGTTGCTACTTTGTCATGCCGCTGTCTGTAGTCAGTCTGTGAAACTGTCTTATCGTAGATAACTAGGTGATCCACTGTTTCTTCAGCTTCTTTGCAGATGTGGCATTTGCTTCTGTTTCTGAGTTCTGAGTTCTCAATTCTGCCTTTGTATACATTTGTTATTATTTGTCATATGTTTAGAGCCAGATGTGTAGACTCAATTTGGCATTTTTATCTGTCTAGCAAGTCCTTTCCAAGAATATGGAATAAGTAGATGTTGTTGCTTGATGGCATTGTTATTGTTGTTAAGCTGCCTTTTGCAATTGACTCATGGTAATTTTGTCAATGCTGATAGTGTTGAAGTGGTGCCCCAGATGGTTTATTATTGTTATTATTATTAGCAGTAGTATTCAAAGTTGCAACCATTCCATGTGGCCCTTGTGCAATGTTGAGAGAACAGGCTTATAGCAATGACAGTCAATGCCAAATTGGAATGAATAACAGCATCAGAATCCATTGGCTAATTTCCTCTGTTGAGTAAACTCTGCCATAAATCTAGCTAGGACCACTAAAAATATGGATGAAATGATAGTAAATTTAAATAGAATATCAACAGCAGCTCGGATAAATAGGTAGGCAGGTAGGTAGGTAGGTAGGTAGATATGATAGATAGATGATAGATAGATAGATAGATAGATAGATAGATAGATAGATAGATAGATAGATAGATAGATGATAGATAGATATTTCCAATTGCAGAATTAAATTTAACTTCTTTAAATTTCAAGTTCTATTCAGGATGAGGGAAAAAAATTACAGGTTAAGCTACTGAACAACTGGCAAATGTAGCCCAGCAGGAGGGCATACTATTCTTGGACACTTGAAACAGCTGTGTTTATTTTCAATGTCCAGGATATTACTAAAGCATTATTTCTTTTTGTTTCAGGGGGCAACATTTTTTCCAGAATGCCTATCTTCCTCTAAGCATGAATTTCATTGTTCTGCTTGTCTAGCAATAACAAACAAACCCTCCGTGTATGGATGGACGGATGTGTGTGCATATATATATTCAATTATACCTACATTCCCTTTTGTATGTGCTGATCTAATTCCCTACTTACTCTCCCTCAGTTTATCTATATAAATGAATCTGACCAATATATGCCTATTTGGAAATGAGTTCCACTTAGAGTTAGTTCAATATTTAGGTATGTGTAGGTTCCATTGTCCAAATGAAATTTTGTTTCTGCGTAAATGGGGCCCAATTTTTGGAGCTGACCACATTCAGATAAAAACTGGAACAGCAGTCCTTACTTTATCACAATTTTGTGTTTTACCAGGCAACTTGAGAAATGAAAATAAAACCAAATTATGCAGGAATGTCGTCTGTCCAAGTTCAGCTACAGCTGTCAGTGAAAAAAAATAGTTTAATGAACTCTATTTGTGTTTCGCTAGAATCCATATTACAAAAAGAATCAACAAGCAGGGAGATGGGGTGGGGGAACTACTTTACCTCCTAATAAATTTTATTTATTAAAATATTTACATCTCGCTTTTCTGGCTTAAATGAAGGCACAGATGTATACAAAAAACGTAACATATATATTTGCTATTCCATAATCATAACTTAAGATCTGAATTTACTGCTGTACCCAACCTTGTATAACATATCACAGTAAGCCAAGTATTAATTACACAACTTTAAAAATAAACTTAGAATGTTTCAAAGTGGTTTGTTTGAACCCCATATAGCCTATCAATATAATAAATTGATATATAAACAAGAAAACTCTGTAAGCCTCTGATGGCATATTTCAGGACTGATTAAATAATTATAAATGAACGTATGTTCTAATTTGCAGCGTATTGCAAATACATTTCCAGCCCAACCAGACTTATTTAACAATGTGAGGTTTTGCTGGTACCGTATAAAGTCCTGAAATTCTAACTAGGATTAAGATGAAAGGTGGTATAAAAATATACTAAATTTTAAAATAAAAGTATACTTTATTTTAAATAAATAAAATGTATAGAAAGTACAGTACATACTGTTTTGATCCCTGACTAGCCTAGAAACAAGCTTGTAAAATCTAAGTGGGTATTTCTAGGCAGCTCTCGATTCCCAGTAAAGAAAAGATACAGTTAATTGTTATGGTTTTATTTATTTACACATATTTATAGGTGCTGTCGCACCTAATGACTCCAAGAGTCTCATAATAACCACAGTAATACATTAAAAAAGGAAAACCAAAGAACATTCAATTTAATCAACCCCCCTAGAAACCATCCCATAATCATACCTTCTGGTCTCAGTTAACAACCAAGCTCCAAAGCCCATAGCGAAAAGACATATTTTCAAAGTTTTCTGGAAAGTAACAGGGCCAGGGCCATCTGGAATTTGTGGAAATGCTCTTCCAAAGAGAAAGTGCCATGGCGGAGAAAATGGACTTCTTAAGACACCTATAGATGATACTATTTTCCCTAAAAACTTGGAGGATGCCCCTCCTGTCAGATTGGTGACATGGACACGGACAATTGAGGACAGAAGCTACTCTAGCCTTAAGCCATGTAGGTCTGTCTTCATAACGAAAGACAGGCATTAGATAAGAAAATGTAATCCTTCCAAGCTATATATTAAATACCTGTCTCAACAATCTCTTAGAAATTCTTCAGAAGGATGAGTGTTCTTTCCATGGTAGGACATTCTTCACTGCTAGCGTAACTCGGCTAAAAAGAGCTGAGGTGGCACAGTGGTTAGTGTGCAGTACTGCAGCTACTTCAGCTGACTGCTAGTTCAGCAGATCAGCAGATCAAATCTCACCGGCTCAAGGTTGACTCAGCCTTCCATCCTTCCGAGGTGGGTAAAATGAGGACCCAGATTGTTGAGGGCAATATGCTATTTAGTATACTGTCTTTGGTGTAAGCTGCCCAGAGTCGTCGGAGAGTTGGCGGCATAGAAATATGACTAATAAAATAAATAATAAAATAAATAAACTTCTGAACAAACTGCTGCTGGTGAAGGAAAGCTTCATCAAAATAATAGAGACGAAACAAGCATGATTACATCATCCCTTACATCTGGGCCCTGCATTCTGCTGCATTAGATTCTCAGTCTAGTCTGCCTCAACTTTCCCAAGGGTCATCAGCAGGGGTGGGTTCTAATTTTTTTTACTACCGGTTCTGTGGGCGTGGCTTATTTTGTGGGTATGGCTTGGAGGTCATGTGACTAGGTGGGCGTGGCTAGCTGGTCAGAGTCATTTCTGGAAGATCCTTGCACTTACGACCAGTCCTCGCACTTACGACCCGACTCATTTGTTTGCTTTTAACACTGATCAGCTGTAGGACAGCCCTTTGAAGCCCCGCAGCAAGAGTTTAAACAGTTTTTTTCCCTCTAGTCATCAGCTGGGACTCAGGAGGCAGCAATAGATTGGGGGTGGGACCAAATAAAAGGTAAGAATAACGTGGGTGGGTGGGGGTGGGAGGGCGGGGGGGGGAGAACCGGGAGGAACCCACCACTGGTCATCAGCATGTACTATGACAAGAAGATAATTATGGTATAGATATAATTTCTATCCAAGTTTCCACCCATCTTGGCTTAATGGATGACAAATGTGGCCTGGGACACCCCTGCAGTTGCAGTTTTTGTCCTTTTTCATTTGGGAAATTTGAGTGTTTCCCAGGGGCAAAATACATTCCTTAATCCTTGTAGATATTTAATGACTCCACTTTACTCCTTAATACTTCTTTGCCTCCATTCATTTTCGGATTACAACCTCAACATACTATGAGAAATCTGGTGGGGCTCTCAAACCTTCTGAAGTTGCACCATCCTCCCCTTCTGGGAGTTGAAGTCCAACATCTTAACGTTGCTAACACTGAGAAACACTGGTCAAAAGTGTGTATCACATTAGAAAAAGCCCTTCTAAGGCAGCTGGTACACTCACAACACATACAAGTGACTTATAATTAATAAGTGAATAAAATTTCAGTTAGCATTAGGCTAATTATTTAACTTTTCTGATTTCAAATGCAGCCAGCCTCATAAAGGCACACGACATAAAAGCGCTTTTGATTTTCTTGTTTTGATCAGCTGAAATATTTTCACATTCATCATAAATTCATCATAAATCTGTTACTCTCAGAATTTATTCTACTCTCTAGCAATGGAGGTCGTGAGACGGGGGGAGAAGGAACAGAAAGGGATAAGCCAACAAGATTTAAGAAAAATCAATTTTTCTGATTTTTTTTTTTTGGTTTTATTTGATTTAATGCTGTATCAATACAGGATTTATGTGTTTTTATATGCAGGGAACAGGAGGAAGATTTGATAACAGGTACAGACAACTTGCTATGAGAGCAAGCAGAAATCTACTTATTTGACTAATAAAAAAACAAAGTTAGTGATTTGTAACTGAATAGCTAAAATGAACTCATGTCTCCAGAGGTCTGCAATATGATCTTCACAAAAGGTAGCTTGCCAATTTAATTGAGGTAGTAGTTATTTAATTTTTTTATAGACAGGTATAGCTTTCAATAAAACCACATATGCCTATAATACTGCAATGGCAGATGCGTCTCGATTATTAGAGATGGGCTCTAGGGAATATACACAACGGATCTTGAAATTTGTAAGCAGCTGTTTAGAAGGGGGGTGAAACATTGTAACACATACACACATGTTCCTTAAGTGCAGTAATGTTTTGTTATTTTACTGCAGGTGTATTACAGAGATAAAATTTAATAACTTCTTGAATACAGTTCCTTGATATTTATCATTAAAGTATACAAAGGTCTGTCTGTAATCTATCTATCTATCTATCTATCTATCTATCTATCTATCTATCTATCTATCTATCTATCTATCTATCTATCTCTCCAATTCAAGAAACAATGTTTCTTGTCTTAGTGATTTAGTTTAATTATGCAAAAGAATTTTTTTTTGAAATAATGATTCAAGAGCAATCAAGAAGGTGCAAGTTTATACAAAGCAAAGTTAAAAGTGCTAATGAAGCTACTTCTTATCTAATTCGAGAGAGTAGCCACACAAGCAACCATGAAATTCACTGTGTGCTGGAGGAGGGTGTCAACTCCCTGCTTTTCCTCACATGGGGATTCTTATGATACCAGCATAAGAAGTATAATCCTTAGGAGATCACTCCAACAAATACAAATAAAAACCTCCCAATTCTGATAGACAAAGATGATCCTTGAATAAAACTTCGCCATGGTTTGGTATGAAAAACACATGTTCACAGTTTTAAAAAAACCTGGTTCTGGGACATAAAATTTGGTTTTAAATTTAGATAACTTCATTGTTGTGGCCCGCTAGCGACCTGTGCAGATCGTGGCTGATCCCGACGAGGAGGAGGCTGGTGTGGGGTCACGCCAGCAGCCTGCGCAGCCAGCGCTCGCGTCGGACAGCGAGGAGACTGAAGAGGATGTGGTGCCAGAGGCAGAGACTCAGCCAGGGCCTTCAGAACCTCCAGAGGCTCCTTCAAGTGGAGAGAGCGAAGTGGAGGAGCCTCTCCTCAATGCTCGAGCACGCAGGGCTGCCAAAAGGCAGGAGTGGCTACTCAGGAGGAGGAGGTCTCCTCGAGAGTAAGGCTTGAGGATAATTGGCCACTCCCTTAGCCTATTTAAGTCACACGCTGTTAGTAAGTTTCTTGCTAGAAACAACTTGTAATTATCAACAGAGCATTTTTGGAAAAGTCTTATCTTGCTTTTTGGGCTGGTTGCCAACCTTTGCCGGACTTTGGTTTATTCTTTCTACTTAATAAATTTGATAAGGACCATTGGTGTGTGTCTATATCCTCGGAAATCCGGAGCTGGGGCAGAAGCTTCATGTCCTAGAATGCTATTAGCTGGTTGTCTCTGCTATACTAATTGTTTCTTTTGATTGGGGAAAGAAAATTTTCGTATGTTAACTACGTTTCATTAAATGAATGAGTACTACTTGAAAAGTTTGGGGGAAGTGATAACTAGCATAAAAATTATGTCCCTCCTTTGCTTTATATCTGGGTATCCTTAAATTTGTGAGTTTTGACTCACTAATCAACTAACTGATTTGGGACCAGAATTATGTCTCTTTTACCTCTATGAATGTAGACACAAGTGTCATTGGAACTCGTTATATTAATAACAATCTAAAAATGCCATATTGATGGTTATCCAGGACAGGGTTTTACAATACGAGGGTTGATTATGATGCCTATTGTTAAATATAACTTTTGTTAATTGCTTTAGATGTCCAATAAAATCTGTTCAGCTTGATTCAGTTTTGATTTTATACAGGGTGGGTTTTGTTTTGCTATTGAACCTTACAGCAATATTTCTTTTATTAAATGTTAACCCATATTCCTTATCTTTCAGTTTACTTCATTTTCTTTTTTTAAATTGTCATGACTAGTCAAAGATTCCAAGGAAGGAAAGAATTTGCCTATCATCTGTTATCATCAATATGTCTTTTGGATGTGTTAGCAAAACTTACTACTAAAATTATGACTGGTTGTTTCTCACCGAACTTGGGAAAGGTTCAGGGTCTTCGGGAATTGAATTCACAGTCTAAGTAATTCTCTTTTACAGAATTACTGCTAGAAAGCCATGCCATGAAGGATTTGCTGGGGGAGATGTGGCAAATGAAGTAATGAGCTACTTAAAATTTTGGTAGAAAAAAATATATATATAAAAAATGTTTACATAAACCAGCAATCTTTTCCAGACTACTTTGTTGTTAGTTGCAGAGTAGTGTCTGACCCATCATGACCCCATGGAAACGTTCCTCCAGGCCTTCCTGTCCTCTACCATCCTCTGGAGTCCATTTAAGCTCATGCCAACTGCTTCAGTGACTCCATCCAGCCACCTCATTCTCTGTCGTCCTTTTCTTCTTTTGCCCTCAATCCTTCTCAGCATTAGGCTCTTCTCCAGTGAGTCCTTCCTTCTCATTAGGTGGCCAAAGTATTTGAGTTTCATCTTCAGGATCTGGCCTTCTAAGGAGCAGTCAGGGTTGATCTCCTCTAGGACTGACCAGTTTGATTGCCTTGCAGGAGGGACTTGCAGGAGTCTTCTCCAGTTCAAAGGCCTCAATTCTTTGGTGCTCAGCCTTTCTTATGGTCCAACTTTCACAGCCTACTTTAGTGTTCATTTAATATTTCCCATACTGTTTCATTGGCAGAGTTATGTGTGTATATTCTGAAATAGTCCATTTCACCACTAAATCTACATTTCCTTTGATTCCATGTGTAGGTCAGTCTTGTTACAAGATATACAGACTAAATAATTTTTAATTCATACCATAATAAAATGCTAAATTAACAAGCTTTACTCTGAACTCAGTATTTACAGTTATATATAAATTTCCTGGTGAGGAGTGCTCCGGGGTTCGAAAATGTGATCACAGCCATTAACATGCCATATAGCCTGTTGATATAGAAAGGGCCGCATATTTCAAAACTAAACTGCTATTATTACTCGGGCCACTATAAAGACTAGGAACAGCAACAATTACTGTTTGCAGTGAGTCCAGATATAACTTCAGATGGTCATCTACTTCCCTTTTGCTATTCAATTGCCATTGTTTGTGTTGCCCAAAGGGAAAGGGAAATACGGGTCTTTTGATGGTAGATAGAACCAATTCTATGGCCTGCTAAATCATTTAAGAACTGAACTTTTCAACTAAAAAGTAGTGTTTGGGTTGGGGTTGGTTTTCCTTCTCAAAAAAGACATTTTTGTTTCTTTTGTGATTCTTTTTTTTTAATAAGACTGGAAGTATGGGCAGTCTTATTTAGATGTTCTAGGAGCAATTTTCAGGAATGTTTCAAATAAATTCTATACAAATTGAATGAATGGATGAATTACTGACTGACAGACTGAATGAATATGATTGGGATCAGGCCATTGCTTCACTTTTGTTAAGTCATTTGATAGAGCAGTGTTTCTCCATCCTGACAAATTTAAGATGTTTGGACTTCACTTCTCAGAATTTCCCAGTCTGGGGAATTCTCGGAGTTGAAATTCATGTGTCTTAAAAGTTGCAGTTGAGAATTCTTGACTTAAGTATTGCATTTTCTGCATGTGTGAAACTGCATATCCAGAGCAAAGTAGGACTGGCTAATTGATTTTTAGGAGATCCCCAAAGGCCTAAGATGGGTCAGATCCAGTTAGGCTTCGGCTGACTAACTTTCCTGTTCCATCTCATAGTTTGGTTCTAAAACATGAGTGCAGGGATTTTTTTCCCCCTTCTTCAGTGTCAGGTAAAGGAATTTAAAAATAAAAGGAGAGAAGAGAAAGAAGGCACTGTAGCAGTACATATGGTATTCAGAAGGGCAAAGCTGTGACACTTGGTTGTTGTTGAGTGCCAACTGAGAGCAAAAGAGAATGGGGAAATGTAAAGACAGAAACCACTTTGAAATAGGTACCATGACACTGAATTAGGAATATTCTAGTCTAGGAATGCTCTAGGTCTACAAAAACCACTCCTACCGTTCACTACTCTATCAGGACAACTGGACAATAGGAACCCAAGTTCCTAAGTTGTCCTCTCATATATTCCATTGTTAAGAGAACTAACATAAAAGATATCTATGGAGATTCTCAGTCATCCGGGTCATGGTTGTCTCAATGGTGCTTCTTATCTTCAGCTCTAAGCCGAAGAAGCTTCTTGGATGAGAAGCAAAACGCCTTCGAAGAAAAACCAGAAAGTCCAGTTGCCTCTTGAAAAAGAACTTTAGGGACAAGCTTAAAAGATGTTTCGCATACTTAATAAAACACATTGTTTAATGCTACAGGGAAAACAAGCATTACAGGTAGACCTCACTTAATGACAACTGAGACCAGCAACTCAGAAGGACATGGCTGCTACATGAAACTGCAGCTATGTTTATGATCTTACTTCAACTTTCCTTTGATTTGCAGACCTATGAATTGGTCACAACGTTACTATATCATCACCATCGTAACTATGAGTGAACGCTAAACAAGGCAGTTACTAAATGAGGACTACCTCTATAGATACCCATCTGTTGATGTTAACATGTCTGAACAGGTTTATGTGCTTGTAGTAGTTTTTGAGACCAGAAAGAGCTGCAAAAAAGAACCTGAACTTTCTCTCCCCGTCCATCCCCCCCCCAACATCTGGTAATGTTTATTTGGGGATTCAACAGATCTTCTAAGTAAAGTCCAACCTGTTCAGCTTTAACGAGAATAACTTCCATTCATCTTTCAGATCCTCTCAGATTTTTCCATTTATAAACCTTTCACTTTTTCCTTCAACATTTTGCTACAAATTGAAGATGTCAGATATGCTTACAAAAACACAAACACCACCTTTCTTTCTCTTACTGTTGAAGTTATAATACATTTTGCCATATTGTAGTAACAGAATGTTAATATATATTGGCGCTTCCTAAATTTTCTCTGTTTTTTTTTAAACATTTCATTGGGTAGGAAGTTGAGGTATTTCTACATATTTGAAAGAATGGTGTTAAAAAAATAAGGCACTGATTATCTTTAACCCATAATAAATAATATATGTTTTCTTACAGTATACTTCTACAAATGCCAAGGCTTCAGTTTGCTAAAACAAAAATAAATATTTTCAGATTTCACATTCATACGATTTAAAAAAGAAGAAAAAGTCTGAACGTATTTCAAGTTACATTGCGTTGGGTTCCAACACTGGATAAATCCGGTGAATCAAAATATCTCTATTGCCGAGGAAACTACATTCTGCATGCACAGAAATCAGCATTATCCAGAGTTTCCATTCTTCATTTTAGTCCCAAATGGACCAACCCTCAACTATAACCGTGCTGGAATAGGTTCTCAGATAAAACTCAGGATACCGTGGGCCAAATCCTAAATCTGACACAGAATTAACAATGCATGGATCAAAATACGATATAAATACGTAATTCGGTAACCTAGAAAAAGAGAAATGAAAAGTATCTAGTCAGAAAGTTAGGAGATCACGTGAGTTCATCAAGCTATGGTACAAATGGAACTGACAAATCTTCTCAAATAAGCAGGGTCACGTTCTGTCAGAAAAAGTCTGGAAAAGGCCTCACCTCAGTTTGGGACAAACTCTGGATCCCCCACTTGTTTGTGTAGCCTTTTCAAAGGCAAGAAGAGATACAGATAGTCCTTGACTTATAACCAGTCGCTTAGCAACTGTTAGATGTTACGACAAGATGTCCTTGAGGGTACTTGCTACCTTCTTCTGAAGTTCTGATGGCTGCCCCTTGGTCATGTCGGGTGCTCAGCAATCAGATTGCATTTTATTTTATTCTGTTTTTATCCCGCCTTTTGGTTAGATTGTGTCATTGATGCAATGGACATGAATTTTGGCAAATTCCAAGAGACAATGGAGGACAAGGGGGGGCCTGGAGGGCGATGGTCCATGGGATTGCAAAGAGTTGGACACAACAAATGAACAACAAAAACACCGCCTTTATTACTTTTACAAAGAACTCAAGGGAGTGAACATAATCAATACTTTTTCCTCCTCCTATTGTCCCCATAACAACAACCCTATGAGATGAGCTGGACTAAGAGAGAATGACTGGCCCAAAGTCACCCAACCAGCTTTCATGGTTTAAGTGGGACTAGAACTTTCAGTGTCTTGCTTTCTATCCTGGTGCCTTAACCACTAGACCAAATTGGCATTTACAGCTGTTTGCAGCATCCCATGATCATGTGACTAGATTTTATAATGAGTTTTGCAAAAAAAAGAAAAGTTTCATAATGAACCACTGGTTTGCTTAATGACCAGTGTTCATATAATGACTGCCGTATATAAAGTGTAATGACCGCCATTCATAAAATTGGGTTGGTAACATAGGTGACCAGATTTACAACTGTTACAACCTACAAACATAACCATTAGCATGGAGCTCCATGGACTATCTGTACTTTGCCAGAAAAAGGAGCATAGAAATTGAGCTCCTTTAGTCTAGCTACCCATAGTTAAATCTAGAGTCCAGCTTTTGAAAATATTTGGAACAGATAAAAATTACACAGGTTTGCACAAAACACTGTGATGTCATTTCAAAAGAAGGCCAAGTTGGATTTTTGACACGTATATTGTTACATAAACATATGTCTATCATGCAATTTTACTGGATAGCACCAATTGCATACATACTGCAGATTTCTGTCTGAATCCTATTAGCCTTAATGCACTAAGACGGTCTTAGTACAATGGTGGAGGAAAGGGAAGGAAAGCATCACTTATTAAGTAGCAGTCAACAGTGCTAACTAACCATGATGGCATTGAAAATATCCTTCTGAGGTCTTTTCTGATGTGAGTGGATGGGAATGAGAAGGAGGGTAGTTCTCTTTCCATTGCAATGGCTATTTTCAGAAAGTGATGCTTCTGATTATTTATTTTTTTTCATTTTTTTGCATTTCTTGATTTTGTTAACCATCTTGTTTTAACTTCTCTTGAAATCACTGCACATGGACTTCTGTAGGATCTGCTTGTTTTTCCCCCCCCAAAAGAATAGGCTTCACTCTGATCATGTCACACACTTTGCACAAAGTGCTGAGACTTGTATTGCATGCAATAAAGTTGTCATAACTTGTTTCCCAATCCCTCATCCCCACCATTGGACACTTCTGTTATTATATTAAAACAACACAGGATTTGGACATATTCTTGAGAGATCTCCCTTTTTAACTTCACGCTATCATGCTGATGGACAACAAACACACAAGTTTAGAAGTGAATGGGGAAGTTCTAATGTAAACTCTGCCTCTATATAGATTGTTGTTAGTTGCAAAGTTGTGTTCGACCCTTCGCGACCCCATGGACAACATTCCTCCAGGCCTTCCTGTCCTCTACCATCCTCTGGAGTCCATTTAAGCTCACGCCGACTGCTTCAGTGACTCCATCCAGCCACCTCGTTCTCTGCCGTCCCCTTCTTCTTTTACCTTCAATCTAAGAAGAGCCCTTCCTTCTTATTAGGTGGCCAAAGTATTTGAGTTTCATCTTCAGGATCTGGCCTTCTAAAGAGCAGTCAGGGTTGATCTCCTTTGGACTGATGGTTTGATCGCCTTGCAGTCCAAGGGATTCGCAGGAGTCATCTCCAGCACCATAGTTCAAAGGCCTCAATTCTTTGGCACGCAGCCATAGATAGATAGATAGATAGACAGACAGACAGACAGATAGAGATGGATGGATGGATGGATGGATAGACCGACCTGTATAGACCTCAATAAACCCACTTTTTCCAGCAAGCCAGGCTGGCTTAAGAAGAAATTTTAAATGTTTTAATTGGTTTGTATTTTTAATTTTGGGCCAAATTTATATATATATATTTTAATTGTTTTTTAATATTTGTATTTCATGCTTTTTAATTCTGGCTGTACACCGCCCTGAGTCCTCAGGGAGAAGGGCGGTATATAAATTTAAAAATAAATAAATAAATAAATATTTCAAAGTTTACCACTGACTCCCCCAAAAGTTACTTGATCTGTCATTGAAGTTATGACTGCCGTATCCTCTCCCTATGTCACATTTTGGGTGCTTGGCAAATGGCTCGAATTTATGATTGGTTACAGCTTCCCAAAGTCATGATGGTTTGCAACATTTTTTGCTGATTTATAGAGCTCTTGTCAGTTTCTGCAACAACCACCCATTCGGGAGAATCGATTTGCTTAATGACCAGGTGATTTGCTTAACAACCATGTAACTCACTTCTGATAATCATAAAAATGGTCATAAAATCAAGTCAGGTCATGTGGTGACCCACTTAATGACTGCAATGACTTATTACCAAAATTGCAGGCTCAGTTGTGGTTGCTAAGTGAGGTGTGACTCTGGTTTCCATTATGTCCTAATAGGCAGGGAGCTTTTACTTATGATTATACTGATGAAACTACTTTAAATTTGGTTTCCACTTTATGCTATTCCGTCCCCGCCTGCCCCCCTCCCCCCCCTGTGTGTGTGTGTGTGTGTGTGTGTGTGTGTGTGTGTTTGTGTGTTTGTGTCTGTCTGTTTCTTTTTCTATGTGTGAATCTTACTGATTTATTCCGACAGTTTTAGAATATTCTTATAAGCCATCCTGGAACTGAAAGGCATGGAATCACTTTTTCAGTAACCGGGGAATCTGTTCTTGTGTTGTGCTGTTCTTATGTACCAGCAAAGATACAGTTAAAAGTAAATTAGAAAAAAATCATAGGCATTAAGTTTATCATGATAGCTAAGTGATCTCCACTGTCACTTTTGGATACCATTCACTGGGGAATAAACACTAGAATTATTTTCTTAATGCCATGTTAGTGGTCTTTCTGGGGACATTTTGTTGGATCATACTCAGACAAAATTCAAACAGACAGAACCCTTTATTTGATTCAACAGTGATTAAAAATTGAATGTAGACTTATTTTATTTGTTAAAAATTATATTTGTTAAAAAGCCAGATCAATGTAGTTCACTGACTGAATTTTACCCACGTGCCACTGTGGGTCAGTGAGGCCGAATTTTAGAAAACCAAATCTGTTTAAAGAACTTTGTACTTATTTCCCATCAATTTTAATTTTGCAGTAGCTTACTTTAATGGTTGGGCTGAATATGACCTTACTATTTGGCTAACATCTTGTTTTCTATATTTTGCAGCAGGTGATCCCTATTCTTAGATTATTATTATTTTGCCCCTTGGCCATTATCCAGGAATGTTTGAATATGAGCTTCTCTCCAATGTAAATTAACAGTGTTGAAAAATATCCAGCCGCTTCCTTATTTTGAGGACAATCAGAACTAAGTCGGTGCCACGGAAAAGATTGTTTCCTCAAACATCTGTTTCAGGGATCAGTTATACACTGTTGAACTTTAACTGACACTATCATCTCGTTGTGGAAAATAAAAAAAAGGTTATGAATAATTTGGATACTAAGAATGACAACTACCGATTTCCATGTGTTTACAGAGCAGGTTGTAAAGTCATGAAGATTTCACAAACATCAGAAAACAGCAGTATCAGAGACCAGGAGAGAAAGAGAGAGAGAGAGAGAGTGAGAAAGAGAAAAAGAGAAGGAGGGAGGGAGGGAGGGGGAGGGAGAGAGGGAGGGAGGGAGGAAGAGAGAGAAGCAATGTCTCAGCTACTGATAAATGGCACAAAATTCAGTAACTAGCTAAAACAGTTTAATAGTGGGAGTAGATATAAGACAATACGGACTGATGTAAAGAAGTAGAGGAACACATAGCAAATGTTTTTTAGAAAAAGCAATATTGTACTCTGATGTTACACAAGGGAAAGTAGCTTGTATGTAAGATAAAAGATTAGGAGGCTGTTGCAGAAAGATTGTCTAGGAAGTTACATGACTAAAATCAGGACCTTACAAAGGTATCATTCAGAAGTTAAATCTCCTTCACCTAGGTAGCAATACTTATTTCACACAATGACTTACTTTTGCTGGGAATTATGGGAGGCATTTATCCTTAAGTATATTTACAACAACACATGTCCGGAAACAAAAAGAATGATAACTTAGCTCAATCAATGAGTAACATCTATGAAAACGGTGGTGGTAGCAACACGAAGGAATACACGAAGCTACAATGAAAGTGAAGGTAATTTAAAATAGGAAAATATACTGCCCATAACCCTTTATTGCAGATGATGCTTATTTTGGAAACAGCCCTTTTATTTTAAATGAATTTCAAATGCCACAAATCATTTAATAGGCTGGTTCTATAAAATCACAAATGGATAAACGAGGCTCCCACTGCACTTTTCTTTTTCTTTCACACATTCAAGAAATATAAGTGACAGTTTAAGGGAGCTTTAATCCGATCTGAATTAATCTGATAAATACCCCCCTTTTTTAAAAAAAAGAAAAGAAGAATAAAAAACCCTGTAGAAGTGACAATCAGCTACCGTCCAAACCAGCCCAAAACCACAACCAATAATAAAACAGCTCCCCCTCCCCTAAATTACAGCTTATTCTACCTGCAAAAAGGAAGCATGTCACCAAACTTCTCCTCCTTTGTTTTGACCCCCAGAAACCAGATACCACAGAGCAAACCTTCCACAGGAATTGAAAGCTTTACACTAAAGACACACAGCATTAACGTTGTTCGTTGCCAAAGCTATCTGCTCTCCAAGCATTTGAAGAGGCACATTCCAAAGCCTGTTTCCATTGCTCTGAGAAAGCTGTAAGTTTTCTTTTCCTGGGCAATTCCTTCCAGAAAAACAGGGATGAATTATACTTGAGAACACATGCAAGTCCATAGTTCTTGACCAACGCAGTCTCACATCTCATTTCTGCAAGTCTCTTGCTACCGATCTGGATAGAATGGATAGCATATCTGAGTAGGCTGGAGAATCAAAACTTGCAAAAATGAACAGATGCACAAAGGCACTGGAATGCCAGCTCTAAGGAAACATTAATACTAAGTATGTGTACTTTTCAAGGCAAGGTTCTATTTAATGACTTGGACTGTTTATATTTTGCTATGCTTAATTAAGCAAAGTAGCTGAACTCACCTACCCCAACCCATTTCAAAAACCTCACATTGTTTTCTCTCTGCTGCTAAGAAAGTTATGGTCACGATAAATTAGGAAGAAAAAAAACTACATGGCACTTCTGGCTTTAAAATATGTAAAGTTTGAAAGGGGTAAAAAGGGGTATTTTCTTCCAAAGTAAGCAACTGTTTCTTTTGGGCTGAAAGAAGCAATCAAATAACACAAACAATAACTGTCCTAAAAAAAGGAAGGGAGAGGGAAGGAAGGAAGGAGAATAAAGCATTCTGAGGAAGCAGTAAATCTGGATTGCAGTATGTGTGTGTGTATATGTGTGTGTATGTATACACACACACACACACACACACACACATATACATACATACACACATATATACATATATATACATATATATATATATATATATATTTGAAGGTACTCTCTCTGGAAATTTAAAAGTATGCAAATGCAAACTATATAGTGGAACAAACACAGACAAGCTATACCTTTGTATTACACTGGCATTTTATTATTTAATTAAAATACTCTTATTTTTGTAGCTCACACATGTTTCCCTTGAGACAATTTTTCTGTTAGCCTGCTGGCCTTGACTTCCAGCCAAAAACAATTCAGAAACAAAAAGAGACAACAAATCATATTTTCACAGACATTTTTATCTCTCAATAGAACCCTGTTTTCACACAACATCCTACAGACTCTATGGAAATTATAATTTATTGTTATAGCCATCCAAAGGAAGTATGGTTTAAAAATCTCCACTTGTGCCTCCTACAAACTCTGACAATTTCTTAAGTTGAACTATTCCTTGTCCAGGAATTGTCATTGGGCAACAATAGTGTAATCTTTTCAATCAGATTGATAAACAATTCACCAGGAGTACACCAGAATATTAACCTAGTAACCAACAGAAAACCAGAAAGTAAGAGAAAAACAATTTGTTTCAAACACTATTGAATGATCCTTGAAGATTCTGTGAAAAGAGATGATATATGTCAGAAAGATGGATAGTACGTAAACATGGGATCACATATTACTTCATGCCATCAACTAACTCTTACCTGATGGCAACCTTGAAGATTTGAGTCTCGTCCATATGATGAATAAGAGCTTCTATCTGTTTTACCTGTTTCAGAAGGGGAGAGAGAGAGAGAAGTATTATCTGATAACACAGTTAAAGAATACATCCTGTAATTAATTAATCTGTATAGAAGAGTGATATTTATTGCATTGTAGTGAATGTTCTTAATCTATTTTATAAAAAGCCTCTCGTCTTTAAAGCCACTTTTTATAGTAATCACATCACTACCATCTTTGGTCTTGGTAAACAAATTTTGAATCCATATCACCACAGAAGAATGGCACATGTTCCTCATCTCAATAGCACAATTTTCTAACCACAGAAGTCAATCGGATTTCCTCAGATGATGAGCTTCCACCCTGTTTTCAAAATCAGGAACTTTACGCCTCCAAATACTAAGGATGGTATCTACCGTGTTTTCCCGAAAATAAGACCCTGTTTTATATTTTTTTGAACCCCGAAATAAGCACTTGGCCTTATTTTCAAGGAGGCCTTATTATTTTGGGGCGCGTGGAGCAAGACGGGGCTCCTCTTGCCGTCTTACCTGATTTCCAGCTCTGTCTCCCTAACCCTAACCAGAGGAAATGGCGGGGACCGACTGCGCATGTGGTTAAATATTTTTGGGGAGGGCTTATTTTCGGGGGAGGGCTTATTTTCAGGGAAACACGGTAGGAGAGAAGTTCATGGCTGCTTATACCTCAAAACAAAAATAAGGGGCAACCCATGAGAGACCTCCATTTATTTTGCTCAACCTGGCCTTCTAGCCCTTTTGTGAACCCCAATGGCACACTGTTCTTGACCGTTATTCTTCCATAGGCCTGTGCCATAGAACTCCTAATGGCCTCTGCTTTAAAATACCTTCACTGCTTGCTATGATTACATTTCTAATTGGAAACGCCATTCAAACCTCCAGAATAATATATGTGAGACAATCATTCTTAAAGGAGGAAACAAAATCTCTCTTTTCCTTTTCTTTCTTACCCCTAAAAACTGCGTAAATTTATTTTTATGAGCACAGCAGGAAGGTTATCCATGTCGTGACCTGACCATAATAATTCTCACTGATTACACTGCAGTCACCAGTGGGGTCAGAGGTAATAAATCAAAAACTCCAGATGGTAAAGTTAGCGAAGAAACCCCCTCACAAGTCTGATTTCCTAGTTGAATTCCCTGTTGAATGACTTGATCTCTGCAGTTATGCTCCAGAAAAGAGTATTTTATATTAAAATATATCACTCCCTAACAATGCTTCAACTTTCTCAGTTGTAGGAGACACAAATAGATTGTGATATTTCATGCCAATTCTAGTATTTTCTTTGATTTTCCTGCATGCTCTAACATTTTATTTAAAATGTCAACAGCACATGATATAGTTGGATACGGACATTGAGAATCTGATGAAAAGAACAGAGGAATGGATTTCATATATTATGACGGTTGTTAGTAACCCAAAGAAGGAATTTGTTGAAAATGTGAATAGCTAGAAGCCCTGTTCCATAAGGTCAGCAAAGACCTATGATAGGTCCTGACATGAAAATGAATAATATTCTGGCATGAAATTTAATAAAATAATTCCAAGTGTGGTTAGAAAATGAAAGATTAATCTTTAATAATTTACAACTATTAGGTGCACCTAAGATAAGCAGAGATAAGATTCAACAGCTTAACATAGAAAGAAATAATTGTTATTGGATATCCCAAACAATGTATACCCTCTCCATAACTTTTGGTGGACAACAAAAATGACCCTTGGGTGCCCAGATCTAATATAATGCAAAGTTCTGGTTGTTTCTGCAATCAAGCATATAATAAATTGCAATAACTAGCTACATATAGTACAGTACATTACCCCTGTAAATGAATCATTTAATTACTATCACATACTTTGCAAAACCACCTTTACATTAAAGGATGTTATTTTATTACAGAATATTATACTCAGTCTGGTTATTATTGAAATACAAGGTGTAAGAAAAAAAGATTCACATTTTAATTTAATATAGAACAATCATTCAATAAACTAAACTGTTGTTTCCTAAAGTGTCGAATTAATTTTTTGGAAAAAAAATTGATTAAATGCACATAAGGTTTTATTTAAGGTTTTGCCCAATAAAGTCGGGATTCAATTAAAATAATGACTATGAGAGGAATACATTCTATAAGGATGTATATACATTCTATAATAATGAATACACATTATTGTGTAATTTGCACATGATTTCAAATTGGCATCTATAGATCTACAATATTATATGGAATTCTACTTTCTTTCAGTTTTACTTTGTTAAAAAGATGGAATGTATACTGGGAGTAAATCTCCTACATACATTCCCCTGAAAATGTACGTCAATAACATTAATATAAAATTATAACTCTACTTTTATTTGACTTGTCATTTTGAATTTAGCTTTCAGACAGGGGGAAAAAAAACCAGTAAATCCACATGCTTTTAAAATTGTCTTGTCATAATAAAACACGAAACAAAATATTACAAGTTGAATTTATCATGCCCAAGAATATAAAACGTGACACATTTTTTGTGATTTCATAAAAAGGATCTTTTCCTAACCATGATGAAAACTACAGATAGGAAAATAGAAATACTGAATTCACTTGAGATTTTGTGCACTATGAGTTAATGAAGGGGGGGGGGGGGAAAGACGTCTATGAACAATTTGATGAGACAGGAAACAAGGGAAAAATGTCCTGAACAGGAAAGGAACAGTACAGGTTTTACTTCAACTCACACCTACAAGGTGAGTTTCCTCAAACTCAACCAGGCAAAAATACATTTTAATGAGGAGATGGGTGAATAAAGCTAACGAATCCAACCTACTGAATAAAGAACCGGGCAAATGAATTTCATTTACTATGTGAGTACCTGTCCTCCTCCTCCTCCTCCTCCTCCTCCTTCTTACTATCGTATCAGATACAAACTGTCTCATTTTAATTTCGGTGGTTAAAAAATATTTATCTAGATGCAAAAATAAAACGCACTGCAAATTACAAGTTGTCAGGGTTAAAAATCTACTTCTATTTGTGTGGGGGAGGATGAGAGCACAGCACAGACATGAATCATTCTCAGTAATTTGAGTGTTTCCATGACATCAATGGGCACTCGTCCAGGACTCTGTCGAAGCTTGTGAGGTACCAAAGAGACACAGAAACCAGCAGGAGATTGACTTCTTCTTTTTTTTAAGGATTATGCTCCTTGTAAAGATTTCATCTGTAGCATCCATTTTTACTACCAGACAGATAGCTTTGGAGATCAGGAATGAGCATATTTCATCCTGAGAGTGTAAGCTTTTAACTTTTATTACGTCTTTATTTTTGTACCCCAATCCAACCAGGAACGTGTCTTTCCTCCCAGTTAAGAACAGAATAATCAAATTTACATGAAACTCTTTAGGGACGTGGATGGATGTGTGGATGGATGTGTGTGTACAGCGTTCGTATAGATGCACTATTCAATTGTCATTGTGAAATAAACTCACTTTTTTTGGGGTAGATGTCATTTAATTCATGAGGGGGGAAAAATCTCTGGAGGGGAAATATTCATTTAAAAATCAGCTACTTTCTTTATGTTGATTTTCTGCTTAAAATTCACTAGCATATTTGTTTCAGATAATAAAATTTGAAAGAGGGCTACTAATATTCTGGCGGGGGCTCCCTGAGTAACTATCTGTGTGTATAAATTTTAACACACAAAAAAAACCCCGAGCTCGCCTGGAATTTTTATACTTACTTTGCAATGTCCATCGTTCTCAGGTATTACAGGAATACAGCCATTCTGAATATGTGCATTTGTGGACTGGGATGCTATAAATTGTGACTTCTTAAAGGGATTGTGCGTGAGGGCTCGGTTTTTAAAGAATCGACAACAATGTAGAAACTCGACACATTCACTGCGGAATTTTCGAGACAACCTTCCAGTACCAGAATGCGGCAGCCGCTGCGGATATTTTTTGGCACAAAGACAACAGTTCCAGTGCCAAGCCCCATGGCTACGACTACTCGAAAGAGGCATAAGGGTAGCATTAATCGCTCAAGTCTTTTACTGCGTGGTGTATTGCTGTCCATAGTTTTTTTTTTTTTTTAAAAAACCCAAACCTTAAATGTACCGGTTAATAATTTGCATACAAACCAAGAAAAGGGTACTGTTCTATAATCTGGTTAGATTTCCCATCACAAGGACCAATATTGCACCGACTGCTAAATACAAAAAAACAAAACAACTATGTTGTGATAATCGAAATAAAACTTACAAGAGAAGATGACCGAAACAATGACTTACTATTATACAAGTGGGAACCCTGAGAGTGATTCAAAGGAAATGCATTATTAATTATACTAATACCTTTTTAAATAAATAAACAGACAGAATACACATCAGCCAAAATACATACAAAGAAAAACAGAATGAACTGCCAAAGCTTTTCTCTAAGGCATAATACACATACAGACACTCAATAAACACCCAAGAAATAAAAGAAAGAATCCCCTCTAAACTCAGTTGCTTACTATGCAGTTCCCAGCATCTGAGATTAACTGTAATCAAAACGAGGAAAAGAAAAAAAAAAAGAAAAAAAAACCCAGCACAAAAACATTGCAGGATTTCCAGTCGGTCCATAAAGAAGCCGGTTGCTTCTCAACAACGTCCTCTGAAAAATTATTTGAATTAAGCCAAAAATTCAAGTTATCCAACTCTCATATAACTTTGTTTTCCTTTTGTTCTGAAAGAAAAGTCAGGTCGTCTTTGCTCTACCAATAGATATCTCTCGCTTCTACATTTGTGATACTCTTATATTTTAACTTTTGTGACAGTTGGATTCAAGAGGCATAGTGACATATCTTCAAATATAGTTTGACTTCAGATGGTTGAAGAACATTTATATTCACATTCCTAGTTTCACAGTTGTGGGACTGCTTCTGTCTGGCCTAAATTTGCTTATTTCATTGCTGGGGATTATTCATTCCGTAATTTTAAATTGCTAGGCATTGTAAAAAAAAAAAAAAAAAAAAAAAAAGACAATCCATGGGGAAGAGATAGAAAGGGTAAGCTTTCTGTTCAGTATCAATATCTTCTCACACTAAAGTGCCCATCATGGTATACGTGGGAGATTTATGCTTGGAAAATGAGACAAGCTTGTCTACCTATAAGGCAAGAAGTTTCAGATGCAAAGATGTTACATAGAAAGACTAACAGAATAACTGAGTTGGAAGGCATCTTGGAGGTCTTCTAGTCCGCTGCTCAAGGTCTCCTACCTATACCATTCCAGACAAGTGGCCGTCTATATGATGTCTACCTATCAACTCTCTATAGGGTGACTGGAATGTATTTAGGAAACATTTTAGATTTATTATTTCTATTTCTATTCCTATTTTACTTCCTCATGGGTAAACGATGTATTAAGACATATAGAGAGATTAATAAACCACATGCATCATTCGGTCACTCATTCATTTATTCACTGATAACTCTGCAGTGACTCTATAAAATTTTATTTAGATAACTGTATGTATAAACTATTCATGTCTAATTCTGCTCCATTGTTTAGAGAAATCATGACTATTAAGACTCCCCTAGTCTTTTGTAGTAATAAATGGCATACAGTAATAGTAATACAGAGCAACATAGGTCTGCCTAATTCACTGGGAATTAACCAAATAACTGGGTTTCCACTACAGACTGAGCCATTACAAATAAATACCCACACACACACACATCTAATCAAGGTTAACCATTAGTCAAACTTAGCATGTTGCTTGATTGCACATAGAAAGTTTTATTTGACCTGGTTAAATTGGTTGTGTGAACATAGCCATTGTGAGTTTCATTAATGAAACATAATCAAACAATTGTGAAGTATAAATCCAGTTTCATGGCATTACGGGGGAGCTTCATTTGTTTGAAAAGAAAGCAGTTGGGAACCTAACATTTCTTCTATGACACTGAACTAAACCATAACTTGGAAGAGTTTCTTTTCTTATGGAACCTTTTGAAGTATTTGACTGAAGCTTAAATGTTCAGTACTAGACATTCATGAAGTGTGATGCACAAAAGGATCAAAGACTAACCCCAAAGGACTCTTCCTGGCATTTTATAGTAATATAAATTTGCCCCAAATTTCTAGTTTATTGACATAAAATGAAGCTGGATATCAAAGAACTATAATATTCAACATAGACATAGAAATTACTGAACACAGAAGCAAACGTTATCCTAACATTGACTCAATTTAGGCATTATTAAAAAAAAAAAAAAGAATGATCTTTCAACTATGGTTTAGAAAATATTTATAGAAAAAGGTATAGAAAAAAAGATATAGAAAAAGGGTTATATATAAAATAACCCTTCCTTTTCTTTTGTTCAGCTTTCTTCATTTTTGCCTGGGCTTTAACTTTAGAATAAATAAATGGGATGCACTGTTTACTATTATTGTAATCACAAACTGTCTCAAAGCCATGTTTTGACATCTCGCTGTAAAAGGGGTTTATAAACTATGATATATTTGATTTTAACCATAATGTAATTAAAATTCAGATATCACAGCAAACCATTGTTAGGATAGCAAAAAAAGAGGGTACAAAATGAAAGCAAGAAAACACAAACCATTTGCCCAGATCAAATGTTGTGATATCCAAACCAAGTCATTACACTGGCATTTCAAATCAATACACAGACCAGCAACAATTTTAGGTCTAAGAAGGTCTAAGAAATTGATACGCCCCAGAGATACAGCAAAAGGCGAATGGATATTATTTTCAAAACATGAAAAACTTTAATGAATACACTGACATATATAGAGATGGATTGTTCCTAAAGGGACATAATGTTGCCACTATAATGTGCTATTACAACTAGAGATTATACAGTTTAACATACCACATCAGAAGATAAAGACAAAGCAAAGCTTAAAGGTGCACTTAATGTAAAGATCTTTCCAGATGGACAGTTTTTGGTGTCAGGCTGATTCAATGTTTCTGACACCTACAAATCGCAAGGGGACTTTGCAAATTCCCGTGTTGATTCTGTTAGCCTAAATAGCTGACTGAGGGCTTAGTCAGAACAGCATATGTGGCATAAATGAACATTGTGCAAAACCTCAATATTGGTCGATGCTTTATTTTTGAAGTTCTTTTACTCCAGCTTACATTCTGGTGCACATCAGCCACAGAAACTGGTGTCAGTGAAAATAAACCAGCGTTTATTTGGTTTTAATCTTAACATCTGATGCACATAAGCCATCAGTCATCTCTTGAAAATCTGATATTTGCATCTAATTGTGTGTTGTTGGGCCCGATAAATATTTTTCAACTTTGACAAATGAGATTCGCTGTATGGCTGTCACACTTAAATTTAATAGAATATATGTACTGTCCAAACTACTAATTTGTCTAGAAAATTATGGCCTTATACTATATTCGAATTGTTTATTCTTTAAAAAAAATAGTGAACATTTCTTAATACACCATACAGGAAATATTGATTTATATAGCAACAGGAACTGAGAATACAAACGTAACTTAATTCTAATTCAATTAACATTTTTTTCTAACAAGTTTTTTTTGTTCCAATGGCCTTTGAAGCAATAATATTTCATGGGTTAAAGAAATCTTATTACCTTTGTGATAGATCTCTAAATTTGTTTGTCTCATAGGAACTGCTTGTTGTTGTTGTTGTTGTTGTTAGTTGCGAAGTCGTGTCTGACCCATCGCGACCCCATGGACAATGTTCTTCCAGGCCTTCCTGTTCTCTACCATTTTATGGAGTCCATTTAAGCTCACGCCTATTGCTTCAATGACTCCATCCAGCCACCTCATTTTCTGTCATCCCATTCTTCTTTTGCCCTCAATCTTTCCCAGCATTAGGTTCTTCTCCAGTGAGTCCTTCCTTCTCATTAGGTGGCCAAAGTATTTGAGTTTCATCTTATGGATCTGGCCTTCTAAAGAGCAATCAGGGTTGATCTCCTCTAGGACTGACCGGTTTGATCACCTTGCAGTCCAAGGGACTCGCAGGAGTCTTCTCCAGCACCATAGTTCAAAGGCCTCAATTCTTTCTTATGGCCTCAGCCTTTCTTATGGTCCAACTTTCACAGCCATACATTGCAACTGGGAAAACCATAGCCTTGACTATGAGCACTAGGAACTGCTTATTTGATGCAAATTAATCTCAATTTATTCAGATGGTTTTACATATGAAGAACTCCATACCATTTCTTACACCAATGACTTAAAGCAAATGTCTTGATATATCCATTATTAATTTCCTATCAATTTTTCTTTTATCACAAAAAGTTTGTGCAGGTATATTTTAAGACAACATCTCAAACTGAAGCAGTAAAATACTGATTTTAAAAATCTACAGGAAAATAAACGCAGAATGATGTGCATCTATATCCTTTTTTTCAAAAGGCAACTGGGCTTTTTTGGTTTTCCCTTGAAGACATTTTGCTTCTCATCCAATAAGCTTCTTTGTTTCTGACTGATTGGTGGAGGATGGAAGGATTTATATTCCTTGAAATCATCTGGTCATTAAAACCCTTTCTGAGAGTCTTTGAGGTCACTTGAAGGTTTATCTGTGCCCTCAGGGTCGTCTGGATAGTACAAATGGGCGTGAAACCTTTTTGGAATTGCTCAAACTGCTGAGACCTACTGGGATGTTCGCCTTGACATTTCAAAAGAAATGTAATATACTATATTTTTGTTTATTTATTTGTATCCCGCTTTATTATTTTTTATAAATAACTCAAGACAGCAAACATACACAATACTCCTTCCTCCTATTTTCCCCACAATAAGAACCCTATGAGATGGATTGGGCTGAGACACAGAGTGACTAATCCAAAGTTACCCAGCCAACTTCCATGCCTAAGTGAGGGCTAGATCTCCTGGAGGTAGCTCCACAAGGGAGTGACAGCCATGGAAAAGGCACGCTTCCAAGGTCTTGCTAGATCATAAGATTTCAGGGAATGGATCTAGAGTGTTACCTTCTTACCTGACCTAGTGAGACAGGTGGATCAGGGGGTGAAATGCTATTGGTTCGGACCAGTTCTCCTGAACCGGTAGTAAAAAATGCTACCGGTTTGGGTGAACCTGTATTTCCGACGATCAGCTGGGCGATGATCAGCTGGGCGATGATCAGCTGTGACGCAAGATTTGTATTAGCTAGAATCATCGGATTTTCTGCTTTCTAGCTAATCAAAATCACGTGGCACAGCGGATTTCCCCCACCCCCCTCACTGTTCTACTTATCTTTGCAGACTCAGAAGGCTTCAAAACATTCTTTTTAGTGCTGCACGGGCACACCTCAGGCGCGCACGTGCGCACAAAACGCATGCTCGGTATATTTATTTATTATTTATTATTTATTAATTTTATTTCTATACTGCCCTTCTCCCGAAGGATTCAGGGCAGTGTACAGCCTAATTAAAAGCACAAAGACAAACAAAATTTAAAAATAATTAAAATTATTAAATAATAGGCCCAATTTATAAATCCTATTTATAAAATAGGCCCCAAATTTAAAATCCCGTTTAAAACCAATTAAAATCTTTACATTGATAGCCCAGCCTGGCGGAACAACATAGTTTTGAGGTAGCAGACTCACAAACCGGTAGCAGACTTCAGAGGATTTTACCGCTGAGGTGAATGTTCTTAGGGAATGGCAGTACCGCAAATAACCAGCTACTGTGCCATATAGGGATTTAAAGGTGACAACCAACACCTTGAGTTGCACCCAGAAGAAAACAGGGAGAATGAAATTGGGGTGGTTATCATCAATAGAACATGCTACGGTAATAAAAAGGTGGAATTTAAAAAAAAATTGAACTAGTTCCTGTCAATGAAAAATACAGGGAAAGAATAATAAATATACAAACTGAAAGTGTTTGACAGAAACAGTATTTCACTGGAAAACACATATCTGAGACCCTCCATCAGATTATTCATCTCAGAAATTGGGAGGGGGTGATCAAAGACTTTCTCCTTTACTGCACATCTCACATCAAGAGTAAGTAGCGTGAGATTCCCCAATTTTGATTTCAAAAATCTCATTTGACAATGTCAAGATCTTGTATGATATTTCAGCTATTAAGCAAGAAATCTCAGTTATTTTAACTTTGGCAGGGTTATAAGTGTATTTTTGGAAACAACTGTGCCCTTCTGCCTGTGGGTGATGCTTTAACAATCATTTTTCTCAACTTACTGAAACTGAATTGCAGTTCAGGAGAAAACCACTCCACACAAGATTTTTTTTTTTTTTAAAGTTATACCTAGATCAAGAAAAGTTAATGTGCATAGGCTATTTTGAAATCTTAATTAAAAGAACTGGATTGGATTCAGATGTAGGAATATAGGGTGAGTTATTCAAAGCAGACTTTTAAAACTTCTGCTCCATTTACTGACCATGTTTTGTCCATCATATCTGCCCCCATTTGATATCTAACTCTTCCAAACATCTTTTGGACAAATTCCAATTTTAACAGTTCTTGTACTTACTCAATAAAAAAGCAATTTATTATTTTTTTGGAAGTGACAGCATAACAAATTAATGTTGTTGGTATTTATGATTGGTTGGAAACCTCAGATTTTAGTTGACGTGGAAAGAAATTGATCTCAGAGGCTATTGAAGTAGCAGAATTAAATTGGACCAATACACATATATGGCTTTAAAAGGATAAACCAAATTCCTACAGGTATATAATAAACAAAAATGTAGCCCTAACAGCTAGTCAATGGATACTAGTGCTGAACAATCTAAGGATTAAAAAAAAAAAACATTGTAAAATAGTAATCTAATACACTTCTTGTGAGCATTTCATAGAAATGTGTTTAGCCAGGGTAACTAAACTGTTTTCCTCCAGGAAAAAAAGAAAGAACACATCTGGCAACAGTATAGAAGTAGTGGATGGATGGATGGATAGTAGACAGACAGACAGACAAACAGACAGACCCTTAGCTTGTTTAGGTGCTAAATCTAAAGAAATGACAACAGCTATAAAGAGAATAATCTGAGAAAAACTGGATTAGATTAATTCTAAACCTTATTTTAAAAGCAATTCAAGGATTTTGGCTGGAAAGAAACTAAGTTCGAAGCACAATTATCACGCCTACCCCTCTCTAAATTTTCAGCAAAACGTAAGAGCGAGCACAGTGCTTCTAAAGATCAATTTGTAAATTTTATCTTGAGACTAACTAGAGAAACACTCATTAAGGAAAATTTCTGTTCTGCCCAGAATATATCTTTTTCTCCTGCCCCCCACCCTCTATTTTCCAGTATCAGTTTTTTATATAATATTTTTAGCTCTATAATATGCTTAGCTCTATCCATCCATCCATCCATCCATCCATCCATCCATCCATCCATCGTCTATCTAGTTCATCCTCTGCTTCAATAGCTGATGCTTGGTTGTCTGTCTGTCTGTCTGTCTGTCTGTCTGTCTGTCTGTCTGTCTGTCTGTCTGTCTATCTATCTATCTATCTATCTATCTATCTATCTATCTATCTATCTATCTATCTATCTATCTATCTAATGTTTTTAGACCAGCCATTTACCTCAAGGAGGGGCTATTTACAAGCATTAGTAACACATAAAATGATACAAATTAATTAAAACTAATACAATCAATGTATACTAATTCATTAAAACTAATACAATCAATGTAGGCTTCGCTGATCCTCAAAAGTCTTTTTTTTTTAACCCATTTCCAGGAGTCCCTGAGAATGACAGCCATTCTAAAACTGTGACAGGCTGTTTCCAGGGGAATAGCTGCCACAGAGCACTCCTATCAAGCCATTTCTGGTTCACCCAAAGGAGGTGGGTGGCAATCCAGATCAGGTAGGCAAAATTTTGCTTCGAACAGTAGCTTCTTATATATGCATGTCTTGAGCCACATATGGCTCTGAAGATAGGGACCTGCATTTGAGTTGCATTTTGAAACAGATCAGCGTCAGCTGTGTGCCATGACCACGCCACACCATTAGCTATTAAACGACTGCTGACAATCACATGCCTGATGGACTAACCACCTACCTAGGTAGAAGTCACCTTCATTAAAATATAGATGGGCAAAAGCGACCGAAATTAAACCTATATGAACGTGTATTAAATTTAGGAAAAACTCCCAACTTGGTGTAATTTGTTCTCCGTGCAAAATCTTCTGTACTTTGAGTAATCCACACTGCATAGATTTAAGAGAGAGAAATCAGATGTTTATGGTTAATTAATTCAGGAGCACCAAAAATGCATGTGCCAATGCAGAAACTGAAAATAAATTAAAACAATATACAAATGCCCTAATAAAACATTTCTGCACTGTTGGGGTCAGCGAAGTCCTGATAACCTTACCATAATTGGTATAATGCTTTGCCCGACTCCATTGTTACAGCCTCAAACCCTCACAGTTTCAACTTCAAATTGTCTACTCCACCCCATTCTTAAGAGGTCCGTAAAGGGGGCGTGCATAAGCGCACCAGCGTGCCTACCGTCCCTGTCTTACTGTCCCCATTTATTTGCATTTACTTCCTTTGTTTATGTTTATGTTCATACCTATACTTGTTATCTTGTACATGTTTGACAAACAAACAAATAAATATTATAGTCAAACTGTTAAAATATCTTCCTTTTGAACAAAAGTTGAGATTGACTGAATGTCTTGGTTTAAAAAAAAAAAAGGTTGATCAAAGAAAGCCATCTCAATTATTTGGCTGAAAATGATGGGAGTTTTCCCTGCTTACCAGCACCATGTCTCTGTTTGTTCTATTACACTTCTACCTCCTTCTCAGGGCCATAGATGATGACTAGTTCTGGTTCATTATTCTTCTACCATCATCGTTATCATCATCTTCATCATCACTATCATCACCACCATCATCTTGCATTCGTAAGGATGGTGTCAGGAAGCATTCCCTGTGTTGTGGCCATATGCAATGGTCTATTCTTCTTGGCTGTGCTATGATTAAACCTAATTAGGAAACACTGGACACCCACAGGGAAAATAAATAGGACACATACATCAATGTACACGGGCTCTAACTTATGTAGTTGAGTGAGATGTCTGGAGAGATTATATTGATTTATTTATGAGCCGCGGTGGTGCAGTGGTTAGAGTGCAGTACTGCAGGCTACTTCTGCTGACTGCCGGCTGCCTGAAATTTGGCAGTTCAAATCTCACCAGGCTCAAGGTTGACTCAGCCTTCCATCCTTCCAAGGTGGGTAAAATGAGGACTCAAATTGTTGGGGGCAATATGCTGACTCTGTAAACCACTTAGAGAGGGATGTAAAGCACTGTAAAGCAGTATATACAGTAAGTCTAAGTGATATTGCTATAGATAGATAGATAGATAGATAGATAGATAGATAGATAGATAGATAGATAGATAATCTCCCCCACCTTTTATTTTATTAATTTTATAAATATTTGAAGGTAGAGAGTATATCTAATGCTCCTTCCTCTTCCTATTTTCCCCCACAACAACCCTTTGAGTGGGTTGAGCTGAGAATAGGTGATCGGCCCAAAGTCATCCAATCGGCTTTCATGCCTAAGGCAGAACTAGAACTCATGGTCTTCTGGTATCTTGTTCACTAGACCAAACTGGCTCTCATATATAAGGGTGTCATTTTTGTCACAAAGTCACAGTCCTAATGCTTTGGCATGATCATCATTCTATTTTTTTTTAATGCTATTTGCTCTTTGATGTGTAGGTTTTAAAACAACAACACCATACCACATTAGAGAACTTGATCACTGCCACAACTTCTAAGAAAAAATTATATAGGCTGGGTTCATGCAAGAAAAATCCATATTATCTTAGGAGTTACTCTATTATATGATCCCAGGTGCTATGTTCTGTAAATCAAGGTTGATGCAGGGGAGAAATCTAGCAGGTTCTGACAGGTTCTGAAGAACCGGTAGCGGAAATTTTGAGTAATTCAGAGAACCAGCAAATACCACCTCTGGCTGGCCCCAGAGTGGGGTGGGAATGGAGATTTTGCAATATCCTCCCCTCAGGAGTGGGGAGGAAATGGGGATTTTGCAATATCCTTCCCCTGGAGTGGGGTGGGAATGGAGATTTTGCAGTATCCTTTCCCCAGGAGTAGGGAGGGAATTGAGATTTTGTAGTATCCTCCCCCTGTCATGCCACCAAGCCATGCCCACTAAGTCATACCCACAGAACCGGTAGTAAAAAAAAGTGGATTTCACTACTGAGTTGATGGTTTAATGTCTAGATAACAGTGGTTTATTAAATAAACCACAGGAAATCAAAATACTATCTTTGTGCAATATGTAAAGGAAATTCATAAATACTCAAAGCCTGTTACATCACTTCGATTTTCATTATAATAGCCCTATAGGATAGATGGTCTTTTTTTATCCCATGTTATAAATTGTGATACTAAGAAGGGATGATTTTCCTAAAGGAATCAGTTCACAGTTCAAACTTCAACGATAGATTTTTCTCCTGATTCTCTTAATCACTATGCTACAACATGCTAGTTTTCTGTTATTAACAGATGCTTCTAACAAAAAAAAAAAGGGGGGGGTTCTCTGTGTTGAAGAATTCTGACTACAAACGCACAATATCTGTGAGAACTCGTTTTCCCTAAGAATTCATGAAAAAAAGTAATCTGGCGTTGGAGATATTAAGTCAGGGGCTGAGATCACATGACACAGTAAGTCATAATGCTGTTTTCTGGTTTGCAGCTTTGTGTGTTGTGTGAATCCAACCAACAAATTTAAGTTTAATTAGCATGGTAAGTAAACGTAAAACTTTCCCCATCAGTACAGGTATGAGATGATAACCACGACTCTGTGGTTCTGTGGATCCAACCTGTGATGTTCAAACTGATATTCAAGGAATGCTTCTATATCTGTAAATGATGTGTGAGCATCTGTTTGTTGAAAAAGATCCTAGAGAAGACAGTCTGAGCTGGTTTTCATTACTAGCAAATTGTGCCGAGAGGCCAGACTAGGATATTCACAACATTACAATTATTGCAGTGTAAGACTAGTAGTGATGGTGAAATTGTCTTTCAGGGAGCTTTTTCCAGGACGATTAGCCATCTCATTGAAGAACAGATTACACCCCAAATATCCACTCCTTCTGCCCACCCATAAAATTTTTTGAACAAAACCTGTCGTGGGATTTTCTTCCTGGATGTGATGATATACAGAAAGATTATTGGATATATGTGAGGTGAGAAAAGATAAACACAAGTAATGAGTTACAATGATGGACCTGTTGGGATGTTGGCATTGACATGTCAAAGGAAATATAATATATTATATTTCTGTTTATTTTTATTCTGCCTTTGTTGTTTTTATAAATAACTCAAGGCAGCAAATATACACAATACTCCTTCTTCTTCGATCCTACTCTTATTTTCCTTCCCTTATTTCCTATGCAATAACAGGGCACCGCCCCCCGCCCCCCTCGCACCGTGTGATTTTTTGAAGTTCAGTATATTCAGAGATAACATTGGCCTGTTTCCTCAGATACCCAGTTAATGCCTGGTGGCTCAGCAGACTGATAGCATTGTGATTAACAACAGCTGTCTGCAATTACTGTAAGTTCGAATCTCACCAGGCTCAAGGTTGACTCAGCCGTCCATCCTTTCTAAGGTAGGTAAATTGAGGACCCAGTTTGTGGGGGCAATAAGCTGACTTTGTATAAATATACAAAAGAATGAAGGCTATTGCTTAGCAGATTGTAAGCCACCCTGAGTCTCCGGAGAAGGGCGGCATATAAATCAAATTAAAAAAAAAAAAAAAGCCTAAATCTTTACAGAACTATACTGATGATTTCAAAGCTGTCAACACTAAAATGCCATACTCTGCATCTTAAAACCATTCATTATAAGAAATCTAATTATTAGAACACCCAAACAATAAAGTTTATTTGAAGTTGGCATTCCATTTATGATCATACCTGGGTAAACTGAACTTCTGTACGAAAAAAAATAATAATTATACATATTACAGAATTTAGGACATTTTACATTTCATCTCAACAAGACAAAACACTGCCTTTAATGATAGATTCAGGAATAACAATTACACAACTAATGAAAATGGGGGTATAGTACAAATTCCAATGTAGTTGAACAATGAAATATTTGATAATTCATCCAAAAGGTTTGAATTAGCATTATCCAGCAGAGGGCATCCATAAGCTAAAAAGATAGTTACACTTGAGACCTGTTTGGGGTTTTATTTTGTTTTGTTTTTTCCCCCCACCGGTATAGGTATGGAAATTATTCTGAAAATATGGGGAGAATTCTCACTTCATTTAATAAGCAACCAAGGTAAAGTGCATTGTGGGAAATGGTGCACTAAAATAGTTTTCTGTTTATGTGACACCTGTTTTCCTTTAATTCCAACGAAGTACATTATGTTAAGGATTCTTTGAAAGTTTCAGACCTTTTTTTTTTAAATAATCAAACTTCATTTCCCTATCCCCCCCACCCCAAAGATATTCTGTAAGAAACTGTAAGAAGTGCGACTAAAATGAAAATTAAATGTTAGGATTGATAAAGAATTCACAAAAGCTACTATGATGGTCATGGCTAAGGAAGTTGTGCACATTAGCACTTCAACATTAGCTAAGGTACAAACGGACTGAAATTGGATTAGGTCATATGGATGCTTGTTTGTTGATACAGCAAAGATACTAAATTGAAGAATTCTATAAGGATTGATAGTAGCAAATGAATAAACTCATTAAAAGTCTTCCTCTCCATGAAAACCTCACAAACACACATATTTTGTAGCAGGAGGAATTCTCTAGCACATTTTTTTTTCTTCATGACGTATTGTTTTGTAACCTGGTTTAAATTAAGTCCATTAGAGGGCTTATATACTCAAAGAAATCAAAGTATTCCATGTAACACCAGCTGTTAAATATACGTTAAACAAAAGCAATGATCTCTCTCTTTCTTACTTACAAACACTCATACACTCTATATAAAGCTGGAGTAATTTGCCTGTGAGTTCGTTGTTTTGTAACCTGGTTTAAATTAAGCCTCAGAGAAATTTTAAGTATCCTATGTAACACCACGTATTAAATATATATTAAGAAGAAACAATAATTTCTCCCCCCCCCCTTAGTCACAAACATAGATACACTCTGTATAAACCTGGAGTAATGGCATATTAATCCATGAAGGTCCTATTAAAATTTGTCTGTCTGTCTATGATTGATTGATTGATTTGGCTGCCCATTTTACCGTAGGGTAACTGGGTGGTTTACAGTCATAAAAAGTATATCTTTACATAAACATTTAAACATAAATAAATTAAATCCAAACATTAAAATCCAAGGACACATGCGGAGGGCGGAGGGGAGGTAGGATCTGTTGTTACTCAATCAACCACCTTCACTGTGCTCTTCCCCCATTGGGGTTCCAAGCCAACTGCAGAGGCCCATCTTTAGGACCTTATGAAAGGATAAGAGGAAATAAACAGAAGAGGCCCAGCAACAAGGATGCCATGACTTGTAAAATAGGCATCTTAAGTTACACGTAGGTCATAATAAATAATACTCATTGCTTGGCCATGGCGAGCTGCAATGCTGCTGCATCAGTTGAAATGAAAAGCTTTTATTATTCCTAAACACTTGATTTCAGAAACATTTGCACAATCTGTTAAGTCCAGACAAATTTAAATGGTTCTGACATGAAGCCTGTTAGGGTCAGTGACAAGGATAATGCCTCCGTTTGTGGGTAAAATTTTGTGGCATATAGGTCACTCTCTTAAGGGGAATCAACTGTATCTTTCTTCTTTGCATTTCCACCACAATCCTTCATCCTGCAGCCTAGAGCTGAGAGTGAAATGCAAGAAAGAAGTCGAGTGCTCAAAGCAAAAATCTGCTTCCAGGACAATCCATTATATCTGACAAGTTAAATGTTCCATGCTAGACCATATGGCATCAGAGCAGGGCTGATGGTGGAAGAGGAAAACTCAGCAAATGCATCACAATTAAGGAGTTTGACTGCAGACTATGTATGTGTGTGTGTGTATGTGTGTATTCACCCCTCAATATTTTAGATTTAGATAGGTAAGATAGATAAGAGAGAGAGAGAGAGAGAGAGAGACCGAGACCCAGTTAAGATTCTCTGTATGATTTACCATCTCATAGTTCACCAGAATGTTTTCTTTAGTGTCATATACCACCACTGGTCTTGATGTTACATGTATTATCCAGGAATAATTAGGATTAGCTAGAGACTTCCTTAGATATTTGGTTGGTTATGATGAATTACAGTAGGATGTACCGTGTGCTCTTTGGGTTGACTGAGAAAACTTGGCTTCTCAAGGGAAATAACTTTGAACTCACCACCACAAGATACAAAGAATCTACAGTCTGATTCCAAGATGGAAACTAAACCTTCTTCTAGGAAGAAATGGCATCAAAGGCTTTCATTTTAGTTATCAAGCAGGTATAGAAGTACCTGGGCTTCATTGTCTTATTGTATTTGCTTGTAAATTAATTGTTTTGAATTATACAACCAGATATTACAGACAGATCACGAGGCTTATTATTTTTATGTGTAAAGATTTGTTTCCAGTGTAACTAATTTGAATCTGTCTAAAATTAATGGGTTCACTGCAATATCCAAATCAGTCAGCCAATGATGGAAAAAAGAATAACAGGAAGTTAGTCTATCATATTATTTATAGAGAACGGAACGCGGCCCAGTTCCAAATAAGCTGGGGACCCCTGTTCTAAATGACAAATAGCCTTTTTTGATTCAATACAGAAAAACTCTTGTGTTCTTTGCCCCAATACCTAAATTATAAAATATTATTACCGTGTTTCCCTGAAAATAAGACCCTGTCTTATATTTTTTTGAACCCTGAAATAAGCGCTTGGCCTTATTTTCAGGGAGGTCTTATTATTTTCCAGCTCTGCGTTTAAATATTTTCGGGGAGGGCTTATTTTCGGGGGAGGCTTATTTTAGCTCATGCACTCAAAAGCCCGATTGGGCTTATTATCAGGGGATGTCTTATTTTCGGGGAAACAGAGTAATTGATATACTTTTTTGAGATGGGCAATATCTCATCATAAACTTTTACACAACTAGAGAAAGTGTGACCATTTTACATTGGGAGCTGTATTATATATTTTTCTACAGATTTTTTCCCCCCTATCTCCAGATGAATCACTTGCCAATTCCAAGTTAAGGTCCATGGACAAAATACCTCCAGTGTGTGGGGGGGGGCAGTGGAGGGGGGAAAGGGAGCTTCTACTTTCCACTCACTTTTACTCTTTTCCAGTCATTAATTTAGAGGAAAAGAGCAAGGAAAACAGCCACATCTACTTATTTCCTTTCTCCTCTTGACACTTGGTCTCTGAGAATAAATTTTGATCAACATAAGCTCACCAATACAACATCCTAAGGTCTTGGGAAGAACCTGATGCCTATGAAGGCCAACACTAGCTAAAAAGGACTAATGACTGCAATTACACATTTTGGGGTATATAACAACAACAGCAATTGTAATCTTCCGTGGGACAATAGGAGCCCAATGGAGAGACACAGCCAGTGTAGTACAGTGTGTTATTGTGTAGAAATTGGACTCAGATTCAAGTACCCATTCAGCCTCTAATATTTATCATTTATTTAACCAGCATGTATTTTACTTAGCAGCCAATATATAAGAATTGTTTTAAATGCCTGGGTCTAAGTATTACTGAGTCTCACAATGAACAAAGGTCTACTGTTCCTTCTTTTAACCAAGCTACCTTAAGCTTAACCAGTCATTCTGATAATTTGTAAGAAGGAAGTAAATATTTGTAATGAGTAAGGTGACACATGGTTCTTTTTTTCCAGCTGAATCTGAAAAAGGAATACACATCTTTAAGAGACTACCAGAAGCCAAGTCTAGAAGTTTACTTTGCAAAGAAAAATCTGAACAATACATTTGTTTAATTGACCTTTTCAAGGAACATGTACAACAGCATGAAAGGATTCATCCATTCAGACTGAACTTTGTGGAATTATTACTTATGTAGCACTGTCTGGCTATGTTATGAATAGACACATACAGATAAACCACATTTACACACTATTCAAAAAAGACAATAAAAAAACTAAGAAGGAAAGACCAGAACACATCATCTTCAGCAGCCTACAACCAGATAAACTGGGATTAACACCAGACAAACAATTAAGTAACAAACAATATCTTAACGACGGATCTACCAAGGAGATAATTATATCCCCACCAACACTGGCAGGGCAAACTGCAGTAGTTAAACCTCACACTCATTAACAATGATGGTACAACCTAGTCAGGTAATGAAATGTTGGAAGCAAACTACAAGCTCGGCAAGTACCAAGAATTCTCCATGCTGTGAAGCCTATTTAGAATTATGGGATAATTTCTTGTCCTCACTCCAATCTGCCTACGCAACTAAGACTCATACCCTACTTGGCAAAGACTAGCTATGGGGAAGACTACTGTTAGCTTTGTTTAAACTGGGAAACAAAGGTTTAAACTTGTTTAAACCTTTTCTTTGGGAAAAGGACTCCCAAAGAAAGTGATACTGCATAAAAAATAATCCCTTTGCAGAACATCTCCAAGTACTCTCCTTCCTTGTAACTAGAACTATTACCATAAGCACAGTGAAGCTTATCTGATTACATTTCTCTGACCGGCTATTATAAGCAATGCTTTGCATTACAGACTGAATCTTTCAAATCAGCAAAGCTTCTGTTTTCCTTGAGAGTTTTTCAGAGGAGTAGGGAAATGAATGTGAGAATAAGTCATCCTAATTCTTCAAGGCGATGTATTAAATAGGTTTCTTTGTGCCCTTCAACACAACATACAAATCCAAGAATTTTGATATACCATAATTTTATTTATTAGGCCACAACTTAATTCAGTTTCAGGAAACAGAAAACAAGGGGAATATAATTATGAATCTGTAGTAGCAAAACAATAAGAGGTAGTATGAACAGGCAACTTTGTCAAAATGAGCCACCAATGATTGTTTGGTGGGAGGGAGGGAGGGAAGGAAGGAAGGAAGGAAGGAAGATTCTTCACTCCACATTTCCTTGCTTTTCCAGGTTTTAAATAAAAAGAAAAGAAGTATTTCCATATTTACCTTTAATACTCTCCATATTGCCCCTCCCTGTTTGTCCAAGATCACATTGCCAAATTGAGTGGAAATAAGGTCAACATCTTGTGGCAGAAATTATGGATGGGGAGCAAGGTCTGGAAGAAGATGAAGTTTTCACCCCACAAATTTATTTATTTATTTATTATATTTCTATACCGCCTTTCTCCCGTAGGACTCAAGGCGGTGTACAGTCAAGAAAAATATAGACACACAAACATCATAAAATTGCTAATTAAAATCATTACTTAGTTTGGTCAATTAAATAAAACCCAGAATTAGATAACATTTAAAAAATCATTCACATGTTCGTATGTTTAGCCCTGCCTGTTGGAACATCAGGGTCTTGAGGGCACGGTGGAAAGCACGGAGATCAGGGATATTCCGTATCTCTGGGGGCAGTTCATTCCAAAGGGTTGGAGCCCCCACAGAGAAGGCCCTCCCCCTGGGAGTCGCCAGTCGACATAATTTGACTGACGGTACCCTGAGTAGTCCCTCCCTGTGAGAACGAACTGGTCGGTGGGAGGCTATTGGTGGCAAAAGACGGTCTCGTAGGTAAATGCTTTCCTCTTTATTTTGATGAGAGAAGCTACAAAGTCATGGTTCTGAAAAGCAGCCATTTTTCCCAACTGAGTTTTGGCATTGTGATCTCTTAAGGAAAAGAAAGGACTGAAAGCTGTGGATACTGTGGTGAGCATCTCTGAACTTGGTACTATCAAAATGAATTTTGCCCATAAAGAACCAAACTAAATATTAACCAAGACTATCCAGGTTTGCTTCTTTTCTTTTCTCTATGAAATTGAGACTTTTAAAATGATATTGACATTCCGAGGGAACCAAATTCGATATACAGTTAGTTGACTTACAACAGCTCATTTAGTGACTGTTCAAAGTTACAACGGCACTGAAAAAAGGGACTTATGACTGTTTTTCACATTTATTTATTGATTGATTGATTGATTGATTGATTGATTGATTTGATTTGATTTGATTTGATTTGATTTGATTTGATTTCTATACCGCCCTACTCCCGAAGGACTCAGGGCGGTGCACAGCCAAACAATAAAACACATACATACAAAATTTAAAAGTAGAATAAAATCAAATTAAATAATTTTGGCCCCGACAAATTTAAAACCCCAAACTTTTAAAACCAATTTAAAATTGAATGTATAAAATACTAAAAGATATTTAAAAATTAAAAATCTTTTATAAAAGAGGGGGAAAATTAGGCCAGGCAGGCCTGGTGAAATAGTAAGGTCTTTAAAGCGCGGGATCCTCCGTATCTCTGGGGGGAGCTCGTTCCAGATAGTAGGTGCCCCCACAGAGAAGGCTCTCCCCCTGGGGGCCGCCAGTCGGCATTGTTTGGCTGACGGCACCCGGAGGAGCCCCTCTCTATGGGAGCGTACCGGCCGGTGGGAGGCTATTGGTGGTAGTAGGCGGTCCCGCAAGTACCCAGGTCCTAAGCCATGGTGACACAATCAAAATTCAGATGCTGATTCGTATGAATCAGAAACGGATTCATATTTAGGATGGTGGCAGAGACCTGGGGTCATATGATCTCCTTTTGCAAACTTCTCACAAGCAAAGTCAACTTAACAACTGCAGTGATTTACTTAATAGTCGCAAGAAAAGTCATAAAATTCACTTAACAAATGTTTCAATTAGCAACATAAATTTTGGGCTCAATTGTGGTCGTAAATTGAGGACTACCTGTATATCATACTCAGTATATACACCAAAAATTTGCTTTCAAAATATTATTTAATAATCTAATTAAAATAATGAATTTAATTTCTGTTGCTACTCTTACCTCTTTAATTAGATCTTACACACAGACACACACACTAAAGAAGCAGAGGATGCAAATTGGCAGAGGTAATAAAAGTACTGTTCATTTAGTGACTAACTTGTTTAGTGACCTTTTGCAATTACAATGAGGATGAAAAAGTAACTTTGTGACCAATCCCTGCATTTACAAATTTCACATGTTGTATAAAACAAAGGAAATCTCAAGCATGTTTGCGCTTAGTGACTGCTTTGCTTAACGACCAAGCTGCTGATCCCAACTGTGGTTGCTGAACGAAGACTATCGCTAAGTAAAAGTATTCTATGGATATATCCCTAGAGAGGTGGAAATAAACTGTTCCATGTATGAGCATCATCATTTAAATAATGATAGTATATAGTGCAGATTTTCAGTGCAAATCAGTTCACACTATAGAGGCAGTTTCAGGAGAGAATGGAAGTAGAGTTAAAAAAAAAAACCCAAAACCTTGAAAGAAAGTTACAGTTATACAATTCACACTCCCATAATGAGGCAGGTCCTTTATAAACCTAGCTACTGTATACGGATCAACATTTTTTACTGCTAATTAAAATGCCCATATGGTAAAGGAATACCTTATCCAAGGAACCTCCAAGTGTCTTAACTGTCAGCACTGAACCTTTGCAACGTTAACATTGTTATCTAAAATTCTGGTGTGGTTTGATTTTGAAAAACTCGTTCTTTAACCATTATGAAATACAATTAACACTTTAGGCTAAATATGTATTTTACCAGAACTCTGTGTAAGATAATCACACTTGCAGTTAGGATGAGACCGTGGTGAAAAAAGAAAATCTAACACACTGTCAGGGGCAGAATTTTCTCCACTAACTTGAGCTTCCATAATTTAATGGCATGAAAGAAAAATAAATGCAAATTTTAAATCTGCAGAGGACAATGTGCAATCCCACTTTGCCGTTAATATCACAACAAACTAAGTGCAGCTGTTTCTAGAGGGGTAGCTGCATTGATTGGCTGCAGCAAAATGAACAAAAAAAATGTGGCAACTTAAAAGAGTTAGCGTGGCAGAAGCTTTCAAAATTTCAGTTGACATTACTAGATACAAATATATATATTAAAAAAAAATCCCTCTTTTAATACAGAATCAAGATCACGTGAAGTGTTAGTACCGCTTTGTAATGCCTTGGTAAGAGCCCACTGTTCTGTCCCAGCCTTAGCAGAAGCAAGAAACAGATTGCTTGTCACAAAAAAAAAACTTTATTTACCTCTTGTGAATTAATTGCATTCACCCACCGAAAAGTCCAGGCAATAGTCCTTCAAGGAGTTAACTGCGGTAACAGGCCTTATCAGTTCCTTGCAATAATTGCAAGGCCATGAGCTCCCAGGCGAAAGGCGGCAAATTAAGTTCTGGCAAGCAGTCTTTGTGGCACGAAACACAATGAGCAAAATCTTCAGAAATACGAACTGTTGTCTCCTACGACAACCACTCCCCTTTTCTTCTATTTATTCCCCAGCCAGGGAAGGGTCATTCAGCATCCATGTGTGCTTTGCTTCCCGAGTCGACCTCTTGTCCTCCGTTGTTCACCTCTCCTAATTGCTCTGTGCATATGTGCATCTGGAACAGGCCCCAGTGTTCTTTCTCCTCACACATATCAGCCTCCAAAGGCAGCTGCCTCTCCGGTGGCTGGGAAATATCGGACGGCCCTCGCTCTATCTCTGTGTCTGACACAGCATCCATCCGAGCCTTCCCCAGACTCCAGAACTGGTCCCAAGAACCAGAACCCCAACCTCCTTATTGTCCGTGTCTGGGCCGTGTTGGGCCACAACAACCACTTGGAATACTGCATCCAGTTTTGGTTGCCGTGATGTAAAAAAGATGTTGAGACTCTAGACAGAGTGCAAAGAAGAGCACCAAAGATGATTAGGGGACTGGAGGCTAAAACATATAAGTACGGTTGCAGGAACTGGGTATGTCTAATTTAATGAAAAGAAGGACTAGGGGTGACATGATAGCAGTCTTCCAATATCTCAGGGGCTGCCACAAAGAAGAGGGAGTCAAGCTATTCTCCAAAGGACCTGAAGGCAGAACACGAAGCAACGGATGGAAACTAATCAAGGAGAGAAGCAACCTAGAACTAAAGAGACATTTCCTGACAGAACAATTAATCAATGGAACAACTTGCCTCCAGATGTTGTGGGTGCTCCATCACTGGAGGGTTTTAAGAAGACATGACATAGGGTTTCCTGCCTGAGGGGTTAGACTAGAAGACCTCCAAGGCCCCTTCCAACTCTGTTATTCTAATCTGTTCTGTTCTATTTTATTAATAACTGTTCAATAACTGGTAATAAGTCAACAAGGATTAGCTACAGGCATTTCCTACCTATATATATAGCTTAGTCTCTTATCTTAGTTATCCCAAAAACAACTCCTCTCCAAAATTCTCTAAGGTGTCCAATCAGAATATTTAACCTGGTGCAGTTCTAATTTTATATAAACAATGCTGAGGTCTAACTAACTTTATTAACTGAAAAAGCAAGGGTACATAAGATAAGTACTTCATAGACAACTTTTGTCTTTTAGGATACAAGTGGTAAAGGAACAAATAATTAAGATACACACTAGCACATGGTAGAGTAGCAACACAAAAGCCCTGGAAGTCTATTGAGATTCTCAATCATCCAAGTCATAGTTGTCGCAAAGATGGTTTTTCTAAAAGGATAACTGGGCTTTTTTCCCCCTTTTCAACTATCAGGTGTGCTTGCAACAGTCCACCTATTTTTTCAGAACTGAAAAAACTTCTTGGATGAGAAGCAAAACATTTTCAAAGCAAAAAAACAAAAACAAAACCAAGAAAATCCAGTTGCCCTTAGGAAAAAGCACCTTTGGGACATAGTCCCTGCAGAAGATATTTAGAGGTCATGATGTGTCTATACCCGTGATGGCAAACCTATGGCACACGTGCGGGCCCCCTCTGCGGGCACATGAGACGTTGCCCCAGCTCAGCTCCACCATGCAGTTGCACGCACCTCCCGCCGGTCATCACCTGATTTTCAGGTCTCTGCCGCACAGGCACTGGGTCCATGCAGGAGGCGCATGCGCATGCATGGGAGAGCACACACCTGCACAGGTGGGCGGGGTACACGCGGGTAGAGGTCACACATACATTGCATTATGGGCTATAAATGCAAGGAGGCCTACTAGGCCCCAAATGGGGCATACGGGGGTGCGGCATGGACTCCCGCAGTCCATTTTTGCTCCCAGGGGGCTGCAGGAATACTAAGCCCAAAATGGGGCACGAAGGGTGCGGTGCGGGGCCCCCCGCACCCTGTTTTTGCTCCCAGGAGGCTGCAGGGAGGCCTACTAGTCCCAAAACGGGGTGCGAGGGAGCGCGGGGGGATCACATGCGCAGGGGGCAGGGCACGCGAGGGAATCATGTGTGCAGTGCATTAAGGGTGTCACACGCACACGCGCCTTAGCCATGCGACAACAAAAAGGTTAGCCATCACTGGTCTATACCTACAAAGTTCAAAATACTGCAAGCAATGGTGTTTCCATTGAAGGAGAAGGATAGGAACATTGAAGGAGAAGGATAGGAACAGTATTGACATTTGTAAACTTTGGTGAGAATACGAAGAACAATCAACAAAAACAAAAACAAAAAAAAACAAATGGATCACTGAACAAGTCAACTCAAGAGTTCTCATTTGAGGCAGAAATGAAGAGGCACAAATGATCTTTCTTGAAACACATTTTAGAAAGACTTAGTTCTCTGGAGAAGGCTCTGATGCTGAGAAGATGATCAGCTGCATATGAATGGATTCAGTTCTAATGGTGATGGATGCACTGTAGGAAGCCCTGAAAAGACCAGCTTGGGGACAGATTATAATGGAGAAAATCTGTGTGACACTGACTTTAATGACACATGTTCAATATATGCAATTGGGAAGATTTAGGCAAATATAACCAAAATAAACAAGGGGCTCAGTGGCTAAGATGTTGAGCTTCTCAATCGAAAGGTCGGCAGTTCAGTGGTTCGAATCCCTAGTGCCGCGTAATGGGGTGAGCTCCCATTACTTGTCCCAGTTTCTGCCAACCTAGCAGTTCGAAACCACGTAAAAAATGCAAGTAGAAAAATAGGGACCACCTTTGGTGGGAAGGTAACAGCGTTCCGTGCACCTTTGGCATTTAGTCATACTGACCACATGACCATGGAGACATCTTCGGCCAGCCCTGGCTCTTTGGCTTTGAAACGGAAATGAGCACCGCCCCCTAGAGTCAGGGACGACTAGCACATATGTGCTAGGGGAACCTTTACCTTTACCCAAAATATATTCCTGTTCTTGCGGTGACTTTGACTTTGAGACCCTTAACTCCATAAACTGAGTTTATAAATAACTTTTATATTTGTTACTTCCCCCTTCAAATCACGAAATATGCATTTCCTTGACTGACAGGAAAGCAATACATTTCCATTTCAACTTTTGAAGTGTAAGGACCACTAATTGTCCACAGGCTGCATAGATGATGATTGAAAGAAAAATCAAAAGCCTGTTCCTGGCCATATGGTCCTGATCTAGGTGGCTTCAGGCTGCATACTACGGAAGCAGCAGAAAGTCATCCTGGAGAAGGAAATTGAGCAGAGACAGTAGAAACTCAGCAACAAGGAAAGTAGGCTAAAGCATGCTGAGAGCAAAAAAATATTCCAAGATATCCATGGATTCAGACACGAACAGGTTCTGGTGCAGCAACTGAGGAACCAGAATACAACAGTAGAACTTCAAGACCAATGTGGGCATTGCTCCATTTCTCAGGCATCAGAGCTTCCAAACAACATCAGCTGTTGTTTATCAAAGAGGCAACCTGTGACTCTTGAGTAACTTTTCCTTGCAATCAAGTATTGACGAATCTGGAAACTGAGGGGTACTGAGTTTTTGGGGATTCAATAGGATCATCAATTCTAATGAAGCAACCTAGAACTAAGGAGAAATTTCCTGACAGTTAGAACAATTAATCAGTAGGACAACTAGCTTCCAGAAATTGTAAATGCTCCAACACTGGAAGTTTTTAAGAAGAGATTGGATAACCATTTGTCTGAAATGCTATAGCAGTGATAGCGAACCTTTTTGGCACCGAGTGCCGAAAAAGTCGCACGGAAACATTGTGCACACATGCACACACTCGCTGGAGCCACGCTCCAGAAAAGCCGAACTTCTGGGTTCTAGCATGCATGTGCGCCCAACCATGTGCGCCCAACGATCAGCTGGCCGGCGTGCATGGTCACACTGGTTTTTGGCACTGCCATACACGCAAAGGACAGCTGATCGTCTCACACGCATGCGCGCCAGAAACCTAGAAGACAAACAGGCAAGGCTGCCCGTGCCGGGCAACATGGCTTCATGTGCCACTTTGGCCACATGTGCCATAGGTTCGCCATCATGGTGCTATGGGATGTCCTGCCTAAGGAGGGGGCTGGACTAGAAAACCTCCAAGGTCCCTTCCAACTCTGTTATTCTATTCTCTAATTGAGATATTTCAACATTGTCAGTGCACCAGTAGTGGGTTGCTACCAGTTCTCACGCAAGTGCAGCTGTGTACGCAAAGCGTATGCCCGAAGCGAATCGGTGGTAACACCAGTTAGTACCCACCACTGCAGTGCACAACATATGTACAATGAGATTGGTTGAGCTCCCTCAGTGCACCACCCCAACACAGTGAAGACAGAAAATCCCTAACCAAATAAATCATATTAACAAAATACCCAGTCCTATTGCATATGGCAATTAGAATTTAGATATAAATTAGATATAAGTTAAATATGGATTACTGAGTATTTTTTTGGGACAGTTCTTTGAAAAGAGAAAGAGGGAGAGGGGAGGGAAAGAGGAAGAGGAGGAGAGGGAGAGAAAAGGAGAATAGGGTTTGATCTCTCCAACTCTGTCATTCTATTCTCTCATTGAGATATGGTAATTAGAATTAGATGTAAGTTAGATATAGATTACGGAGGATTTTTTTGGGACAGCCTTCCCTAATATCTCAGATTCCCTTTTTTTTAATAGACAAGTTTTATTGAAAAAAATTCTTTTCATCATACATATTTTATGAACAGAGTGCTGACCAGGTCACGTCTTATACATCTTATATAACTCTATATAATAAAAATCATCATTATTATATCTTAATCTTCCTGTTTTTTCTAATATTTATCTCTTTTATGCATCCTTTATCACACATTTTATAATTTTTCTCCATCTCTTATTTCAACTTCTGCCATATTATTTTCCTTTCATCATTTTTTATCCTTTTCAATTTTATTTTTAATATTTTAATATTATATTTTAATAATATTAAAAATTTTATTTTTACGCCTTATGTTTCTTCTATTACAATCACTCCAATTGTTTACTTTCTTCCTTCATTTCCGGAAGTATCTCTCTAATTCCCTACCCCATCATAAAGAATAAAATATTCATCTTAATTTCCATTATTATCAAAATTAATGATATTATTATACTACTTATTTTCACCTTTGCATCTGCTGTGCTTTGTCACAAACATATTCTATTCCTTCTTTTCTGCATAGTCACTTTCATAATTTCAGCCTTATTTTTCTCTTTTCAATTAACAATTTTACATTGATATCAAAATTAATGTTATCAAATTACTTATTTTCATGTTTCTATCTATTAAAATTTAATGTAGACAAATTCTATTCATTCATCTTTATCGTATCTTCACTTAGTCATTTTCCACCATACCTTATTTTTTCCACTTCTACCATATTATTCTTACATTTATCATTTCATTTTAAATGCTTTCATCTAGCTAATATCACAGTATATCTTAAAATTCTTCTCTCTTACCACTACTATAACAATTAAAATTCCATTCTAATTTTAAAAACTACTAAAATACTACTGTTATTATATATAAGTTACATTTCATCTTCTGGCTTCCATTTATCTTTTTTTGTTGTGTTGTTTGAACTTCCCTCCTCAAAGCTTTCCCTTATCTTTTCCAGATTTTCTCCTTCTTTCCTTTTACCTATTTCTTTTTTAGGAGGAGTTTTCCCCTTTTCCTTTCTACTCTTTTTACATTCCCAATCATTTCTATAATGCTCTCTGTCTGATTTCTATTTTTTAATATGTTCTCTTCACCATTATTATTAGTTTCTTGTTTCTCATTCCAATTTCCCTCTTCCAGCTTCTCTTCATATTCTTTTTCTATACATTTAAATGATTTTTTCGTTTCTTTTTTGCCTGTTAAAAGATTCACGCACGCTTTTGAGCATCAACAGTAACTCTCCATACATCAGCAACTCCATTTTGTGACAGTTTAAAAGGTTACCAATACCTCCCCCCAATTATGTCTCTATACATTGAGTCAAAATTTTAATTCTGTATAATTTTCTTATTTCTTTTCTTCTTTTCTGCTTCAATTATTCCTTTATTCTTTAAAGTTAGAATGTTCTTCTCAATTATTAATTATTATCCCAATTCAGCAACAGTCAAGTCCAAACAAAAAACTATCTTCTAGAAGAGAAGGAAAGTAAAACAACCACCCAGATGTAAAACACAGTCACTCTTTAATTTTTCACACGGTATCCAATTCTTCTTCTATACGCCCAAGGTCGAAATACTATTTCTTCTGTTTTGTCTATTTGAATGGAATATTACAAAGCTTTTTTCTTTTCTCCAGCAGATGGCACTCTCCATTTCTACTCCATTACAAAGCAGGCTCTTTTATCCATTTGCTTGTCAAAATGTCCAATAATTTTTTCCAAAGTTCTCTTATGAATTATTTTCTTCCGAAAATCATTTTCTTTCCTTTTAACAATCTTTGCTTTTCCCAATTTTCCAAATCCAAAACTTTCTCTTAGATTTTTTATATCACAATCCATGCCTTCTCTGTGTTCGGTATGTGTGTGTGTGTTTTTTCCCCCAAAAAGCCCAATAGCCACTAGTCCAAGTTCAGGAATGCTTTTAAAACTTCAATTTCCACTTTTTTAAGCATTAATTGGCATTTATCTCACCCAATTCTGGCACTCTGTCCAATCGCCACTCCTGCACAATTCTTCGGTCCGGTTGTCCCAGCTTCAAGATGGTCGCTATAAGATGGCCACTGCCCCTGCTGCCACTTCGGGAGAGCTGTTTCTGTTCCAGCGAGGAAATTGCCAATTCCTCGCAGTCCACGAAATGCCTCTCCTTTCTTCACCATCCCTGCAAGACGGCTATGGCTTGAAAGCCTCCCAGCAGTGGTTCGCCCAGCTGGATTTCAGAGCCCACTATTTTCCAGTCCATTCTCGCTGCGACGTCAACCGGAAGTCAGCAGAGATTCCTAAATTCCAAGGAATATGTCTTGATTTCTCCAGGACAGTTATGACACATGTACTTGATTTGCATTTTCTCATTTGCAAACTGAAGTTCTTTGAAAAGAGAAAGAGGGAGAAGGGAGGGAAGAGGAAAGGGAGAGAAAAGGAGAATAGGATAGTTCTCTGAACAAGATATTGCAGCATAGCTTTTGGGCAAGAATAGAATAGAATAGAATAGAATAGAATAGAATAGAATAGAATAGAATAGAATAGAATAGAATAGAATAGAATAGAATAGAATAGAATAGAATAGAATAGAATAGAATAGAATAGTCCACCACCATTTGTACGTTTTTGAGTATGTTCAGTTCCAGATTGTTCTGCTCGTACCACAAGGCTAGTTGTTCAACCTCCCATCTGTATGCAGATTCATCACTGTCTCGAATGAGACTGATCACTTTTGTGTCATCTGCGAACTTCAGTAGTTTAACAATCAAGCTAGCATTGAAGATTTTAAAATATTTAAAAAATGAAATGTAACTTAAATATTCATTTTCATCAAGACAATTGGAAATCTTAAATGATTTATGAAAAGATGTTTGGCAAGCTCTACTATATATACTTTTACTGCTAAAGAGTATTTGAGAGCTTTTTGAACAGTCTTCAAATGTTTACTACCATCCTGGTCTTGTCCATATTGACAAAGCAGTTTAAGAGGGGGGTTGCAGGTAAATGGAGCATCATTATAATAAGTTTGTAATAATAAATGTAGTCTTATATCAGCTATTCTATTGGTGCTGGAGAATTTTTCTGCCTTAGGCCCAAATCCACACTGGCAAAACTTTAAGGAGGCATGTTCTAGCAAGAATGACAAAGGCAACGTGAGTGCAAAGAATGGGAAAATATCAGAACTATAAGCATTGATTTATTTTAGTTTGAATCATGTGCATTTTACTCAACTGAATTCAAATGAGCTTCTTCTCAAGTAAAATCATTTAGTGGCTATAAGCCAGTGGTGAAATCCAATTTTTTTTACTACCGGTTCTGTGGGGCGTGGCTTGGTGGGCGTGGCAGGGGAAGGATACTGCAAAATCTCCACTCCCTCCCCACTCCTGGGGGAAGGATATTGCAAAATCTCCATTCCCACTCCACTCTATGGCCAGCCAGAGGTGGTATTTGCTGTTCTCTGAACTATTCAAAATGTCCACTCCCAGTTCTCCAAACTGCTCAAAATTTCTGCTACTGGTTCTCCAGAATCTGTCAGAACCTGCTGGATTTCACCCCTGCTATAAGCATATGGCCACATGTTTATTGGACCCGTGTCCCTCCTGGCTGGTGCTGGCCTCCCGGGAGGTTACACGAGGTTGGCTCCAGGAGATTATAAATGCTTCTTTGAGTGAGGGTGTCTTTCCCGCCACCCTGAAAGAAGCGGTGGTGAGGCCCCTCCTCAAGAAGCCCTCCCTGGACCCGGCTGTGTTAGCAAATTATCGTCCTGTCTCCAACCTTTGCTTTGTTGCGAAGGTTGTTGAGAGTGTGGTTGCACGACAGCTGCCTCAGTACCTGGATGAATCGACTTATCTAGATCCATTCCAGTCGGGCTTCAGGCCCAGGTACAGCACGGAGACGGCATTGGTCGCATTGGTTGATGATCTCTGGAGGGCTCGGGACAGGGGTTGCTCCTCTGTCCTGGTCCTATTAGACCTCTCAGCGGCTTTTGATACCATCGACCATGGTATCATGCTGCACTGGTTGGAAGGGTTGGGGGTGGGGGGCACTGTTTTACAGTGGTTCTCCTCCTTTCTCTCCGACCGGTCGCAGTCTGTGTTGACAGGAGGGCAGAGGTCGACCCCGAGGCCCCTTGTATGTGGGGTGCCGCAAGGATTGGTCCTCTCGCCCCTTTATGTGAAGCCGCTGGGTGAGATCATCCGTGGTTTTGGAGTGAAGTACCATCAGTACGCTGATGACACCCAGCTGTACATCTCCACCCCAGACCACCCCAATGATGCCCTCGAGGTGATGTCCCGGTGCCTGGAGGCCGTACGGATCTGGATGGGGAGGAACAGACTCAGGCTCAACCCATCCAAGACCGAGTGGCTGTGGTTTCCAACGTCCCGATATAGTCAGTTGGCGCCATTTCTGACTATTGGGGGCGAGTCGTTGGCCCCCACAGATGGGGTTCGCAACTTGGGCGTCCTCCTGGACTCACAGCTGTCTTTAGAAGAGCATATGGCGGCCGTGGCCAGGAGGACTTTTTATCAGGTTCGCCTGATTCGCCAGTTGTGTCCCTTTCTGGATTGGGACTCATTACACACGGTCACTCACGCCGTTGTCACCTCACGCCTGGACTATTGCAATGCTCTCTACATGGGGCTCCCCTTGAGGAGCACTCGGAGGCTCCAACTGGTCCAGAATGCGGCCGCGCAGGTGGTGACGGGAGCGATGTGGTGCTCCCATGTGACTCCCCCTCCTGCGCGAGCTGCACTGGCTCCCAGTGGTCTTCCGGGTGTGCTTCAAGGTTTTGGTTACCACCTTTAGAGCGCTCCATGGCTCAGGACCAGGGTACTTACGAGACCGCCTTCTGCCACCAGTAGCCTCTCACCGACCAGTTCGCTCCCATAGAGAGGGGCTCCTCAGGGTGCCGTCGGTCAAACAATGTCGACTGGCAGCCCCCAGGGGGAGAGCCCTCTCTGTGGGGGCACCTGCCATCTGGAACGAACTCCCCCCGGAGATACGGAGGATCCAAGACTTACGCATCTTCCGCCGCGCCCTAAAAATGTTTTTATTCCAACAGGCTGGTCTGGCCTAACTCTCCCTTTTAAATTGGGTTTTAAATGTTTTTAGATAAATTGGATGTCTTAAATTTGTTTTTTGAGCCTAAATTATTTAATCTGTTTTTAATAGTTTTTTAACTTTTGTATGTCTTTGTATTTTATCTTGGCTGTTCACCGCCCTGAGTCCTTCAGGAGTAGGGCGGTATACAAATATGATTAAATAAATAAATAAATAAATAAATAAATAAATAAATAAATAAATAAATAAATAAATAAATAAATAAATAAATAAATAAATAAATACAATCATACTTTGGAAATATAATAATATTCTCAAAAATCAAATAAAAAATCAGAGTATAGGGGAAAGTTTCTAAAAAATATATGATCTTATATATTAACAGTGAGAGTTTGCAATATTATTCAAAAGTTCATGGGATTCCTTTTCCTAAGTTTCTGAAACACGCTATTTTCTCTCTTCCCTTCCAAAATCTGAACCCCATACACTTCTGAGTTCCAATTAAAATTACTGTATACAAAAATTCACTTTATTTCATTAAATGTAGATCCAATAAAGTGGGTTTCCATGAAGTTGCAAGCTGAAGGGTTTAATAAAGTAACAAGTAACAAATAATGAGAATCAGGAACTGATAAAGACTTCCAACAGCGGTGGGAAGATCAAGAATATGATGGTGGGACTGACTGGGATAGATTATAGGGAATAACCCTTTAATATAATTTTATTCGTATTTTATTTTATTTATCCATATATTATTGTATTTTATTCCAATCTCATTTTAAATTGTATTTTATTCCAATTCCATTTTAAATTGTTTTTATTGGGTTTTAGTAATAATTTGTGTTTGGAACTCTGCACTTTGATATGGCCCATCTTAGTTAGTAAACTAACTAAGATGGGCCATATCTAACTTATCTAAACTAACTTAGTTAGTAAACCAACTAAGAACATGATGGTGACTGCTTTAGAGGAATACCAAGACACAGGGAATCAAGTCAATCAAAGCAAGGCAACGGGGAATGCAACATGGAAGCAGAAAAGGATATATACTGCAAAGGAACTTCTACAGGGTAGACCCACCCTAGGAAAAATCACCTCTCTCTTCTATATACTTAAACATTCTGTAAATCTCTGAGAATTATTTTGGCCACACCATATGTGCGTGATATGAAATCTATTTAACTAAGTCTTAGAAAGGAATATACATTATAACTGACTGGACCATTTGCCCAATTCGTATAGCAGAAGTGGGAAAACTATCACGTTTCTCCTCATACAAAACGCATGAATTTTCCAATGCAGACATTAATCTCCAGACAGGGAACAAAGTACTATATAAATTATCCATACTAACCAGGGTTAAGCTGCTACCAGCAATTTCATTTAGTCATCTGGGGGAATTTAGTTCATCTGAAATCGTTAGATTCAGATTTATTTAACATGGAACATAATGTGCTAACAAAAACAAAACAAAAATCACACTGCAATGAAAAATGCCACTTTGTCCTTCTCTCTCTAAGCATCATTTCGGTTTGTTTTAGATTTATCTACCGAAAGGTATCCCACCTTCTCCAGCCATTCAGCAGTTTCACCTCCACCATAACTATTTATTTGGGCTTGTGGAAGAGCTGTGAATTTAATCAAATGGGGTATGATCCTGTTGCCTTTGTGTGGGAAATGTTTCCATTAACCTTAGTGGGGTTATACTTGCTTAAGTGCTACTGAAGCAAATGAAACATCTGTGCATGGTTGTCCTTTTTCTAAAAAAGCATGTTTTTATTTTTTTAAAACTGAAAATTAAGTGTTCGTTCTACAATTATAAACATTAGAGCAAACATTTAAAAATATACTAAGACATGGATTGCTGCTGGATATTTCCATATTTTTTTAGAAATATAAGATAGATATTAAGAAGGAAAGCTCTATTTCAGTGTGTGTGTGTGTTTGTGTAAATATGTGTGTGTGTACATTCACAAGCATATGTTAAAATTACATGTGTACCATGTAAATTGAGCAGGTCTTCACCATTTTCAATTGTTAGCTTAAAACGTCAAATTCTGTACTTCAAATTATTCTTAAGATCCTTAAAGCACCAAATCCCAAGTCTCAGATGTCATATTAGAAACATGTGAAATAGCAAAGCTTCTCATTGGGTTAAAAAATACTTATTTGAGACTTCTCTTCCCATACAAAGCTGTCTTCATCAGAAAGTATTCCACCTGACTGTGTCAGCTAGAAAGGCGGGACAGTTGAGGGTCACTCCATCAACTGACATTTTTGTTCAGCTTTCAGAATTGTCATCTGCACTGAGCACAATGCATTGCATGGACTCAACTGACATCAGAATAAGTAGACTTAACAACTTATTTATTTAGGCATTTCCCTGACACTTTTAGATAGATAGATAGATAGATAGATAGATAGATAGATAGATAGATAGATAGATAGATAGATAGATAGATAGACAGACAGATGATAAACAGATGCCAATAGATAGACAGACAGACAGACACCAATAGATTAGATAGATAGATAGATAGATAGATAGATAGATAGATAGATAGATAGATAGATAGATAGATAGATAGATAGATAGATAGGCAGGCAGGCAGGCAGGCAGGCAGGCAGGCAGGCAGGCAGGCAGGCAGGCAGGCAGGCAGGCAGGCGAGTGATAGAGAAGGAAGTGAAAGAGGAAAGGAAAGGAAAGGAAAGGAAAGGAAAGGAAAGGAAAGGAAAGGAAAGGAAAGGAAAGGAAAGGAAAGGAAAGGAAAGGAAAGGAAGATACTAGTACTTTGAAAGATTTGGGATGCTGATAAGACTACACAGATATCTTTGCCATAAAGTGATTGGGCAATAGTGAAACTCTGCTTTAAAAAATGAAGCTGCCTCACTCAAATACATGGTAAAAGTAAAACTACAACTCCAGCTGTGAGAGACTTTTCACAATCTGTAGAAGAACTTTATAAAAGAGATATGAAAAAAAACACCCTGCATTTTTCACAGTAAATTAAGTAGTTTTACAAAGGAGGCAACAGGATTTGGCAAAGCACTAATGAAAATGATACTTTGAAAGGAATTGGAGCTCTCTTTGCTTTATCTTTTTTTTTAATGGATTTTCTAGCTTTGTATGCCTGATTCCAATGATACCAGATGGTTTTACATGTGCAAAATAACAACAGTAACATCACTTGAACGCATCAGCATTGACAAAAATCTCCATCAGTCAATTGCAAAAGGGAACTTTACCTGGCACAGCTTACATCCTACAATAATACCTTTAACACATCAAACAACATCTGCTTATTCTAGGTCCTTGGGAAAGACTCGATAGATGGATAAAGATGCCAAATCCTACCTCAACATCTGGCTGACTGTTCAACAAACCAAAATAATTTCTTTATATTATTATGTGCTGCTATCAACAGGAGAAAAATAGCAAAACTGGAGGTATCTAGATACCTTACGGAAATAACATCAAGAGTCTGGATGAAGATGATCGCTACAAATACGTAAGCACCCTTCAAGATGACAAAATCAAGGACGATGAAGTCAAGAAGTCAAGCAGAAGAACTAGGGTGACATGATAGCAGTGTTTAAATATCAAAGCCGTGTGACCCCCCCTGAGCTCCGTTTTCGTTGGCAGAGGGCTGCAGGAGGCTGTCATGGCCGAAAATGCTCCCCCAGGCTCCGTTTTCGCTGGCAGAGGGCTGCAGGAGGCCATTGTGGCTGAAAACAGAGTTCGAGAGCCTCTTTTCATTGGCAGAGCACTCAGGCCACCATAGGCACCCCGACACGAGTGTCATTAAGCTGGCCAAAGCCACCCTGGCCACGGCCACCCCATCCCCCTGATGTCAAACACAACCCTGATGCAGCCCTCATTGAAATTGAGTTTGACACCCCTGATCTAACTGCTGCAAGAAAATTGTTCTCACCGACTACAGACAACAGCATGATAAAGTAGCAACAATGGCATATTGGAATATCTGAAAAAAATACCACTTGCCTACAAGCGCTGTGCGACTTTAGAATTCAGACAGGTGAGCATATCCGTTACAAGTCTGGATAGTGGACATAGCAGAACCCGGAGACAGCAGAATAGATGACAAAGAGTTGAAGAAAATCACAAAATACAAAGACCTGCAAATAGAAGCACAGGTAGAACCTTTGCACAGGTTCACCTGGTGCACCAATTGCGACCCTACTTGGATCAGGAGGCTCTCCTCATAGTCACTCATGCCCTTGTCACCTCATGGTTAGATTATTGCAACGTGCTCTACATGGGGCTACCCTTGAAGAGTGTTCGGAGACTACAGTTGGTCCAGAATGCAGCTGCGCGAGCTGTCGTGGGTGCACCTAGGTACACCCACATTACACCAATTCTCTGCGAGCTGCACTGGCTCCCTATTGGTCTCCAGGCACAATTCAAGGTGTTGGTTATTGCCTTTAAAGCCCTACATGGCTCAGGGCCAGGCTATCTTTGAGACCGCCTTCTACCGCATAGCTCTCAGAGACTGGTAAGATCCCACAGAGTTGGTCTACTCCGAGTCCCATCAGCTAAACAATGCCGGCTGGCGGGTCCGTGGGGGAGGGCCTTCTCTGTGGCTGCCCCAGCTCTCTGGAACCAGTTACCTCCTGAGATCCGGACTACCCCCACCCTATTGGCCTTCCGAAAAGCGGTGAGGACCTGGCTTTTCCGGCAAGTCTGGGGCCGTTGATCTCGGTGTTGCAATCTTGCAAGATCTGGCCATGAATGGTGTGCATGGGCTTTTAATGTTTTTAAATTTTTAAAATAATTTTTCTATGTTCATTGTTCGCATTATTTTTCTGTAAACCGCCCAGAGTCCCTTGGGAGTTGGGCGGCAAAGAAATGTGATAAATTAAATTAAATTAAATTAAATTATGGCAAAAGACAAAAATAATGCCAATAGTGTTAGGGACCTTGGGTTCAATCCTCAAACATCTGGAGCACCACTTGAATACCATCAGCACTGACAAAATCACTGTCAGTCAATTGCAAAAGGAAACTTTACTTGGAACAGCTTACTTCCTTAAATGATACCTTTAATATTCTTGGACAACAGCATCAGCCTATTCCAGGTCCTTAGGAACATCTCAATAGATGAACAAAAATACTAAATACCAGTCGAAACATCTGGCTGACCATGCAACCGACAATAATACTGTATAACCCAAAGAGAACAATACCAAAACCTCTAAACCTAACCCTAACCCTTCCCCAGATTCCAGGATGGCCCACGTTCCTCCCCAACCTTCTCACTCTGCTGCCAGCTCGGCTGGCCTCTGGCGGGCCACAACACCCCACCAGCAGAAAAAAAAAAGACACAAAACCTGGGGGAAATGTTCTTTCAAAAGTTTATGGGTCGGTATTAAAGACATCTATAATGATTTCTAAAATAACATAACTGTACTTTCTTCTCGAATTATGCCAATGTTTATGAAATTGGTACTTCAGAATTATCTCAGCTACTCCAAAATTTTAGAATTACAGCAGATCAACATAAAAGAACAAGTTCAAACAGGGATTAAACATGTCATCAAGTTAACAATGACCATATTCATTAAATAATTTTCCGTCTTTCAGAATTTCGTGAATAATGGATTTAATGTGGGAAGCCCATCTTACTCTCCTCTACTTCCAATTCAACCTTCAGTTCTGGGTTTGTTATTTATGGCATCCAAAACATGGAATCTGTTAAAAACAACAACAAAAGAGCAATTCTGGAGTATGCAAGTTAGCACCTAAGTGTAGTGAGGAGAAGCAAGAGAATGGGGAATGCCAACTGCACATTCATAACTTCACTGACCTTCATCAACGTCTGAAATAGCCTAGTGTATGAATTTGCTAAGAATCATGGACTCACGGTGGACTTCCAGCTCCATGCTCCCACACTGAGTTTCTTCCTGTTGGAGGGCTCCAAAAGGAGCTAAAGCCACCCTGTAGTGGTGGTGAAGTAAAGAGGGGCGCCCTGCAGGTCACAGAGAGCCGCAACTCTCCTGCTTGACCCAGGGATTCTAGATCCCAGGAATTATCCACAACAAGGAGAAGAGGCAGCCTTCATGGCTGACATGAAGCTGGGACAGCCGAGGCAACAAAGAAATGTGCAGGAGCGGTGTAGATGATCAGTGACTGGAGCTGGGTGAGAAGATTCCTTTTTTATTTAGACCCTAACTATAAAAGAAAAAAAAAAGAAGAAAATCCAGGAAAAGAGACTCTTAGAACTATTTCTTAAAGTGGCTTCTTAAAGAACCATAGAGAGAAAAATCCTAGCCCCGAAAGAAAGGAACTAAGGGGAGAAAAGCTAAAGACCTTTTAAAACATAGAAAATTGGACTTTTAATTTGGTAGGTGTTGTTCTGGAAAGACATTATAAAACGCTGGAATTATCTACTTGAATAGCTGATTTTGCTACCATAAAATGAATTAAATTTGGATTAATCAATTTGTCAGATTCAAAACAATGCTGAAACCTAAACTGAGGGTCCCATCTACGGGTGAATGGAAAATATACCATACCTCTACAAGCCTGCAAAACTTCAGATAAGAGAAATAAACAACATCAATCTGGAGGACTGTGGTGATACTCACTGTTCTATAATCATCTACTTTCTGATTACTGGACTCTATTGTGAGAATAAGGAAGACCTTTAAGTAAAGTGACTTTTGATTAGGTTTCTGTTGTTTCCCATAAACACATCACCAAACCATACATTGTCAATTATTGCTAATGTCCTTTCTAAATGCCTCTTCAGCTATGGAGAAGACTGAAGCTTTGAAGTTGTTATTTATAATGCCCCATTTCTAGGCTTAATCTCTACAAAGCTGCTTGTTGCAGCATCATTGCTCGATGCTTTTACCCAAATTCTCTTCTTTTTCATGCTTACAAATGGAATGTTAACCTAAATTATAACATGGAAAGTTTGATTTCTAGTTAGTTTGTTCTATCAAACTAGCTAACTTGAGAGCCAGTTTGCCGTAATGCTTAAGGCCCCAGGCTATTAATCTGAAGACTCTGAGTTCTAGTCCCACCTTAGTCACAAAGCCAGCTGAGAGATCATGGGCCAGTCATTCTCCCTCAGCCCTAGGAAGCAGGCAATGGAAAACCTGTTTCTGAAATCTTGCTAAGAAAACTGCAGGGATTTGTCTAGTCTCTAGCCAGGAGTCAACACTGACTTGAAGGCACCCACAGGTACCAGTGACTCCAAAGATATTTTTTCACAATTAAATGTAGAATTTTGGCCTGAATGCCACTTTCAACTATTAATTTTATGTTTTAATAGCAGATTTTATTCATTTTATTTGCAAAAGACTAAACAAACTAATTTTGTTCATGGATGGATAGTGCAGGGGTCCCCGGGCCACAAACTGGTACTGGTCTGTGGCCTGTTAGGAACCGGGCTCCACAGTTGGAGGTGAGTGGCTGAGAGCAAGTGAAACCGAAATCATCCCCCCCCCAAGTCTGTGGAAAAATTGTCTTTCACAAAACCGGTCCCTAATGCCAAAAAAAGTTGGGGACTGCTGGAATAGTGTAAAATTTTAAGTTAGCGTGCCATATACAAATGAGATAAATACTCTTCTATGTTTTAACTGAAATCGTTCTGAAAATGTCCTACCTTTGCATAATTTTTCATGAAGCCATTGGGTTTTGTGGACTCAAGAAATGATGATATGGATGCGTGTAGGCAAAGCACATTATTATGAACAATATCTGCCCTATAACAGAAAACTTCTATAGTAATCAATGACCCCGGATATGAGCTACATAAATTTCAGGACAATCCAATTCAGATGTCAGTCTAAAAATTACTTCTCTCCATATATTTTTAGATTATCTAAAAATAACTACAGTGTGATAGGTGAACATAGGCTGAATAAATTATATTATGTTTCATTTATTTATTTTTTTCATTCCATTTTTGGCCTCAGTCTGAGGAAATTGTGATTGATTATTATTTGGGAACTGTGCCCACAACACATCCACATTAAGCATATCTATATCTATTTTTAAAAATCTGTAAGTATTGTAAGTTCAAGTATAGTCAAGTATAAGAACAATTTATTAAATATACCTAGCATAACAGCAGAAATATGAAAACATCTAGACCAGAGGAAAAAACATTCAAATTCTGAAATAACTGTTGATGATAACACTAGGCCTCATTTAATATACTTCGTAAGATCCTGCTAGCTTGAAAATCACTGCGTGTTAGTTAAGGCACTAAGTGGGATCTGGCTAAAGTGGGTAATCAATTAGATTGATGAGTTGATAAATTTGCTGTAATAACAAGTCTCTTTAATAGAAGAACATTCAATTGTAGTTACTGGATGAGCTCAGCTAAAGGCAACTTTTGCCGTTTAAGTTATAGTTTCCCTGTGATACTATTCCAATCCTGCTTAAAAGAATATCATATAAAAGGCATTAAACTCTGAAGTCTATCCACAGGAAAAGTCTGATTTAATTGGACATGGGAGTGAAATATGGTGGACTTAGCAAGCTTTGCCTCTCTGTTCTTCCTCCAATGAGTTTAATTATTAAGTGAGTAGAAGGTCATCTTAGTACCATAAAATGCTTAGATTATAGCTGCTCAGAATATAGAACATAGAATAACAGAGTTGGAAGGGGCCTTGGAGATCTTCTAGTCCAGCTCCCTGCTTGAGCAGGAGTCCCTATATCACTTCAGACAAATGGCTATCAAGTCTTTTCTTAAATGCTTCCAGAGATGGAGCACCCACAATTTCTGAAGGCCAAGCCATTCCACTCGTTAATTGTTCTCAGAGTTGCCTTGACTGCAAATAAATTTAATAATAAAAGAAATAAATACATTTTTGCTTAGCCTCTATTTGCCAGCCAAGATGATGTCTCTAGCAAAATCCTGAAGTGATGAAGTGAATCTTATTTCAAGCACAATATTGAATAATATTGTTTGCAACTATGCATGGCAAGGAAATATTTAGTCAGAAAGCCTGCTAATTGTATTACAATTCATCGAAACTTCTTCACGAGCATTTGCTGGAAGCATGGCAGAAAACAGAATTTTGCAGATGTTCTTCCATGAGACATACCCTCAGCAACCAGAATTTAACATAAAGAAAAACAGAATGAAAACTAAAATATAGCAAGCAGCCACCAGCAGAATGCAACTTAGCCTTACCAGAAAAAGCCACAACGGAGTTGGCTGGCATAGGAAAATGCTATATAGTCCAGGCACCACCCTATTCCCGCCTGCAATGGAAATATGGGCCTCTGACCTATCGTGGTCTTTCACTTGGGTGAAAATGATCTGGAACAAATTATATGCTTGGAAGTCTGTTGAACCTGGAGGACGTCAAATGAATATAAACAGGATGGCAACTGTTTGGTAAAAAAATCTACATCAGATGAATTTGAAAAGACTCCTGGCCAGCAGGCACAATAGAAAGACTGCAGAACCTGAGTGTATTTTTTAAAAATATGTGGAAGAGGAGAGGGAAAGAAAAAAAATATTCTCTCTACATAGGAACATATTTTCAAAAGCCATTTCAAGTAGATTTTTCATGTGTAGATTCAAGGATAAATGCTTTCACGCTTGGTGTGAAAAGAGAATCAAAATAATCAATTTTCTCGTAAAGGGTGATAGAAAACAAAATATGTACCTTCAGCCTTCAGTAATAAAAATTATGATAAGTATTTGGGAAGACATCTCAGTTAAGTAAGTCTCAGTTAAGTAAGTTGGGAGGCTATATTCTCAGATTTGCACGTGTGAAAAGGAGAAATATGAATTGGACAAACTATTCAAATCCTGTCCTTCCTTCTGAAACAATGTCAGAACTTTAGTAGAATTACATGGGATAAAGTGATCCATGGATTTTAAAATCAATAATTTACCCACTTGTCTAAGTGAATCAGATTTCACAAATACCACTTTTGAACAACAAAGTATTGAGAATTTCTTCCAGAGTTTTCAAGAATATAAAGAAGAGTGGGCAGATAGTTTACTGTACGTTATTTTAACCAGATTAGTGAAGATCTTCAGCCTTTAAACAGATTCAAATAGGTTAAATGTTTGTCTATATTAATAAAGATGAATATGAATATAAATAAGCACAAACCATACAAATGAATAATCTATAATATTTTGTGAGAATGGGATTTTGTTTCATGTTGTAATGAGAGAGAAAATAGCACAAATTCGGCAAGAATCAAGTACATTTATGTTTAAATAATATCCCCAATACAAAAATAATCAGTAATTATTAGAGACTATATATAAGGTTCCTTTAAAGTGAGAAATAAATAAGTTTTAGAGTAACAAAAAATAAAACAGTAAACTTCATTTCCAAAATCTAACCTCCTTGGGGGAAAAAATCAATCTATGTTGTTCTGAAAAATATTTATTTAAGAGTCTTATACTGTACATACATAACCTGAATAAGTTCAAATAACATTTTTTTCAATCAACATGTGAGAGTTTGAAACGTTCACTATTAAACAGAACATATTTTAAGCAGCTTTTTTCCTAATACACAAACACTTTATCAAACTTATTATCTTATTTGAAATAATGTACTGCTTAAATGTACATGTTTAAATATTAAACATTTTAATATATCAAAAATGTTGCTGATAGTTTATCACTAAGACATTTAAGGCCTAAGTACCACTTTTCTTACTTTTGGGGTTAGAATCGTTATATTTCACTCCTAGTTGATATGGCAAAATAGGCAGCACCTATTAATTCAAAATGATTACACACACAAGTTCCAACTTTGAATTGTAACATTAACAGAATCATTTATAAATGAGAAATTGCACGAAATATTTGCTCTTATTTTTATGATAAGGATTTGAACAAGGGGACAAAGAAAACCAGATGTTCTTGGGAAATCAGGTGTAGCTGCGATGGACATTATTTCAACAATTTTATAAAACAAAAGTAACAGATTGCCAAACCAACTAAGCCATTAATACAAAGACAGCATAGAATAATACATTTCAATACAGTTATATTGTACGTGCCGCCGAATTGATGCCATAACAGAGCAACGCTGCAAATATAATTCCACAGAGAAAACTGAAAACATTTAAGGACTGCCATTGTTTTCCAAATTTACACTTTTTACCTTTAAAAAAAAAACCCCCACCCTTTAAATATTGAGGAAAAGTAGTCTCCAGAGACATAATACTAGCAAAGTTAACTTAAGAGAAAGCAATGGATTCAAATAAGTATCAGAACAGCCCCCGCCTTGCTATTCAATAGTATTTTGGATAATGTATAATGGAACAAAGAATAAAAACAAAGTCAACACTAAAAAATGTTGAACAGAAATATCTGTATTGTTTGCAAAGTTGGGGGGGGGGGAAGGGGATGATTTAAAATAACTATTTTTGAATCGTTTTCATTCTACTCTTTTCACTAATCAAGCTTATTTTTAAGAGGGTGGGGAAATGGAGTTTAAAGGGTTAAAAGCTCCCTACCATTAATTTGCATCTGGTGCTTTTAGTGTGTATGTGTGTGTGTTTTCTTCCCTGAAAAGTTGGCAGAGCCACCGATTTTCCATAATGCAAGCATTTGGGAATTGTGAGCGGAATGAAACCGATCCAATCTCCTGACTGCGACATGAATTTTCATTAATTACAACCTTGTCAGCAAAAGCATTATCAAAGCTGAATATGAAAATGCTAATGAGTTCTCATTTGCATATTTTTCTTTGTTGGAATGTCATTAATTATTACATTTTATGATGATGAATGCAGCTGTCGAAGCTCTCCGATGCATAATTAGCCATCAGAATGCCAGGAGCCGATCAGCATTTTTGGGTAAAAAAAAAAAAAACACCCAAAAACAAAAACAAAACAAAAAAACCCAACAACAACAAATTTCACATCAACCTCTTCCACTTCTCCCTTCTCACTAGCAAACCCCCCACCCCTCCAAAAACACACCACACAAAGTTGGCTCAAGTGAAGATGGTTCAGCCATCATTTTACTTTGGAATAAGTTTAGGATATTAGAAACAGAAAGATTTCTCTTAATTTTATGACCAAATTATTTTGTTTTTGCCGATCTCGGTCTTATACAATCGGAGCAGCTCTTAATAAAAAAATCGTTATTCCAGCTTAATTAATGCCATGCTTAATTATAACACCATGATGTCAGCGGTTTTAATTAAGTATTGGCTCCGTTACAAAAAAACTCCTTGCTTCAGAAAAAGAGTCACTATCCGCACATTTGTGCAAATCTTTTCACTCGTGATTGAAGAGGGGGGGAGCGGTAATTCTTACTGGATTGTGAATCATTTCAAATATCAACAAGCATTAGATCTTGCATAAGGAAAGAGATGTTGGGAAAGAAGCCTGATTTTTGGGGAGGAGGGCATTGGGGGGGGAGAGAGAAAGAAAGAGAGAGAGAAGGGATTACTCGAGTACATTACTTGAATTTACTTTTAGCTTTTACCTATTTGACCACATTTTTGAGCTGAAGTGTAAGTGAAGATGACAAAACATGGCTCATCCCCTCTCAGCCACTGGGAACGGTGTTTATAAGTAAAAAAGGAAAAACAACACAGAGCAGATGGGACCATTACACATGACCAAACCAATCAATCACTCATGAAGGGCCCAGGTGCAGCGCAGCCGCGCAGCAACGCACCATTTCACAGTCTGTCAGACACATACACATGGTCGTACATGAGTGACCTCCTCACATCCCCCAGGACCTCATCTGGAGTGCTTCTCTCCTTTGCCCCTGCCTAAGATCCAAATGACGTCTTCATAATCGCCTGTCTCTCGATCGACTTTAGCTGGGAGACAAGGAACGGCAAACGAAGGACAATGAAGGCCATCATCATTTTCATATGTGAATAATTCCTCCTCCAGCCCTACTGTCTCCTATACTTTGCTTACATAAACCTTTCTTCCAGTCACCAAATGAGGGAGAAAAGCAACCAATTTAGCCAATGAATGTGGAAGGCACCCGTGTTCTTAATACACAGAGGGGACATTGTTGCTTTTTTAAAAAAAGACAGAAATTGAAAAGACAGAAATTTTTCCTCTAAAACTTGTTTTTACATGGAAGATGCTAAATCTGTGCTTATATTTGATTGCAACAAGCATTTCAATCTCTATTTCATACTAACATCCAAAGTCCAATTCTGCCAAATTAACATTTCCACTTTATTTGTTCAACGACTTGAGTTACTTATGAAGTAATAAAGGCAGGATAAAAATTTAATAATAAAATGAAAAATAAAAATTGGATCATTCATTACTAAAGGTAAACCTACAACAAAATGATCTAATGACCTTATTTAGTGGTCCAATATTTCTCTCCATTTTTATTTCTGCATCCCAGGCTTTCCTTTAAGAATTAGGTAGTATTTTGTGGCCGGAATAATTATTCGGTCTTCATTGCATGAAGTTCTTTCTTTTAATTGTTCAGGACTTCTGCATATGCTATGGCTTCAGTTGCCTCTGTTGTTCTGAACAGATAAAATGACAGTAACGGGCTTTAATCCAGATGCTCAAAGGTTAAAGTAGAGGAGATGCAATCTTTGTTTGCTCATTGTTTGGCGAAAAGACCCTCTCCTGCCAGATGCCTTCTAAAAATTTCATGCGGAGGGTTAGGGGTACAATGGTGGAGACTGCAAAAGACAATGAAATTCTTGTTGATGGGAGGGTGAATCCACACATTTCAACAACAGAGTGGTCCATTGGACTACAGCCCCTTCTATGCATGAAAATACTTTTTTTTATTAATAAAAGAACAATGCAAGATCATAAGCAAATTAGCTCTGTATAATGCTTATTTCTTTAAGAAGAAAAGCCAACCCTCATTTTATTGTAAAATGTTTATGCATGAGGAATCATGAGGAAATTGTATATCTTACTCGTGGATCAAACAGATGTAAAGGGCTCTTATCTACTACATGAATTACTGCAAACTTTTGGGGAAACAATCACTATCAATATGCAATGATAACTGGGCCCACGTTTTATATTTCACTGTTTGTAATTTCTTTCCACAACCATATGAATATCCACAGAGTCACATACTTAGTATCCATTTTTAAGAGAATATTCCACACATCAGGTAAAGTCCAGAACAAGCCATGAAAGTCTATGTAGTAATAAATTTGTTAAACTTTTAAGATTTCATAAAGGTTTTTATTTACTAAAACGTCCTAACAAGACTACACCTTTGGAAAAACTCACAAAAACACAGCGATAAATACCATTCAATAATTTCTAACAGAAAATCCACCATGACTCTTCTGAGGAACTCAAGCACAACACCGCAGTGTAATGATATCTGAAACTCATTTAAGATTAAATTGTAAACAATTGTTCTGATTAAAATGTTGAAGTAACCGATCATTTCATTTAAGAACTTCCACTAGAACATAGAAATCTAATATAACCTGGATTCACTTGTTAAACAGGTGATATCTGTGGTCAGAAGTATGACTTGAAACATCTTTGCGCATGGAGAGATCTGCAGATATAGCCAGGAGAAGCAGTTACATGAACCTGAATTGGAAAAGAGGTACTTTGCAAACTGTACTGCCATGCATTTATTTAGCATTTGTAAATATGGTTGTTGTGGTCCGCCAGCAACCTGCGGGGTTGGACAGTGAGGAGGCTGGGGAGGACAATGGGCCAGTCCTGGAGTCAGGGGAAAGCCCGGATGAGGGCTCTGCATAGTAGGCAGAGATGGGGCCAGGGCCATTTCGGAGCGATGCGCGGACTCTGGAGCCTCCAGAGGCGGACAGTAGAGAGACAGAGGAACAGGAGGAGCCTGTTCCTAGTGCACACATGTGAAGAGCTGCCAGAAGGCAAGAGCAGCTGAAGCAAAAAGGACAACTCGGGAGTAAGGCCAGAAGATGATTGGCCTCTCCCATAAGGCTTAAAAGAGCAGCAATGGCTTTTGGGCTCTTTGTAGGTAAGCAACGTTGATTCCAGTGCTTCTTGTCAGCACTTTGTCTTGTCACAAAGTCTCTTGAACTTTGTGGGGGTTTTGCCAAGAAAAGCCTTTGGCAGGTTGCCAAAGACATCAACGGTTGGTGATAAGGCCGACGGACTGGTTATTAAGAATTTGTTTTGGACTAAGCTGAGAATGAATTAATTCTCAGCTGTTTTAATAAAATAAGTTTGTTCAGGACTGAATTTTGTTTGGTAATCACTAATTGGGCCTTGGTTACAACAATGGAGGCATTTTATCTGAAAAAGGAATCTAAATCTATTAAAAGTTAACAAGGTAGCCCTCAACTTATAACAGGTGACTTAATGCTGTTCAGCATTATGATGGACCCAAAAAGGAGACTTACAACCCAGATCTGAAGTTCTGATGGTTGTGGGGGCTCCCGTGAAATGGCTCCACTTCAGGTGCTCAGCAATGCAGCCACATTTACAGTTATTTGCAGTGTCTTGGTTTTCAGCCAAACTTTGCCATAGAGACCAATGGCTTTTGCTTAATGATGGCGGTGTTTGCTTAACAACCACTGCAAAAAAAAAAAGGTCATAAAACCAACTCCTTTTATGACCGTTACAACTTGCAAACATAATGGGCAGGCTGACTGTGAATGTGTAACTCACACAGATTCACTTACAATTGTATACCACACAAAGTCAAGTGTGAAAGCATAAGAGGGCTTTTCTTGTAGGGTTTTAATGAACTGATACGTTTCTCAGTAAATAAAACCCAGCCACCTGCAGACCGGGAACCCCCATGGCTCTGTTGTGTGCCTGTGAGTGGCTGAATTTGAGAGAAGTGGTGAGAGGCCACATTTAGAAAAAAGCTATTTGTTGATCTGGTCATATCTGACAACTTTTGCTTGGTATGCCCAAGTATTCCTCTTTTTTTTTTTTTTTTTTTGTGGGAAGGGAGCAGAGAAAATGATTGTGAATAATTTCAGAGGCTCGTGCATGAAGTTATCTAGATTCATTACAACGCAGATTTAGGCCTGGATATGGAATAGGACAGAATTAATTGCATTGCTTGAAATAAAATGAGAAAAAATACACTGGGCATTTTTGTCTATAGATTCTGAAGACAATTGCATCAAGGTCCAGAAAATTAAAGTTAATTTGTATATACAATAATTTGCAAAATACCCACCGCTCGCAAATGCATGGACACACACACAGACATATACAAACAATATTTAAATGTTTTAAACAGACTATCACTGAAATAGCCTGTTATAAGTTGGCAATGCTGTGTGCATGCATGTGTGTGTGTTTTGTGTGCATGTGTGTTGCTAGGGATTATAAACCTAAAGCCTTAGAAGCTGATTAAAATCTGGGATTTCAGAACGATTTGGGTTACCCCCTCTGCTTACTGAAATATGAATCTGGGAATATGTGCAGATCTTTATTTACAAAATTTACAACTTACATTGTAAGGAAAATGTGTAAGAAAAGTTACAAACAGCAGAAGACCTTTTCTGCTGCTATCTTCAGCCTCTTGCAATTGATAATATGGTAGAATAACAAGGTAGTTTATTATTGTTTGTTACCGAATACCAAGATACACACAGAGATTTAAATTTATGTTTAAAAAGACCATGCGTAGTGGCATGCTCTCAAACTATTTCTTTAAAAAATCATTAACTAATTTCACAAGCGAACAAAATGTGACAGTGACAGATGAATAAATCAGTACCAGGTTACAATCATATTCCTTTAAGGTCAACGGAGACTCCCACCCTAATTTTTCATGAAACCTCTTCACTCGAGCAGAACACAAATAGTCCTCGATTTACAACCATTCGTTTAGTGACCAACGTGAAAGAAGTGACTTATAGTAATAATAGCAATAGCACTTAGATTTATATACTGCTTCACAGCGCTTTACAGCTCTCTCTAAGCAGTTTACAGAGTCAGCCTATTGACCCCAAAAATCTGGATCCTCATTTTACCCACCTCGGAAGGATGGAAGGCTGAGTCAACCTTGAGCCTGGTGAGATTTGAACTGCCAAATTGCAGGCAGCCAGCACTTAGCAGAAGTATCCTGCAGTACTGCACTCTAACCACTATGCTACCATGGCTCTTAGGACTATTTATCACACAACTGTTACAACTTGTAAGTTAAAGACCGCCTATATAGAATACCCTTCTGGATTTCTGTGAGATTGTTTTAGAAAGCATCCACTGTATGAAGGTAATCTTAATTCTTAGCTGACGTTTCTTTTTTTTTTTTTTTAATTATCACTTTTAGAGTATTTTAATAAAGCACACTAAAGGAATCTGATCTAAACATTCCTTCTCTTTCCAAATTGTTCTTCAGATTGTCTCTTTCCAAGGATCTTTGTATTATCTTGAGTAGTATAATAATTAATGCGTAGGTATGGTGTTATGTAAATAAAATACATAAACCTGCAAAGGGGTTATGCCTGGTAGAATAAGAATTGACGGGATCATTCCTCCTTTCTCTTGTACAGGGGTCCCAAACGCCTGGGGGCCATGTGCGCATCCCCACTTGTGCGAGCAGGAGGTAAGTGTGGCAGCAGGCGTACGGGTCTGCCACTTGTGCAAATGGAGCTGTGTGCTCTTGCTGACTACTTGTGTGAAATTTATTTTATTTTATTAAATTTTTATACCGCCCTTCTCCTGCTGGACTCATTGTCCCTTCTCTTTCCCCCCCCCCGCCCTTTCCAGTCCACGAAGCCTGAAAGGTTAAGGAACTCTGCTCTACCAGAGTTCCATCCACCTCCCTCCCTACCTACCTACACATATATGCACATCAGGGGTGCTATTCAGCAGGTTCTGACAGGTTCTGGAGAACCGGTAGTGGAAATTTTGAGTAGTTCGGAGAACCAGCAAATACCGCCTCTGGTTGGCCCCAGAGTGGGGTGGGAATGGAGTTTTTGCAATATCCTTCTCCCAGGAGTGGGGAGGGAATGGGGATTTTGCAGTATTCTTCCCTTGGAGTAGGGGGGAATGGAGATTTTGCAGTATCCTTCCCCTGCCACGCCCACGAAGCCAAGCCATGCCCACGAAGATAAGCCACGCCCACCAAGCCATGCCCACAGACCCGGTAAGTAAAAAAAAATTGAATTCCACTACTGGTGCACATACTATCAGTAGCAAGATTTCATTGATCCTTCATGTCAGAACTTTTAGATAAAGAGTTTTTCAAAAGCTCTGTAAATTAAATAATAATGTTTTTTTAAAAAAACAAAACAAAACAAAACTTCAAAACCCACCCTAGAATACATACTGTATATTGAAGGTCAAACGTTCTCAATTCTTTTTAGCTAGTCCTTTAAACATACAGCCCATTTCCCCCCCCCCCCCACGCAACTGTTTCAACCCATTTATTTTAATTGGATCAAATTCAATTTATGCAATATAACCAATTTTACAACACATAGGAGGCATCATTGCAGCAAGTGAAACAAAGTCTTTGGTATTGGTTCGGGCTGCTTCAGCTCTAGACAAACTAAGTTCAAGGAACAGCTGTTTAAAACCATGTGCTTCTTTTTTTTCCAATGCCTGATAATATTTCTTTCTGACATTAGTCCTTCCCTTTCCTCACCAACAAACTTTGAATGAAGAATAAAAAGTGATGCAGGTATGTTATTGAAAACAAATGTTTACATTAGGAGCAATGTAATTCCCTCTCCTCTAGGATGTATTATGATGATACAGATGGCTACTGTACACATTTGTTAAGGGCTGCTTCCTTTGAGCCTAACTTGAAAACTAAGATCTGAGCATCTCTATACCATTTATGGCACACTGTTTATGCTGTATAAATTCATACTATTTAATCCTACATGCGAAATACAAATCTGATGCAGCTCGTACTGAGATTTGATACAGTTAATCCTCAAGTTATGATCAGAATTGGAACAGGACTGCCACTGCTAAGGGATGCAGTCATTAACTGAGTCTTGCCCAATTTTATGACATTTTTGCCACAGTCGTTATGCTAATCACCACTGTCATGATTAAGCAAATCATGTGGTTGTTAAGTGAAAGTGGTCCCCCCCCCACCATTGATTTTGCTGGTGGGAAGCCAGCTGGGAAGATTGCAAATGGGAATCACGTGTCCCTAGCATGCTGCAACCATGGTAAATACATGTGCCTGGATTTTGATCACGTGACCGTAATGCTGTGACAGTCACAAGTGCAAGGACCTATTATAAGTCACTTCTTCCAGTGATGATGTAACTTTGACTAAACAAATGGTTGTAAGTGGAGAACCACCCGTACATTTAAAGCTGCATGTACATCACGGAAATGACACAATATCACAGAAAGGGATTAGAAAACTACAATTTCAAGTGAAAGAGACCAAATTACTTTAAAGTAATTAAATTAGATTAGGTTATCTTCGAGACCGCCTTCTACCGCATAGCTCCCAGCGACCGGTAAGATCCCACAGAGTTGGTTTCCTCCGGGTCCCGTCAGCTAAACAATGCCGGCTGGCGGGCCTGTGGGGGAGGGCCTTCTCTGTGGCTGCCCCAGCTCTCTGGAACCAGTTACCTCCTGAGGTCCGGACCACCTCCACCCTATTGGCCTTCCGAAAAGCGGTGAAGACCTGGCTTTTCCGGCAGGCCTGGGGCTGTTGATCTTGCTGTTGTGATCTTGTGAGATCTGGCGATGAATGGTGTGAATGGGTTTTAATGTTTTAATTTTTAAATGTTTTTATAATGGTTTTCTAAATGCATTGTAAGCCGCCCTGAGTCTCTGGAGAAAGGCGGCGTATAAATTGAACTACTACTACTACTACTACTACTACTACTACTACTACTACTACTACTACTAATAATAATAATAATAATAATAATAATATCTATGTCCATAAGTTATTTCCTGGAAACATAGGAATTGCACAAACACACAGACACAAATTTTAGCAAGAACAAATCAATGTCTACCACAGTCATTTATTATGGTCATAACTGAGTGATAGGAAAATTGTATATTCCAATGCACTTGTGTTACAACTTTCTCCAAATATACCTAAAAGTGCACATCAACAGCATCATATAATAAAACTAATATAAAATATCTGAACCAAACAGTAAACGTTATAGTAAATTTCATTATTGTGAACATAAAACCATGAGATGGTGTACACACACACACACACACAACTAAACTAAACTAAGCTAAATTAAATTTGAAAAAATCTTTGGTGTCAGATTGTTGGTTTTTTTATTCAATTTGAAAAGAATTGTACTGGAACATGATATCACAGAATACATTCTGTGTAAATTATATAGGGCAAAACACACACCGTATTGTGCTCATGTGTACAGCAAGAGATATTTACCTATATCTGTAAGATGATGTGGGGTTTCTTAAGAGTCAAGAGGGAGGGAAAGAAATCCTATCCTCAATATCAACTTATATTGATACACTATGGACAGATCCTCAGAAACAAGTTCCAGTAAGTTGCTTTTAGATAACACCTCCCTTATTAGCGCATTGCATTCTCTGACAATGCTTTCAATGACATTACATGATGGAAGACATATGTTTAACTCCTAAAAGAAAGCGAGACTGGCTTCAAAGCCAGCTCTTTCTTTCTTCCAATGCATTACAGGTGTGAACCACATGAGTCATGGGGGAGTATCAGATGGGATAAAAGCTTTAAATACATAATATATAATGTGATCGTGATCCACATATGTGGATAGAGGGAATCAAAACTAGGCAAAAAGCAAGCTTTGTCTCACCCAAGAAGAATGTAGCCCAATATGGCTACCAATGGCTGAATAAAAGAAGATCTATTTGGTATGGATTAGGTTTTCTTGACATAATTCATATACCTGAAAGGGTATCATTAACTACAGAAGGAGACAGTAGAGAACAAAGACATCTTTTAAGAGAATTAGGAATATCTCTTAATTCATGTTTCATGCTCTGCTTGGAGATGTCAGCAATTGGCAAGGTAGCATCTACAGGACTAGAGCACGATATTTAAAATTGGAATCATAGAATTGGAAATACCTCAGTGCCTTTCATTTCATCCCCTGCTTAGTGAAAGATCTGGTAAATATTTCAGACAGATGGCAATTCAACCTCGCTTTGAAGATTTCCCATGAAGGGGAGTGTATCACTTCATGAAGCAATCAATTCCATTGGTTGATGGCTCCGATTGTCAGGAAATTCCTCCCCAAATCTATGTTGAATTTACTTCCCGATACAGATTGACAGTGTTGGAAGGGACCTTGTGAGTCATCTAGTCCAACCCCCCGCCCTCCTGAGACCGAATCCTTCCATGGGGCTTCTGGAACCCACGCAGATCCTTTCTCGGGGCCTCCCGCCGAGACTTTGGATGGCAAGTCTGCCTGACGGCCTTGGACTGGGCACCAGCCCAAACGGGAGGCCGCTTGGCGACCCTTGACAATCCTCGGAAGTCCGGCCGTGCAGAACTGAGGGCCACGCGCAGCAGCGCAAACGGCCCGGCTGGCGGGATTTGAGCGATTTCGCTTTAAGGCGTTTAGCGGTTTGCAGAAAGTAACAATCCATAGATTCCCAAGGCAAAAGAAAAGCAGTGCACTGTCTCATTGACAGCACAACCCTTTTACGTATCTCACCATCCAAATGAAAAATATGTCATTCTATATAAAACATATATTACAAAAGAATGAGATTATAAGATCTAATCTGGGTCAATCACCAAGACTAGAAGTTTAGTCTTCCAAGCTTTCAGACTCATAGTGGATCTTGCAACATTATCCTGGGACATGTATACTTGCCCTCATTTGTAGAGACTATGATTAAATATTCTAACATTAAATATTCTAATAGGATTATTCCCACCAGAAGCATCTGTAATAAGCTGCAATGATGTCAAAATGACGCCTGTGTTGTGACATAAATGATGCAGATATGTAATTGTGCTCTGGCATTTCATGCAAATACATGAGTTGTGTCATTTGTGTGATGTCATGATGTGCATCTCATCATTTGTTCCTTCTTGCAATTTGTAAATTAAGGGGATTTTTTAATAGAACTTGGTGTGTGGCTGGAGTGTCAAACTGGCGGCCCGCAGGCCAGATGCATCATGCACCAGGCCATGCCCACCCCAGCTCCGCGAAGAAAAAAAAGTCATGACAGCAACATGACGTGGCAAGTTTGACACCCATGGTGTGTGGGGTCCCTGGTGCTCTCTGAATTTGATGGTTTTTCTTGATATGAGCCAAGGTGGCGCAGTGGTTAGAGTGCAGTACTGCAGCTACTTCAGCTGACTGCTAGTTCAGCAGATCAGCGGATCAAATCCCACCGGCTCAAGGTTGACTCAGCCTTCCATCCTTCCGAGGTGGGTAAAATGAGGACCCAGATTGTTGGGGGCAATATGCTATTTAGTATACTGTCTTTGGTGTAAGCTGCCCACAGTCCTTGGAGAGTGGGCAGCATAGAAATATGACTAATAAATAAATAAATAAGATGTTTTATTACCCAACTAATAACATCTGCAAACCCCATTCCCTTCTAGCACTGAAGATGGACCCCACAAGTCATCGCTGAGCTACAAATATTCTATTGTTCTTTCGTATTAAACTATTAAATGTGTTATAATTATGTTATTGATTTTTGTACATTTCTTACCTCACTTATGAAAAATAGGATGAATAAGTTGCCTAGTCAACACTGACTGAAGGGGCATATGAGCCCAGAGAAGGAATAAATGACACAACAAACACCCTGCTGCAGATGCCAATGGACACCTCTCTCTTGTGAATCTTCTGCCACTGTTTTTTTCCTTGAGTTCAAGAAGCAGTTACTCAGAAAAGAAAGAACAATATACACTTGACTCCCTCAACTTCAGCTCCGAATGAGATATTTTTAAATAACAGCATATTTACAGACTGCATTCAGTGCAGCCACACAATTAGTGATGTAGTTAAGAGTTATATAATAAGGCTGAAGATGAAGTCAAGTTGGAAGCCACAAAGCAAAGACAAGAGCAAAATCTGTCATTAATCTTGGGCATGCATAAGATCTAGAATGTGGACTGAAGAAGCACATAAATTGAAGGTGGTATTATCCATTCAATCGTGTCCGATTCTTGGCGATTCTATGGGCCAGGTTTCTCCACATCTTCTGATCCTGCACTACTTTTGAGTTCTTCTATGCTCTGGCTAGTGTCAACTTTGATGGTGTCCAGCCACCACGTTCTTTAGCGGCGTGATTTCCTTTTACCACTAACTCTTTGAAACATAATTGCTTTCTCCAGTGAATTCCCATGCATGCCATGATCAAAAATCGCCAAAAAAGGTTTTGTGATGGCACATAAATTGCAACTGCTTTTTTATTTTTTCTTAAATGCATTACTTAGGCTACAAAATGCTACTTAGGACATACAACTGCCTTATCCCTTCTTACTTGTGAACTTATATGTGGGGCACAATAGTCATAGTTTTACACAATACATAAAGCAAGATTATATGTGTAGATTATAGTTGTTTTTAAAATATAAGCCAAAACCGTAGGTAACATCGTTATTGCATGTTGAAATTATATCCAACAATACAGTTGGCAAGAGTTGTATCTAATTCATTTATGTTATCTATTAAGACAGTGTAATGCTCAGATTTAATTCGGAAAAACTTACTTTGGAGCGCATAAAAGGACAAATGCAAATCATTAAAGCTGCTATGACTTTTTTTTTCTGTTGGAATCAAATCTGAAGCACTGAACAGACCTATTTATCTATTATCCAAAATTTGCATGCTGTATTTGCTGTATTCACATGGAAACCAAAGTTGTTAAGAACAAAAATAAACTATACAGCTCCTAATAAAATTGTAACAAGCTTTGCAGTCCCTTGGTTGCAAAACAATAGAGTCAACAAAATCAAAGCAGACCAAACCACAGTTATCTTCCATGCTTTCTTTAAAGGAAAAGCAACAACTGGTTTTTATTTTTTTTTTAACCTGGCAGTGAATATTTGTCAGAAAGCGGCAGAGTGTTGCACGCCATGGGGTGCCACTGATATGAAAGCCTTGCCTTGCTTTGTGAATCTCTCCTTTGCATCAGACAGTATCGCGCGAACCAGTAGAGGCGACTGTGGGAGGCTCCGCCCACCCACCTGGACGTAATGTGTGACTCTTGCACATGCACAGAAGGCCATGCGCATGCACAGAGGTGGTGCGTGCACTCACATTTGCGAACTGGTAGGGAAGGTAAATGAATCCCACCTCTAGCAACAGACATATGGTTACAACAGACTTACAATCACAACTGAGCCCCAAATTTTTGTTGCTAAGCGAGAGCTATGAGTCAGTTGCCAAGCGTCTGAATTTTGATGTGGATTTGGGAATGCTGTAATGGTCGTAAGTATAAAAAAACCTATCATAAGTCACTGTTTTTAGTGTCATTGTAACTTCAAATGGTCACTAAATGAACGATTGTAAGCCAAAGACTACTTGTATGTGAAGTTATGTCTCCTACAGGGACAGGAAATACACACAGGAGGGGACATCGTACAATGAATAACAGGACGCAGACACCACAAAGCCAACTGGTAATTAAACTCAGTTCTAGAAGTCCTTCTCTAACTATAAGAATTTTACCAAATACATGTTCCACCTTTAGGGAGTAGTGAAATGTAATCTATTTCTTTTCCATTAAACATGGGAAGGGAGAGGAGGGAGGGAGAGTTGGGGGAGAGAGAAAGAGGGAGCGGGAGAGGGAGGGAGAGTGGGAGAGAAAGACGGAGAGAGCGGGAGAGAGAGAGGGGAGGCGGGAGAGGGAGAGAGAGCACAACACTTGAAGAGATACCCTTATATTTATAGCCTGTTAAATAATGGGTACAAAAAATGAAGGGACATAACACCTCACTGTCAGGGTATAAATATTAGCATAAATTTAACTGGGCAACTACGGCAATTACTACTGTGGTGTTAGAGGTTCTAATATATGCTAAAATTATTAACAATTCAGGTATTAGTCTCTTATAGAAAGGCAAAGTTTGCAAACTGGACTTAGCAAGTGCAGTATCAATTAGCACTAATTGATCCATTAGTTTGATTGCACAGCTTGTAGAAGAGTGTGAACTTCATGCTTCTAATTTACTGCAATTTAGTATTTGAAACAGAGATTGCGAGTAGCTCTACAGATGAGTTCCAACAACTAGCAAATCCTGTGGACTTCACTTAAAATTTGAATGCTTTAATTAATCAGAGATGCAATTAAATTGTTAAACCAGAGTTGTAGGGTTGCACAAGTACAAACTTATTCAGGTGAATTATTCATTCAGAAGAACATTCATTTTTGTGTATTTTTACTCAATATAAGATAAGGCCAAGATTACTTATTTAGTAAAATTTGTATTGAAGAGCAAGAAAAGTCCAGATAAACTAGGATCGTGTCATGTGAGAACCAGGGAAAAAAAAAAAAACACCCACTATCTGAATGGGAAAGTGCACCTTTTCTGTAGGGAGTCAGCTACAGACTACCCTAGATAAATTATCTGGATCCCCTTCAGTCCTATGAATTCAAGTCTCAGCATGGTGCTGAAATGATATTGATTTCACTGATGAGTTTTGTTGGGATCTGAATAAGATTAATGCAGCCTTTTTAGATCAACGGCCTTCAGTAGCACAACGGCATTCTTTTGGTAAATCTCATATTTATTTTATTTCTGCAGTTAAACAGCAGCCCATCATAAGGAATTTTACAAGAATTCTGTTTTAGGAAGATTCCACTTCTTTAAGAGGTAGCCCCATCTGGAGGTTTAGGAGAAGAGAAACAGAGGTTCAAGTTGTTGGTGATTACCTATAAAGCCCTACATGACTTAGGCGCAGGGTATCTGGCGGATCACTTGCAGCCAGCAACAGCTCCCCATCGCCCGGTGCGCTCACACAGAGAGGGCCTACTTGGGGTTCCGTCGGCCAAGCAACGTCGGCTGACGGCCCCTAGAGAGCGAGCCTTCTCTGTAGGCACATCTACCCTCTGAAACAGCTCCCCTTGGAGCTCCGGGTGGCCCCCGACCTTCGCTCTTTCCACTGTGACCTTAAAACATGGTTGTTTCGCCAGGCTGGCCTGGACTGAAGGGGATTTAATGGGAATTTTAGATTCTTTTATTGTTTGAGTTTTAATTTGACTTGTTGTTGCTTATTGCTGTGAGCCACCCTGAGTCCTTGTGGAGAAAGGGCGGCATATAAGTCTGAATAATTTATTCATTCATATATATATACATATATACATATATACATATATACATATATGTAGGTCTTTGGTTATTCGGGTCTTCTCCCACGTAAAATTGGAAGTGTCTTGGCGACGTTTCGATGAAGTCTCATTCGTCATCTTCAGGCTGGTGTTCTCGGCTTCGTGCTTCCAGGAGCAATGTGAGATCGCAGCTGTCTCTTCCTTTTAACTGCTAGTGGAGGTGTGAGCTGATTGGGTGGGAACTTGGCTGTGTTCTGATTGGGTGGAGGTGTGTTCTGATTGGTTAGGGGCTTGGCTGTGCTCTGATTGGCTGGGGTTGTGTTCTGTTTGGGTGGGGGCTTGGTTGTGCTCAGCTTAGTCTGAGTTGCAGGGGGATTTGAGCTGGTGAGCTGCGTTGTTGTTGTTTGGCTTCGTGTTTGTGGCCGTGCGAGCTCTTCATGGTGGGTGTCAGTCTGCTTCATGTATGGATTGGAGGGGTTTAAAGTGGCTAATGATGCAGCTGCGGTCTGGCTTCTGGTCCTTGGTCGTGGCTCATTATCAGTGTGGGTTTGAGTCTGCTTTCTGCGTGGATGTGTGGTGGTGACATCAGGTGTGGCACTCGTGAGTGTGGGTCTGGTGTCATTCGTCGTGTTAGGGACTCGTTTGTCAATAAGGGCGGGTTTCCAAATGGCTGGTAGGCGGGAGGTATCGTCTCGTTTGTTCATGCTGTGTGGGCGTTTTTCTATCTCAATGGCTTCTCTGATTATTCTGTTGTTAAAGTGTTCAGTTTTGGCGATAGTTCTGGTCTTTTTAAAGTCAATATCATGTCCTGTGGCTTTAAGGTGTTGGACCAGGGAAGAAGTTGGTTCCTCTTTTCTGACTGAGTTCTTGTGTTCTTCTATGCGTGCACTTATTCGTCTGTTGGTTTGTCCGATGGATGTGGTGGGGCAGGCGGTGCATGGGATTTCATATACTCCTTGATTTTCTAACTCAATTTTGTCTTTGGGGTTCCTTAGGATGGTGGATATTTTTCGGTTTGTGCAGAATGCTGTTTTGATGTTATGTTTGTGGAGGATTTTGCTTATTCTGTCTGTGGTGCCTTTTATGTATGGGAGGAGGGCCTTGCCGTTTTCTTGTTCTCTGTCTTGGATTTTAGTGGGGGTTTCTTTTTGGATTAGGTTGGTGATCTTATTTCTTTGGAATCCATTGGATGTGAGTACGTTAGTGAGGGTGTGTAGTTCGGTTTTTAGGTGTTGTTCGTCAGCTAAGCGTTTTGTTCTGGAAATGAGTGTCTTGGCTACAGAGTTGATCTGGGCAGGGTGGTGGTGTGAGAGTGCGTGCAGATAGCGGTTTGTGTGTGTTTTCTTCTGGTATATAGTGTGTCCTAGGGAGCCATTGGATTTTCTGTAGACTAAGACATCCAGGAAGGGAAGTTGGTTGTTCACTTCTGTTTCCATGGTGAACTGTATTTTGGGGTGTAGGCTGTTGAGGTGTGTGAGGAAGTTGTCCAGTTTTTCTTTCCCATGTGGCCAGATTATGAAGGTGTCGTCCACATATCTGAGCCAGAGTTTGGGTTTGTGATCGGATTTTTCTAGGGCTTGGGTTTCAAAGTATTCCATATAGAGGTTGGCAATGACAGGTGAGAGGGGTGATCCCATGGGTGCTCCTTCTGTTTGTTTGTATTTCTGTCCATTATAGATGAAGTATGTGTTGGATAGGCAGTGGTTGGTCAGATCTAAGATGTGCTTGGGGGGGTTATATTTGTTTTGGATAACTGTCCTCCACAAACATAACATCAAGACAGCATTCTGCACAAACCGAAAAATATCCACCATCCTAAGGAACCCCAAAGACAAAATTGAGTTAGAAAATCAAGGAGTATATGAAATCCCATGCACCGCCTGCCCCACCACATCCATCGGACAAACCAACAGACGAATAAGTGCACGCATAGAAGAACACAAGAACTCAGTCAGAAAAGAGGAACCAACTTCTTCCCTGGTCCAACACCTTAAAGCCACAGGACATGATATTGACTTTAAAAAGACCAGAACTATCGCCAAAACTGAACACTTTAACAACAGAATAATCAGAGAAGCCATTGAGATAGAAAAACGCCCACACAGCATGAACAAACGAGACGATACCTCCCGCCTACCAGCCATTTGGAAACCCGCCCTTATTGACAAACGAGTCCCTAACACGACGAATGACACCAGACCCACACTCACGAGTGCCACACCTGATGTCACCACCACACATCCACGCAGAAAGCAGACTCAAACCCACACTGATAATGAGCCACGACCAAGGACCAGAAGCCAGACCGCAGCTGCATCATTAGCCACTTTAAACCCCTCCAATCCATACATGAAGCAGACTGACACCCACCATGAAGAGCTCGCACGGCCACAAACACGAAGCCAAACAACAACAACGCAGCTCACCAGCTCAAATCCCCCTGCAACTCAGACTAAGCTGAGCACAACCAAGCCCCCACCCAAACAGAACACAACCCCAGCCAATCAGAGCACAGCCAAGCCCCTAACCAATCAGAACACACCTCCACCCAATCAGAACACCAAGTTCCCACCCAATCAGCTCACACCTCCACTAGCAGTTAAAAGGAAGAGACAGCTGCGATCTCACATTGCTCCTGGAAGCACGAAGCCGAGAACACCAGCCTGAAGATGACGAATGAGACTTCGTCGAAACGTCGCCAAGACACTTCCAATTTTACGTGGGAGAAGACCCGAATAACCAAAGACCTACAAACACCCGCGAAAACCTGAGAAAACAAATATACATACATACATACATACATACATACATACATATTTATATTTATATTTATATTTATATTTATATTTATATTTATATTTATATTTATATTTATATTTATATTTATTTATATTGGCATCAGGGAGAACAGGGGTTGGGCTTAAGCTGTCACACTGAATGGTTGCAATCGTAGTGGGCAGGCTCCATTATGATCTTAGGTAAAGGACTACCTGTATAATACGTAAAATAAAGCATCTTTAGCCAAAGAAACTTACATCGTAAGGCCAGTTAATATATATGTTCATATACAAAACATAAATTAACTATTTTAACACTATAATTTTTTTTACTTATTGATGCTATAATAGTTTTACATTAACACTGGTACGCTGGAGATTCCAGTTCCATCACTAGCTATACTCTTGAATATTTACCTGGATATAATTTACTATCCACTTATAAATAATAGCCATACATTTATTACTGTGGGAGTATCTATTATATCCAATAGGAGAGGGTCTTGGAGCCCTTCAGACTGCAGGCTCATAGCTACAGGTAAATATTGACACTCACGAGTGTTTTATGTGGTTTATATACATGGTGTTTATATTGCAATGGTTTCAGTGGGAAAAAGAAAACATGGTCTGATTTGAATTGTGCATCCATCCATGTTCTCCAACATGACAATTTGGATTCCTTTACATGTATAATTTAGAACGATTGTAAGGATTATGGAGCTACACTGGTGTTGCACACCATACTTTCCCAAAGGTTAATACAAAAGGAAGACAAATGTTGTATTTTCCAAAAGAATTGGAGACGAAGACCATCCAATTTATAAGATGAATCAGATGGATCAATTAAGAAGTCTAATGAGGAAAAATTCCTAATGATTAAACTTGCCATCCTCTGAAATGAGCCAGAAGATGCAGTTTATAATTTAAAGTTAAATCTGAAAAATTAAACCTGTAACAGGTAATTAGAATACCTGAGGGGAAAGGGGGAGAGAATCCTACCCATCTTTTAATTTAATTTAGAATGAGTGAGCTGGAAGGGACCTTGGAGGACTTCTAGTCCAGCCCCCTGCTCAAGCAGGAGAACCCAGGGGTGAAATGCTCCCAGTTCAGACCGGATCGGCCGATCTGTTAGCGATGGCGGCGGGTGGTTCGGAGGACTGGTAGAAAAAATCCCTGCCCCCCCACCGCCCATGCCCACCCAATCGCCTGGTCCCCACTTGCCCACTTGGCAGCTTGTTGCTTCTTTCAGGCTCGCTCAGTTTTCCTGCCTTGCTTCGGCTGCAATTGCATCAGCTAGCAACTTAATCTGCCTGCCTGCAATCAATCCAATCGGTGAGCAACACAATCTGCCTGCCTTGTGCCTTCAATTGGGTAAGTAACTGGGGGGTTTTTTGGGGGGGGGAGCTTTAAAAAATAGTTAATTGGGGTTTTTTTTTAGGAGTTTTATTATTTTTTTTTAGACATAGCAATTTAAAGTTAAGGAAGTTTTAAATTTAGCTGCCTTTATCTAAAAATATAAATATAAATAAAATATAATAAAATAATAAAATAAAATAAATAAAATAAAATAAAATAAAATAAAATAAAATAAAATAAAATAAAATAAAATAAAATAAAATAAAATAAAATAAAATAAAATAAAATATTTGTGCAGCTTTCTGAGATTTGGTGTGTTTCTGTCGTGTTTCACTCTAACTACACAAGCACACAAAATCTCACAAAGTTGTATGTGGCATTTTGTGTGGAAAAAGCGTGAAAGTTGTTTTTTGAGCTTTTTGTGGCTGTGTGAAGTGCAGCTGCTTTTACACTGTGTGAGTCAGTTGTGTTGTGTTGTGTTGTGTGTGTGTAAAGTGTGAAAGTTGGTTTTTGGTACGTCTTGTTTTGTGTACTTTGTTTATTATTTTTATTATTTATTATTATTTATTTGTGGCATCTTAAAAATATTTAATTCCTGACTAATATATTTTACAAAAATATTGAGGAATACTACGTATGCTGTGAATTACCTACAATAAAAGTTTTATTTTAAAAATATTTTCAATTCAAGTAAACATATTGCTACTGCTTCTGGATACTATTGAAATTATCGTAACAAAATCTGTTTCGATAACGTGCTAGTCATAAAAGTCATGAATTCTGATTTGGAGTAGGCAAATTTAACAATCAATACTAGTTTATCAACCCTCCTTTTTCCCTTCATATTTCCTCCTTGCATGTTTCAAAGAATAATCTCTTCATTTCTTTAACTGAACATGAACATAACCAACACAATTCTAAATGAGTTCCTCTCCCAGCCACTTGATTCTCACCATATGTCCTGTTCCAACATTCAAAGGAGTAAGTCCTCAGACTCATCTCAAAGAATCTCCACCAAGCAGATATTCAATTATCTAATCTTGCTTGTAGTTGTCCCAATTGGGAACAACTTCCTGGCAGTCCACATATCCAACTCTGAATTAACAAGACAAATAAAACTTCCAAGGAAAGTTAACTTATTCTCAGCTAAATGTCACTGATCGTTTTGGCGATGGACGTAGATTTCTTATTAGTCGTAGATTTAATTTTTTCTTTAAATGCTTTTGAGCCTTCATTACTGCAGCAAAAAGAAAATGTGGATGTCTCTTTTTAAAGACCGGCAGATTCCACATATAGATTCTATTTCAGGTAAAGGAAGTAACTTGTACTACATCCTAGACACGGGGGAAAAATCTATCTAAACTTACAAGACCAGGATGATCTGATTTCCAGTCTTCCAAGCTGTTGCACAGAACTGCCTGGTGGACCTGAAGCAGAAACAGTTATACAGCCCTATTCAACTTGGTTTCCAGGAAAAGGCAGCATAATTGTAATCTTCAACTTTCAACCATTCATTTGGTGACCGTTCATAGCTACAACATTGTCGCAACATCCTCTGGTCATTTGATCAAAGTTCAAGCCCTTAGTAATTGGCATGTATTTATGATGTTTGAAGAGTCTTGGAGTCACACCATCTCCATCTGCAATCTTCTCTGCCTGTTTCCCCAGAAAGTCGATGGAGAAGCCAGCAGGGAAAAAGTTGCAAGCAGCAGGAATGAAGGAGAGCTGAAATCCTTCTGTGAGCCTGCAGGTATGGAGCCGAAATCTTCAGTTCCATTTGTCCCTTAATGTATGGAAGAGGGAGGGAATCCTTCAGCAGGTTTCAGGGACATTTGAGAGCAATGGGGTGCCTGCTAGAGGATTTCATGTACATTCAGAGCTTAAATCTTTCAGCAAGCAGATCTGTTGCTCCATCCCCTTAATGATGTAGGACAGGGCTGTCAAACTCGTGGTCCACAGCCCGGATGCATCACACGCTGGCCATGCCCATGCCCGGTTTAGGGAATGGGAAAAAATGTCCCATGATGCCACTGTGATGACGCGAGTTTGACACCCCTGATGTAAGAGATTGCCTAACAACCACAACCTGTTAACACGAGCATTTCGCTTAATGACTGCTTTGACCAATGACTGAGATTCCAGCCCCCTTTGTAGTCATTAAGTGAGGATCACTGGTATTCTTTATAGTAAAAACATCTCTAGATGCAACAGAAGCTTTTCTTTCCTTGAGCTTAGACTTTATTTTGAATGATCAAACTACTTTTACCTGCAGTATTTTCAAATATACCGTTCTTTTACCAAAAGAAATGAAGCATTGTGTGTGTTATCTATTACTGCTCCAAGGATCATGACTTCAACACAGTCATTCAGCAAAATGGATTTTGCTTTCAGAAATGAATCTTTGCCCCCCCCCCCCAAAAAAAAAAACATAATGCAGATGTGTGGTATATTCCAAGTGATCAACTCCTTTTGAAATAAATACTGTTGTCTAAATAATATGAAGATTATATGATAAAAGAACTACCTTTGGAAATGTTTAATATTAAGAACCAATTCATAAGCCATTTTTTTCTGTCAAAAGGCAAGCCTCTGAATGATTTCCTGGTTGGCTAAGATTTTCTAGAAATTGGATTTTCCCTCCTCTATGAATATTTTAAAGAAGTCACTTATAGATGCCTTTTAATGCAAGAACAGGTGTGAGCTCAAATTCCCTCAGCAACTAATATCAGCTCAGCTGAGAGAACAGCAGTAAATTCTTATTTCAAAGCTAAACTAAGTTCATCTTGATAAGAGCTGAAAGCTCATTAACCATTAAAATGCCACATGCATGTTCTTCTAAAACCTTTTTTTTCTGGTAAAATTTTATCTGGATCTGCAATTCAGGAATTTAAACATGGAGAGGAACATGCAAATGAAGGATCAGTGCATCCAGGGCGGTTATGCTTTTTTCAGATGGAGAAGTCAGAATGGTTTTGTGATTTGAACCTCGCAGTTTAGTTCACAACAGTGGTGAAATCCTCCGCGGTTTGCCACCGGTTTGCTGGCTGCACATGTGTGCACGCATGCATAATGCATGCCAAACGCACGCTGTGCACACGCATGCACACCAAATACACGCTGTGCACGGAAAAAGGAGGCTTAAGAAGGTAAGTAGAACAGCAATGGTGCGGGGGAACAGCTGTGCCATGCGATTTAGAATATAAATTGTGTAGCACAGCTGATCGTCGGAAATACCGGTTCAGACTAACTGATAGCTTTTTTTTTTTTACTACTGGCTCACCCGAACTGGTAGCATTTCACCCCTGGTTCACAAGTATCAGATGCAAGCTTCAGCTACTATGCTAATAACTGTAACACTGTCTTGATTGAACTGATGGCGGTTCAACACATATTCTGTAAAAGTCTCCTGTTGGGTAAATTGTCCAAATTTAGTTTTGGAGTCATAGGGCATTCTAACAGAACAGTTACCTAGCACAGCAATTAAATGTTGACAATCCCAAATCTCAGGAGAACCTCAAGAACCTAATACAGAATTCTTCCAAGCAACTCCAACAATTCTCTCGTTTTGTCTTTAAAAGAGATTGAGATCCATCATCTGTCCCAACTACCGTACTTTTTGGAGTATAAGACACACTTTCCCCCCCCCCAAAAGAGGGTGGAAATATTGTTGCGTCACTGAATACAGGCATTTTTGGTCTCCCGAAACCCCACCCCGCATGTCCCATTTTCAACAAAAACAGGCCCGTTTTTTTGCCTCCCAAATCCCCGTGTTGCCCTCTCCAGCCCCCAGGAGCACTCTGCAGACCTCCCAAACCATCTGCGTGTCCCGTTTTGAACGGGACGCACAGAGGGTTTGAGAGGTCTGCAGTGTGCTCCTGGGGGGCAGGGAGGGCAAAAACTGGACACGCGGAGGCCAAACACTATTTTCTTCTTGTTTTCCTCTTCAAAATCTTGGTGCGTCTTATACTCCAGTGCGTCTTATAGTCTGAAAAATACGGTAATTGTTTGTTCATTTGTTCAGCAGGAAAACTTTAATGCCTTTGGCCTTATGCATTTTGAGTTGAGATGCCAAATTCCTTTTCATTGCTAGACAGGATTTCTGTTTCTTGGGTGTTGGAGAGACTGAACTCTGAAGGCTGCAACGTCTCCCAAGAGTCACAAAAGGGACAGATCTTCAAAACTGAAGGTCTTCACACCTAGCTTTTGATAGCAGGCTTGCTAATAGCTCAATCAACCTGTTATTCTCTGAACTGGAGAGCTTCAGTTTTCTGAACTGAACTATCAGGGTTTTTTTTTTTTTTTTTTAGCTCTCTAAATTTTAACTGCCAAATATCCAAAGTTTAGCTGCCAAATGATACCAGCAGAGTAATCTTGACATCTGTTATACTCTAGTCCAGGGATATATGAACAAATCAAACATTCATTTCTCTAGAACTATCCAGTGGTTCAACAGAGAATTAAGAAAAATATGGTTGTCACAGGACTTCTTTACAACTGACCCAGAACTTACATTTAAACAAAACCTGAATGGTTCTATTTAAAGGCTCTCAAGTTAAAGACATATCTGAGAAACAAACAATAAGACAATAGACAATGAAAACAAATTCTATTTACTTATTTACTTCATAAACAATGCATGGCTATAAACAATATTGCAACTGAACAGTACACAGGAAAGCATTTTTTTATTATTATTAAAAGGCATTTAGAATTAGGTAACAGCAACAGTAAATTGCAAATGTTAGAGAAGTCCTCTCAATATTAGTTTTACTCTAGAATAAATTACTTTCCAATCAGTGCATCTCCCCAGTTCCTTCTGAATAAACCTGATCATACTACTACTGTATTTTTTATTTTAAAAAGTAAAATTATGATCTCAGCTTTTTGAACATATGCTAACAGGCAGTGGTGGGATTCAAATAATTTAACAACCGGTTCTCTGCCCTAATGATTTCTTCCAACAACCAGTTCACCAAACTGCTCAGAAAGTTAACAACCGGTTCTCCCAAAGTGGTGCGAACCGGCTGAATCCCACCACTGCTAACAGGGGATACAAACATATTTTTCTAACTTTAAATAATAATAATAATAATAATAATTATTATTATTATTATTATTATTATTATTATTATTATTATTATTATTATTATTATTATTATTATTATATTTCTATACCGCCCTTCTCCTGAAGGACTCAGGACGTACAGCCTATTAAAAGCACAAAGACAAACAACAATTAAAATAATTTAAAATTATTAAATAATTTCGGCTCAATATTAAAACCCCCCAAAATTTAAAACATCCAATTTAAAATCATTACACTGATAGCCCGGCCTGGCGGAACAGCAGGGTCTTAAGGGCACAGCGAAATACCCTGAGGTCGGAGATCTTACGCATTTCCGGGGGCAGTTCATTCCACAGGGCTGGGGCTCCCACCATAAACTGGGATACATTTCAGTATACAATCTTACTCCAGAAATATTTAACACCATTTACAGCAGCAATTTTTTTTTGTGAACTGTACACGTAGTCCTTGATTTATTAAGCCCAAAATGTATGTTGCTAAGTGAGACAATTAAGTGAATTTTGCCCCATTTTATGATCTGTTAAGTGAATCAATGCAGCTGTTAAGTTAGTAACACGATTGTTAAGTGAATCTGGCTTTCCCCATTGACTTTGCCTGTCACAAAAGTGATCACATGATCCTAGGACACTGCAACTATCATAAATACGAACCAGGTGTCAAGCATCTGAATTTTGGTCACTTGACTATGGGGATGCTGCAATGGTTATATGAAAAGCAGGCATAAGGCACATTTTTCAGTACTTGGCAGTGGTGAAATCCAATTTCTTTTACTACCGGTTTTGTGGGTGTGGCTTGGTGGGCGTGGTGTGGTGTGGTAGCCTTGGTGTGGTGGGCATGGCAGGGGAAGGATAAAGCAAAATCTCCATTCCCACCCCACTGCAGGGGAAGGACACTGCAAAATCCCCATTTCCTCCCCACCCCTGGGGGAAGGATACTACAAAATCTCCATTCCCTCCCCACTCTGGGGCCAGCCAGAGGTAGTATTTGCCGGTTCTCTGAACTGCTAAAAATTTCTGCTACCAGTTCTCCAGAACCTGTCAGAACCTGCTGGATTTCACCCCTGGTACTTGGTAACTTCAAACGATCACTAAATGAACTGTTGTTAAGTTGAGGATTACCTGTATAATTTTTAGGCCATCATTTTGGTTCCTTATAAAGCAAATGTTTTGAACAATTCGGCTTCATGGCAGGAAATGTAACAAAAATGTAAAACTAAACTAAATGTCCCAAAGGTGTTTTTTCAAGACAACCATGACCTGGATGACTGAGAATCTCCACTGACAAGCTAAACTACCATATTTTTCGGAGTATAAGATGCACCTTTCCCCCCCCTTAAAAGGGGGTGAAAATTTAGGTGTGTCTTATACACTGAATGTAGCCCCGCCCACCCACTGGCCCCCACCCTTTGGCCTCTGCCTTGCAGCAGTTACCTCCTTGCAAGCAAACAGCAAGAAAAAACAGCTCCTTTCAGCTTCAGCACAGCCTAATTAGCACAAGTTGATTGGATTGGCCTCCCGACTCCCAGCTGATTTGCTGTCAGCTGTTTTGTGCAGGGCTCTGCTGCAAGGAGGTAAATTGCTGGAGCAGATTTTTTTTCCTTGTACTAATCAAGCTATGCTGAAAACGAAACTGAAAGTAAAGCAGGCTGTTTGCTGCAAGGAGGCAAAATTAGGCAGAGGCAGATTTCTTTTTCTTCTTTTTCCTCACCAAAAAAGGTAGGTGCAAACAATGGGAAATTTAGGGCAAAAGAGGAGAGTTCAAGATTTTAAAACACAAAAGAAAAAAAGGAGAAAGAAAAAGGCAAAAATAAAAATGGGAAGGGAGAAAAAGAAATGAAAGAGAAATATGTTATACATATTTAGAATTGAAATACGAATAGTAGTAAGAAATAAATGGGAAATCATGATTGTAAAAATAAAATGAATAGTAATTGGAATATTTGTCTTTGTATTTTTGAAATCTAGACAATGATAAGTTTTTATTTTTTTTAATTTTTTTTACAAATATGAATAACTATAAACTGTAACAATTGAAATACCTTTAATGGTATATGGTGGTGAAAGTAAAAAGGATTAGGTTGTAGCTTGGATAAGAGCTAGAACATTTTTAAATTTAATTAGGGAAATTGTAACAATTGAAATATTTTTAATTATATATTGTGATGAAAGTAGAAATGATTAAGTTGTGATTTGGAGGATTATATGGGCAAAACTATTTGGGTTATTGGGAGAGTTTAAGATGTGAAAATGAGTAACATAAGGGGAAAGGTCTATTTAACTAGGGAATTGTAATAATTGAGATACTATTAATTGTATATTGTGTTGAAAGCAGAAATGGTTAAATTGTGGTTTGGAGGAATATATGGGGGAAATTATTTGGTTTTTTATTATTGATAAAGATAATTAATTGATTTGTAAGAAATTAGATTGCATGGAAATAATTGGAATATTCATGTTTATTTATTATTATTATTTATTTATTAGTTTAAGTTACAGTATATGCCGCCTTTCTCCGGAGATTCAAGGCGGCTTACAATACATTACAATACAACATGTTCATATTGATTAATATACAAAAAAAGATGTTATATAACTAATTGATTTATAATGTTGAATTTGTATTAAACAATTGTAATATTACATAATTAACCAATGTGAGGATGGATATAAAAATAGATGACAATGGGAAGGGGTATAATATAGAAGAGAAGAGAAAAATTAAATTTGATTAAGATTAGAGATGAGGATGAAGGGTAATATTGGTTTTTTAAAAAAAAAATAGATGAGGAATAAATATGGCAAAAAGGAAATATAGAAATTGTAATTTAATTGAAATGACTAAACACTGTTTAAATTTGTGAACCGGCCAAATACTCTGTTCAAAGAAAATACATTGTATGTTTGTATGTGTGTTTATCTAAAAAATTAAAAAAAACTTTATATAAAAAAAAACACACAAAAAAGGTAGGTGCGTCTTATACTCCAAAAAATACGGTAAATGGAAATCTTCATATATAAAAAAAAGAAAAGGAAAATGAAGAGAATCCCAAAGCCAAACACACCATATGAACATGTCACTTGCTGCATCCTAACTTCTAACTACACAATGTAGAAATAAATAGCTTCAACAGGATAGGATTTAAATCTATATAAAGTTTATTAAAAAGAAGATTCTGCAACAAGGTTACTTATCATGCGGTTTAAAAATAAGGATACTGAATTATATTTTTATAGGAAAAGTTGTTTCTTCTAGGAAGTAACTTGAAAGCATTTTCTTCCCAGTGGAGGACTATTATTTAAATGGTAGACGAATCTCCATATATTCACTGTTCTGTTTTGTGATTAGAAACAATTACAATTAGAATCATATTGAAAATGATTAGAAACATATTGAAAATGATTGGAAACATTGCTGAACCTTTTTTTAAATCTCTGTTTTCCAGGGTCATTTTGTTTGACAAAATTCGTAATCTTCAAACCAGATTCCAATACTGACTGGGGAGGATTACTTCTTACTTATTTGTGCCATTTCCTCCCTTTATTTAATATTCAAATGTTACTGACAATCAAGAGGCCGCACTAACCATCTCTTTTAGAAGAGAGCAGCTGAGAAGAAAGCATTTTCAAGGCTTCACCTTTACATGGTGCTAAGTTAAACTCAGGCTAGCTAGAAGCCCTTTGAAGCAAACCAACCTAAATATTCCTGCTAGGCAGACTGTGCAGAGGAACTGAATTATAATGAACCGCCAGCTGTCACAATATGACCACAGTAACCAAATCAAAATATCAGCCACTAACCCAGATGAGATTCAAAAGGTCATTGTATAAAGCCAGCAGCTTTCTTCAAGATCACCCGAAACCCTCGGTCTAAATCCTAGCAGTGAAATGTTCCATTAACCCACAGGGAGTATAGAAACAAGTTGCTATGTATTGGTAAATGATTTAATGTACAGGCGTGATAACCTAGGCTGATAAGAACTCACAGCAGAGGCATCTGAAAATTGAACAGCAAATCTGGAATGGCGTGTATCTGTAGTAATATATTCTACTTCCCATATAGTGCCAGAAAACATGGAAAAAATCTAACTGGCTCCACCGTGCACCATTGATTTATCCTTCAAAATGGGAGTGTAGTTGATTGGGAGGACTACAACATCTTGGAAATGAAATTTGACTTTGGTCATGACAAATAAAGAGTTTTGCTCGTTCCCTCAGCTAATTATTTCATGGTTTGAAATTAAGACCATTTAGATTATTTCTTGCTTGGCTTCCAATCGATTTAAAAGCATTTGAAATTGAAATCTCAATGTAGATGCACAGTTATCATACAACTTTAAGGATCCTATAAAAAATTCTAGTAACTACAGGTAGTTCTCAACTTACAACAGTTCATTTAGTGATTGTTTGAAGTTACAACAGCACTGAAAGAAATTGCTTAAGGCAGGGATGGACAAATGTGGCCCTTTTACAACCTGTGGACTTCAACTCCCAGAATTCCTGAGACAGCTGTCTCAGGAATTCTGGGAGTTGAAGTCCACAGGTTGTAAAAGGGCCACATTTGTCCACCCCTGCCTTAAGGTCATTTTCCCCACTTTACGACCATTGCAACGTCCTCATGGTCACATGATCAAAATTCAGATTATGTTTGGCAACTGACTTACATTTATGACCGTTGCTGTGTCCTCCTGGGGTCACGTAACCTCCTTTTGTGATCTTCTGGCAAGCAAAGTCAAGGGGAAAGCCAGATTCCAAGTTATTAAACTGCAGTAATTCACTTAACAACTGTGGCAAGAAAGGTCATTAAATGGGGTAAAAATCATTTAACAAAAATTGGGGGCTCAATTGTGGCCATAGGTCAAGGGCTATCTGTACTGTGCTAAATTATAAACTGCCCTCCTCCACCCCACAGCCCTTTTCTCTGAATTGCTCTCAGTTCCAAGAAAGTAAGAAAAATAAGCACAGCATGTTTGGCTTTATATAAAATGTAAATGAAATTTCAGACTTAAAAGATATTTGTGAGATTGAAATTTGGATTTAACCCAGCGAGTGTTATTTCCTGTTTAACAACAACTTTCTTCAATGCATTATCCACACATATTCCCCCAAATGGCTTCATTTTACATAGAGGCAGCTGGGCTAATGTGTGCATGTATATGAGCTGCGGTGGCGCAGTGGTTAGAATGCAGTACTGCAGGCTACTTCTGCTGATCATCGGCTGCCAGCAGTTTGGCAGATCGAATCTCACCAGGCTCAAGGTTGACTCAGTCTTCCATCCTTCCAAGGTGGGTAAAATGAGGACCCAGATTGTTGGGGGCAATAGGCTGACTCTGTAAACCGCTTAGAGTGGGCTTGTAAAGCATTGTGAGGCGGTATATAAGTCTAAGTGCTATTGTTATATGTAGGAGGGAGGAAGGGAGAGGGAGAAAGAGAGATACTACTTCAAGTCAGAATATGAACTCAATTTGGGGGGGAAAGCATACAGTTTCTCAAGCTGATATCAAACTTTGTGTCAAGAAGTAGGTCAAAGAGATGAGTTTGTGTACCTTGGTAGAAGATTTAGCAAATGGGAAAATGGATAAAATGAAAGACATTCAAATGTTGGTAGACACACCAGTGGATAGTATGTGGTGTATTGCTAAGAATGAATGCTAAAAATAAACACACAAAGTGTTAATATCACTTTATAATGCTTTGGTAAGACCGCACTTGGAATATTGCATCCAGTTTTGGTTGCTATGATATAAAAAAAGATGTTGAGATTCTAGAAAGAGTGCAGAGAAGAGCAACAAAGATGATTAGGGGACTGGAAGCTAAAACAAATGAAGAATGGTTGCAGGAATTGGGTGTATCTAGTTAATGAAAGGGACTAGGGGTGATATAATAGCATGTTCCAATATCTAAGGGTCTGCCATAAAGAAGAGGGGGACAACCTATTCTCCAAAGCATCTGAAGGTAGGACAAGAAGAAATGGATGGAAACTGATCAAGGAGAGAAGCAATTTAGGACTAAGGAGAAATTTCCTGACAGTTAGAACAATTAAACAGAGGAATGACTTGCCTCCAGAAGTTGTCTCCAACTCTCCAATAATATGGTTTCCTGCTTGAGCAGGGAGTTGAACTAGAAAACCTCCAAGGTCTCTTCTGTTATTCTATTATTCTGAATATTCATTGAAAGACAGCCCCCCCCCGCAATGGTGGAGTATAGGAACTCACACTGCCCACATTACTACATGGAGGTAAGAGTTGGGTATGTCCAGAGAAACATTAAAGGAGTCTGGATGAAGTAGGAATTGTCTGCTTGTTGCATCTGAAACAAGAAAAAATGGGGCAAGGCTGAATGTGCGCCAAATGAATATGAATTGAATACAAAATTAAAATGTGTGTTGCGGTGGTTTAGACATATTGAGAGAATGAGTGACAATCAAACTGCACAACACATGCTGAGTAATTAATTTACTAAAATTAAAGGTCATTATTTCAAATGGCTTAAATATTTCCAAATAAAGTAATAGTTGAAGCAATAGACTAAATGTATGTGTGATGTATTAAAATATGGGCTATCAGTATTAACGTATGTCAGGGATATGTTAGATTAAGTGGTTCTCCACTGATTTGCATTATCTCCAGATGAGTTGTATCAGAACTTTATTACTATAAAATAAGGATGACGAGTCCTGGCATAATTATGAGCAAACCTATAGTTGAGATTTTTTTTAAAAAACTTCTGCTTTGAGAGTTCTATGAATATGAGAAAATTTTATGGGACTCTCATATTGGGTGAATATACTGAAAGCATCTGAAACAAAATTGCTAAAATGCAACAACCATCCCCTCCATCTCTGAATATTTAATATTAAGGGCTATAAATCAGATAACTCCACTTAGAGAAACTGTATTTTGTAAGCTTTGACAAACACACCCAGAACAAAAAAAAATCTAAGCCAGCATGTCAAATCGCTGCATCTACAGATGTGTGTGAAATATTTAAACCAAGAACGACTCCCATAATTACCATTGTTTTAATCCTCATCTTTCTTTTAAATAATAAAGCATACCCAATAGGGTTTAGGATATAAAACAGTCCTTAAAATGATCATGCCCGAGTACAAAAGAGCTTTTCCTGATCAAAGGCGTCTCTCCGTGGCCTGTGTAAAATTATCTTTCGACAAGTTCGCTTTGGGAATTTCTACAGTTTCTCGCTCACTGATCTCATCTTGTAGACATTTCTGTTACTTTCAGGTAAAACCCTCCAGTCTGCCATGCAGTCACAACTCTCTTTTAAATCTCTTTGAGGTGGCAAATGTAGCATTTCATAATCACAAAAAGACCATGTTTCAGAACAGACAACTTATCTGAGAGAACAACACTTCCATTAGGGCCTCGTACACAGACAGAATATTGTTATCTGGCGCACACCATTAGTTGTCCATGCTGACCAGATCTAAAAGTTTCAAACTTCCATCCACTGCAGGACAACATTACTTTCTGTTACATACCTAATATGAGGACAGGAGTCTGAGGGGAGGGGAAATACTCTGGAAAAGAAGGAACTGAGGATACTATTTTGCTTTTCAAAACTCCCCAAACTACTGGTATTTATTTATTTGTAAAAATGTATTAGCCAACCATCTTACCACCCAGTAACTCTGGGTGGCTTACCTGGGTATTGTGGTGGAATCACTGGCTGAAGGTGAGTAAAGAGACAATCCAACTTGAAATTGGTTTGGGAAGAAGAAATATCTGAGGTCAAACTGTTGGTCTGTATCTCCCATTTCCCAAGGGAAGGCAGACAGTATGTATGGTGAAATTAGGTGATCAACAATAAATATCTACTTGAGCCTATTCAGTTGCGTGCACCTGACAGATGTTAAGGACAAGAAGAAATTCTTTCATGCAGTTCTCCTTCATCCCTACTTTATTTAAATGTACTGCAGTTCAACTCCCATCATTCTTAGCCAACATTTGTCATAATGAATGAGGATAATGCTGTAATGTGAACAGTTCTGGAGGCTCAAAAGTTGGTACATGTAACACCGCTCTTACACAGACTGCATCGATTGTCTGAATACTTACAGGTCCAATTTAAGCTGTTGGTTATCATCATTAAAGTCCATCATGACACAAGGCCAGGTGAACGGTGAATGGTCTTGTCCCAATCAGACTGGCCTGCCCCACCCTCGTTCCCCCTTTACCGTTCTGGCCTTCCAGAAGATCCTTAAAACATGGCACTATAAGTTGGTTTGGGGTCCCGAAGGAAACATGCTGGAGGTGGTTAGTGGAATGATAGACTAAAGCCCATCCAGGTACCATTCCTTAGTTTTTCATCTTTATTTAATTGCCGTTAGTGCTTTTATATTTATGCTTTTGTGGTATTATAAGATCTCCCAAAATCACTTTGAAAAGTGAGATGGGAGGCATATAAATTTAATAAACAATAGGGGTTATCTATTATCATGCACCAGCTTTTTAATTTTTTCAGACTTTCTGCAGGCTCAAGAGAGTCTTGCAGATGTCAATGAATGGAGATTCAGCAAAGTGATCAACATCTTTTAACATAAGCAAACAAGTAGAGAAAGTCAGCCGTAATTAACAAAGAAAATCTTAAACTCTAGTAATACAATGTGTAGACTGCATAAGAAGGATCACTGGTTTAAATGCAGATGGGACTTATTGCAGTAACACATTTGTATGAACCTACAAAGACTCAACATTTCCAAAAGACTGAAATAAAACAAAACACAGGGATACAAAATATAGAGATACACTGCCTAGAGCACAGAGATACAAAGCACACTGGTCATTTGAAATCTAGCAGTTCCGACGGAACCAACAAATAACAACTGTTTTTAGTAACTACAGAAATACAGCATTTTAGATAATATAATAACAGAGTTGGAAAGGACATTGGAGGTCTTCTAGTCCAACCCCCTGCTTAGGCAGGAAATCCTACAGCACTTCAGGCAAATGGTTATCCAACGTCTTCTTAAAAGCTTCCAGGGTTGGAGCATTCACAACTTCTGGAGGCAAGTGGTTCCACTGATTCATTGTTCTAACTGTCAGGAAATGTCTCCTTAGTTCTAAGTTGCTTCTTTCCTTGATTAGTATCCATCCATTGCTTCTTGTCCTGCCTTCAGGTGCTTTGGAGAATAGCTTCGCTCCCTCTTGTTTGTGGCAGCCCCCCCAAGATACTGGAACACTGCTATCGTGTCTCCTCTTCCTAGATTTCCAAACTAAATTTCGAACAAGTGTTATATAAAACCTCTCTACTGTTACATGCCCCAACAATTCTAATCAGGATGCAGTGACTTCATATTCCATAATGCCATGAAATTCTCCTCCATGCTTTAAAAGAAAGTACTCTATTATACAAAAGAAAGCATAATTTTCTTGGCAAAAAATGATTTTCAGGCTATAGTGTTCTCTGTTAAAATAAGCCAAAACAGGATGCGATAAACCTTAAAAGTTGCTAAAGGTACAGTGAAAAGGTCAATCCTGAAAGCATCACTCAGCACAGTGGGCTTCATAGAAGACCATGGCTACATGGAAAGATTATATTTACACTGCCTGCAGTCAAATCTAATAGTGTGAGTTAAGAAGGGCGGTTCAGAATTTCTTTGCTTTTCTTGGCTCAAACCAGCTCTTTTGAAATGGCTGTAGCTACATTACTTGTGTGTGACTGCACACACATTACTGCAAGCTTCAACACTGTCTCTCATGTTAAACAACTCACAAATATTTCCTAATAATAAAAGACAAGGAATATTTCAGGGGCATATACGAGTCCTAGAATGATATATCACAGTTACAACTCATTGCTTTCTTTGGCTCAGATTCAGTTGTTTGAAACCGAGGCATCTCAGCTAGTTCACTGACAAGTGCAAGGAAAAGGGTGTGATCTTGGCCAGAGAAAAGGATTAGTAATATTTTTACATCATATATTTATCTTAACCTAACTCATTTATCAGGCATGATTAAAGCTGCTATCTGCACTTGCAAATAATTAAAGACTTTCTTTTAACAGCCAGAATTATTACTATGGAAAGTGATCCCTGTAAAAGAGAATGATGGTGACCAAGCATTATCCAACTGTGAGGGCACACACTTGCCAAACACCACAGGCTGTTAGAAGTAGAACATACTGTAGACAAGGTCAGACTTAATGTAGGAGCTTTCCGCCCAGAGACTAAAAGTCCCTATAGGCAAATTCACACTGTTACGCGAAGAAAACAACAGTTTCTGATTGCTGATAGCAAACCCTACACATCCACTGGAACATTCGTTTGGATTCACTGAGCTTTTTCGTACGTTTTCCAATTTTATCATTTTTACATCTACAACATGCTAGCATAAAAATAACAGAGATAACTTAACGTTTTACAGACAAGGTGTGCCCTTTGTGACTACAATAAACTCAAATGGAAACACAAAGTACCATAATAATACAGTCTCTCCCTTTCCCATAAATATAAGTCACATTTCAAACCATGAAATCTTATGTATGAAAAACAAATTGACATAAATTAAAAATCAAGGTGATATATCCAAGCACTGAAACACTGCAGAAGTGGTCTTCACTTCATAACAAATGTTTTTTCTCCCCTTTCCCCTTTAAACATTCCAGGTCCCCCCCCCCTTTTCAAATCTTCTCCAGAGAATCCATAGTTTTTATCTGGTGGATGAATACAAGAGGATTTAAGGTTGTTTAAAAACAGGTATGAAGGAAATCAGGCTACAATCCACATATTTGCAGATACTTATTCTAAGCAAAATATTTGCAAACTTTAACATGGATATTGGTTTACTTTATGACATAATTAGCATTCCTGGAGATGTTTTAGAATGTGATGGCAGTGAAAGGAATATTATTTCAGTTCAAAATTAAAAAAGCACAAGCAATTACAAACATTTAAGGGTAATAGAAACATTAATTTCTTCTTACTTTGTATTCTGGAATTCACAAAAGGAGGAGATAGATTGTCATGTGATCCAAGGTCCCTGTTTGTCATATGTTCATAAGAAGGCCCATCTCCGTAGTTCTGTAAATAAATTGGTAGCTGTTTAAATGGAATATACGCATGCAAACGTCTTAAGATATTTCTCAGTTATTATAACTAGAAAGGTACTTTTTCAATGGACTGATGAAATTTGAAGATAGCTATTCTAATATATTAAAAATATGTGCTCATATTTATGTTAATAACTCAGATATTAGCCAGGAAAAATGACATTTTCTATCCTGTCCAAAAATGGAAATGTATGTTTTTGCAGTTATGGTCTCAAATAATGAGAAACATGGGAAGTTAAAATTACATACTTTATTTAAGGAATCATTTGTATTTCCAGTACAAGATACTCTGTACTGAAATTAATTTGTTTGTGCTGACTATTTCACTGTTGTTGTTGTTTTATTGTTCTGATATACTAATTTGCCCATGCAATCTGATTTGTTTTAAACTCATTCTACTTTCATTCAAATCAATTTTACTTAAAGATTTATGTACTGCAGTTTATAGTACATATCGTACTACAATAAGAAGCAATGAATTTATGAACATCTTATTGAAAACAAAGCAATACTGCATTTCCTATTTTACTCTAAACTGGCTCAGCATTTTTTCTGAATGGAATTTGCTGATCTTCTTCAGAACCTCATAATCCACAGACAGCTCTCCTTATCTGTTTTGCCACAATTCCAAAAATTTAAACAATATTCCAGAAATAGGTAAAGATAAAAATTTTCCCCTGTCCAGTTGTATCCAACTCTAGGGCGCAGTGCTCCATAAAAACACCATTTTCCTTTTGAATTCAAAACATTGCATAGTCTTCACTATATGGCTGTTAGGTGTCTTGAATCTCATGTAGACAAGAAACTTGAAGTGAAATACAGGGAACACTTCAAATGTGTCTATTCATCAGGTGAAAAAAGTTTTATTTTAATTTTAGTGCCTTTTGTAATAGTAGTAGGGTTAATCATAAAAAACATACAGTCAGGTCCAGAAATATTGGGACATCGACACAATTCTAACATCTTTGGCTCTATACACCACCACAATGGAGTTGGAATGAAACAAACACAATGTGCATTTACTGCAGACTGTCAGCTTTAATTTGAGGGTATGTACATCCAACTCAGGTGAACGGTGTAGGACTTACAGTAGTTTGCATATGTGCCTCCCACTTGTTAAGGGACCAAAAGTAATGGGACAGAATAATAATCATAAATCAAACTTTTCCTTCTTAATACTTGGTTGCAAATCCTTTGCAGTCAATCACAGCCTGAAGTCTGGAATGCATAGACATCACCAGACGCTGGGTTTCATCCCTGGTGATGCTCTGCCAGGCCTCTACTGCAACTGTCTTCAGTTCCTGCTTGTTCTTGGGGCATTTTCCCTTCAGTTTTGTCTTCAGCAAGTGAAATACATGCTCAATGGGATTGAGGTCAGGTGATTGACTTGGCCATTGCATAACATTCCACTTCTGTCCCTTCAAAAACTCTTTGGTTGCTTTTGCAGTATGCTTTGGGTCATTGTCCATCTGCACTGTGAAGCACCGTCCAATGAGTTCTGCAGCATTTGGCTGAATATGAGCAGATAATATTGCCCGAAACACTTCAGAATTCATCCTGCTGCTTTTGTCAGCAGTCACATCATCAATAAATACAAGAGAACCAGTTCCATTGGCAGCCATACATGCCCACGCCATGACACTACCACCACCATGCTTCACTGATGACGTGGTATGCTTAGGATCATGAGCAATTCCTTTCCTTCTCCATACTCTTCTCTTCCCATCACTCTGGTACAAGTTGATCTTGGTCTCATCTGTCCATAGGATCTTGTTCCAGAACTGTGAAGGCTTTGTTAGATGTTGTTTGGCAAACTCTAATCTGGCCTTCCTGTTTTTGAGGCTCACCAATGGTTTACATCTTGTGGTGAACCCTCTGTATTCACTCTGGTGACGTCTTCTCTTGATTGTTGACTTTGACACACATACACCTACCTCCTGGAGAGTGTTCTTGATCTGGCCAACTGTTGTGAAGGGTGTTTTCTTCACCAGGGAAAGAATTCTTCGGTCATCCACCACACTTGTTTTCTGTGGTTTCCCAGGTCTTTTGGTGTTGCTGAGCTCACTCATTCCTTCTTTTTGAGAATGTTTCAAACAGTTGTTTTGGCCACGCCTAATGTTCTTGCTATCTCTCTGATGGGTTTGTTTTGTTTCTTCAGCCTAATGATGGCTTGCTTCACTGATAGTGACAGCTCTTTGGATCTCATCTTGAGAGTTGACAGCAACAGATTCCAAATGCAAATAGCACACTTGAAATGAACTCTGGGCCTTTTATCTGCACATTGTAATTGGGGTAATGAGGGAATATCACACACCTGGCCATGGAACACCTGGGAAGCCAATTGTCCCATTACTTTTGGTCCCTTAACAAGTGGGAGGCACATATACAAACTGCTGTAAGTCCTACACCATTCACCTGAGTTGGATGTACATACCCTCAAATTAAAGCTGACAGTCTGCAGTTAACGCACATTGTGTTTGTTTTATTCCAACTCCATTGTGGTGGTGTATAGAGCCAAAGATACTAGAATTGTGTCGATGTCCCAATATTTCTGGACCTGACTGTAGCTGCTCAAAAATTGGCCATGTTTTCCATATCAGTTTGCGGTTGTCTAATGGTTATTTGGAATTTTTCAGCCTAGATATGGTAGATCTATATCAGAGGTGTCAAACTCAAGGCCCACGGGCCAGATCCGGCTTAAGGGGTGCTTAAATCTAGCCTGTGGGGCTGGCCTGGAAATAGCAAAGGAGCAGCCCACGGTGCCTCTGGCAGCCAAAATGGAGCGAGGGCGGGCACATGCAGCCCCCACATCCCATTTTAGCTGACAGGGTGCTGTTTCAGCCGGCAGGGAGTCCATCCCATCTCCCCGCAGCTGGCCTGCGGACAAGAACTACAATGCTGATCCAGTCCTCAAAGAAATCCAGTTTGACACCCCTGCTGTTACTGCAGCTGTAACCCAAAGTACCCCCATCTTCATCTATCTGAAACAGACAGATGAAGATGGGGGGTACTTAGGGTTACAGCTGCAGTTCTAATTTCTGCCAACTGTCAAAAGAACTTGGATATTAATATGTTCCACTTCCTGAGTCTATTGAATATTCTTAGTGGGAATGAACATGTGATCTCTGTAACATGAGAAGAGGTAAGTTTCAGATCATTGGCATAATGCATTTGAATGTCAAGCTGTTTGAGGCCTGGCTTATTGTTGGTGAATTAGAAGGTATCTTATGTATATTTACACATCATGGTTAGGAGAAGATTGTCAAAAGATACTCCAGCACTTTAAATGTCTTCAATTTTCAGGATTCAGAGATTATTTCTTGGCAAAACATAACCTTGAATGAGTGTATCCACAAAATATAGAAAAAGTCATTTTGTAAAAGAAAATGCCACACCTTACATTAAAGTTAGGGCAGTGCAATCAGTTATCTACAGTAAGTGCTAAATTAAGATAGTGAGGAAGTTGAGAGTACCCTTAAAAGAATGCCAAAAATTCAGGTGTCTGCGTACATGTGCCAAAATGTGACACTATTGCCTCCATGAAAATGTCCATTTTCATAATAGTAGTTACATATAGCAGGGATGGGCAAATATGGACCCTTTAAGAGCTGTAGACTTCAACTCCCAGAATTCCTGAGCCAGCTATGAATTCTGGGAATTGAAGTCCACAGGTCATGAAGAGGCCATATTTGCCTACCCTGGTTTATAGCCTCAACAAATTTAGTTAAATAAACCCTTGTCAAGGGGTAGAGGCATGCCTAACTAAATAAATTATATTTATAAACTGTTAACTAAATTTAAGGACACAGATTTTAATCATGCATTGAATTTATTGCTGTGTTCTATATTTTGCTTTCTATCTTTGAGTGATTTACATAGCAGAAAGGTAAAAGCTTAAATTTAATAAATAACTACAGAATAGGCCCTGTGCATTTGTGCCATGTAAAAACAAATACAAATAGTTAAGTTGGTTTACACTGATAATTAAACTTGGCATAAAATTGTGATTGAAATCATTCCAAAAGATAAAGAATTGACTAGATTTGCAAATTTGTGCAATGCATATATACCTTTCTATCGTATACCTTTAATGTTGTAAGCAGACCAGAATCATCTGTGGCAAGACGAAGGCAAATAAAATTAATAAATAATGATAACTTTTAGCAAAGCCTTTCAGATGATTCAGTTACATTGGAATAAACTAAAAAAGTGGAATCAACAGTTACTATTCATACTACCCTGTTTCCCTGAAAATAAGACCTATCCTAAAAATAAGCCCTAGCATGGTTTTTATGTATGTGCCTAATATAAGCCCTACCCCCAAAATTAGCCCTACTTAAGAGCTGCACAGCCAGCATCCTGCCCCCCCGTGAGCAAGCAGAAGAAGTAGGCCTCCTGTACATTGGGGGAAAATAAGACACCCCTGAAAATAAGCCCTAGTTCCTATTTTGGGACCCAAAAGAAAATAGGACCCAGTCTTATTTTCGGGGAAACACGGTAGATTTCCTGAACTTTGGGCATATAAGAACAAATGTGCACACATTAGGTACGCATTAGATAAAATAGTTGGAAGTGCAAAAAGGCACAAAAATTGTTGGAAGTGCAAAAAGGCACAGGGGACTTTCTATCATTTATGGTGGACGTGCCCGGCAGCAAAGAAATTTTGGTCTAACATCAAAAAATGGTTGGAACAAATAACAAAAACACAGATTGAAAAAGAACCAGAAACATTTTTATTAGGAATATTTAACAAATCATACCCAAAGGATATCAAATATCTTACAATCCACATATTAATTGCTGCAAGAATAAGCTACGCAAGAAATTGGAAACAAGAAAAAATACCAAGTGAAACAGAAGTAATAGAGAAAATTTTAGAATGCGCTGAAATGGATAGGTTAACCAAAGAATTACAAGAAAAAGAAGAATCAGACTATTATAAAATATGGAATAATTGGTATAATTGGTTAAAAATTAGAAATATACAAAAAATATAGGGGATATATTACCGATTGATACATATATATGTAATAAAAAATATTATTAGATTGAAGAGAGGTGAAGGAATATATTATAAGTAGAATTGTAGAACGTCACTCTGAAAAAATGCTTAAGAAATTACACTCTTTTTGTGTATATGTTGTATAAATGTTTGTTGTGTATATGTTACGTATGTCTTTTTTAATATTTATATTCAATAAAAACTATTTTTAAAAAATAGATAAAATAGTTCATATATACCTCTGAGGTACTGATTTCTTCCTATTATATAATATTATACCTTAATTTTGTAATCCTGCTCAATAACTAATCTGAAAGATATATACACACTGACAGCAATGGTAACAAAGGTAAACTAAATTAGAGAGTTAAAACTCCTAGCATCCAAAAAGTCCCACCTTCATATTTAATATTTTGTCCTGGAATTAAACACCTGGGAAGTCACCTACAACAAATGAGAAATCAACAGCCAAATAAAAGGGGAGGGGGGGGGACTCAGACAGCTTACAAAAGAGAGATAACCATGTGTAAGAATGATAACAACACGAGACAAAGCATTTAATGAGGCTTCTTTCTACTTGTAATCAGGAAGACAGCAAATGTCAAATTCATCTTTGAGATCAGATAAAAATCTTTTTAAAAAAAAATGTGGGAAGAGGTTGCTCTACAGCCAAACTTGCAAGTACATTTTCCTATGCAATCAGGTGCACAATTCCCATTTAGATTTTAAATTTGCATACAGAGGAAGGCTGGTGAGGAATAAAAAAAAGATTAGATGTACTTACCCTGGATGGGCTAGGATGTCCTCCATTCCCCCAGGACCCTGAGCTAGTTCTGTCTTCTACATCTAGGGACAAAAAAGTTCTTTAGGCTTTATTGCAATAATTCTTTCCTTTTGTATAGCCACTTTTAAATTAATGTTTCAAATTAATCTCCTGTTGCCTTTAATTAAGAATCAGGCACAGGGCTACTACAATGATAGTGGCTTCTGACCCAACCACTTAAATTAACTCATTTAAATTCACAGCAGAAATGAACTGGACCCTCAGGAACCCAAGGTTTGCACATAAAAAAATATTCCAGTCTTTCAGAAGTGGCTGGAAGTCACTGACTCAACTTGAATTGAAACCTAGCACAGAAATGCATAGCCCCAACAATAACACCAAGGATACTGCAAAACAAATAAAGAGACATTTAAGACAAGAGTGTTTTTAGATAAACATTTTGCTTCCCATCCCACTTTTCTATAGAATATTCCTTCTTAAAAGCAGAATTCAGAGACTGGTTTGAGAAGCACCTCCTTTGTATTTTGAATCTGTAATGGATTTAAACCTGCTGTTTAAAAGGTAACTTCGTTCCTCTTCGAATAGAAGGCAAACCATTATTCAATGTGTCCTCATTCTAATTTGCAATAAAGATATTTAGCTATGCCATGCTGTACATCTGGAAAAGAAAGTTCTGAGCCAACTTTAGATGTGCCAAGTCACAGGTTGGAGATTTCAGCTGACTTCTGCTCTGAAGGTCTGAGGAAAATGTTGTCATGAACTGTTGGGAGAGGTGGTGGGATATAAATCTAACAGATAAAAATAAGCCTAGCTGATAAAGGACAGTAAATACAAAACAAGACCTGCAATATTAGCATATGCCTTAATACGGGTTAATACAAGTTTAAAAACGTGGTGGCTCAGTGGCTAAGACGCTGAGCTTGTCAATCGAAAGGTTGGCAGTTCAGCAGGTCGAATCTCTAGTGCCGCGTAAAGGGGGGAGCTCCCGTTACTTGTCCCAGCTTCTGCCAACCTAGCAGTTCGAAAGCAGGTAAAAAATGCAAGTAGAAAAATAGGGACCACCTTTGGTGGGAAAGTAACAGCATTCCGTGCGCCTTTGGCGTTTAGTCATGCTGGCCACATGACCACGGAGATGTCTTCGTACAGTGCTGTCTCTTCGGCTTTGAAACGGAGATGAGCACCGCCCCCTAGAGTCGGGAATGACTAGCACATATGTGCGAGGGGAACCTTTACCTTTAATACGGGTATCACTTGAATCAAGCCCTAGGTAGTCCTCAACTGACAACCACAATTGAGCCCAAAATTTGTGTTGTTAAGTGAGAAATTTGTTAAGTGAGTTTTGCCCCATTTTACGATTTTTCTTGCGGCATTTGTTTGTTTGTTTGTTTTTTAAATTTGATTTATATGCCGCCCTTCTCAGGAGACTCAGGGCGGCTTACAATGCGTTAAGCAATAGCCTTCATCCTTTTGTATATTTTTACAAAGTCAGCTTATTGCCCCCACAAACTGGGTCCTTAATTTACCTACCTTAGAAAGGAAGGCTGAGTCAACCTTGAGCCTGGCAAGATTCGAACTTACTAATTGCAGACAGCTGGAGTTAAATTACAATGCATTAGTCTGCTGAGCTATCCAGCAGAATTCACTGTTAAGTGAATTCCTGCAGTTGTTAAAAACCATCATAAATATGAGTCAATTGTCAAGCATCCAAATGTATATCATGTGACCATGGTGATCCTGCAACAGTCATAAGTATGAAAAATAGTCATAAGTCACTTTTTTCAATGCCGTTGTAACTTTGAATGGTCACCAAATGAACTGTTGTAAGTCGAGGACTACCTGTAAGTTTATTTTTCCTACAAATAATTGTGCGATTATATTCATATGCCATCTTTCTTTTGAGTGCTCAGAGCAGGGTCATGAAAATTAAATTAGCTTGAGAGGCAAGGACTAGTCCAAACTCAGCCAGTGAATTTCATGGAGACTTCACTTTGGTCTTTCAAGTCCACCAAATTATTTTATGTAGACAAAACAAAGGTTTTACTAACTTATTTCCAAACTTAAATAATAAGCATTATGTTGGCCAATGGACCTCAGTGTAAAGAAATATAAAATAATGCACATTGGAAACAATTCTGCATGGAACAAGGAAAGGTTCATAGACTGTTTTCGGAAAATGAGAAGAAAAAGAATTTAAGGATTAAAGATCATTAAGTGAAAAAAGTGCTAATCTTTTAAAATTTATTTATTAATAAAGGTAAAAGTAAAGGTTTCCCCTGTCCAGTTGTGTCTGACTCTAGAGGGCTGTGCTCATTTCTATTTCTTAGCCGAAGGAGACGATGTTATCCAAAGACATTTTTTTGGTCATGTGGCCAGCATGACTATATGCAGAGGCAAATGGAATGCTGTTACTTTCCCACCAGAGTGGTACCTATTTATCTACTCACATTTCTATGCTTTCAAACTGCTAGGTGGGCAGGAGCTGGGGCAAGTAATGGGAGCTACCCCATCATGTGGCGTTTGAATCTTAAACCCGGACTGTCAACTTTCCAGCTGACAAGTTCAGCGTCTTTAACCGCTGAGCCATCATGCTCCCATTATTTGATTATATCCCACCTCTATCATTTTTATAAATAACTCAAAGTGGCAAACATACCTAATATTCCTTCCTCCCTCTTCCTATTTTCCCCACCACAACAATCCTGTGAGGTGAATTGGGTTGAGAGAGTGTAACTAGCCAAGGCCACTCAGCTGATTTTCATGCCTAAGGTAGACCAGAACTCACAATCGCCCAGTATTCTAACCAGGTGCCTAGACCAAACTGGCTCTTATATATAAATACATATAGATATAGATACAAACAACTTTATATAATATGCTGCAGCTACATGTGGTATATTACCACATCTCTAAGGCAATAATAAGGTAAGGTTACCACACTTTATTACCACACCTTAGAGATGTGGTAATAGAGAAAGATGCAGAAAAATACAACCAAAATGATGAATCAACAACCAATATATTAGCTTTGAATTTCAGTTAACATAGCCCTAACACATCTGAAAGGGGCCCTCTTAAAGAAAGACTGCTGAAACTGGGGAATATTAAAAAAAACATCTTAGAGCTTTTGGGAAGTTATAGTTGAAAACTCTGAAAATTCAATAACAACAGTAACAATAATTAATATTCAGTGCCTATGGATACTGCCGAGATGTATGAATTAAAATGTACCCTGTGGGGTTTCTATTAATCTCTTCCCTGACCCAGGATATTAATCCTATTAGTTCTGCAGCTACTGGATGGACTTATTACTTCCTATAGAGAAGTGTTTGTGTCCAGAATTTTGGAGAATCATGAACCAAGCCCATAAAAATCCTACATTTGTAATTCTTCTTTGTTTCACATTTTCAAACAATTTGCAGAAATCTGGAATAGTTATTTGTGAATCTTCATTTAATCGACTCTTTTCAGAATAGAAAAATGAAGAAATAGAAGAAATGCTTTCAATGTGAGAAACTTTAAAAGGGCAGATCAAGTTATTTTCCAGTCTTACTGAGATAGGCATAAGAAGGAAACAGAGTAGTTGCTTTAAATGCAATTTAAGATTGTTCATAGGTAGTTAGCAAGTGCCTGGTGTTCCTGGGGATACACAATGGCAGTTGCATCAAGGCTCAAAGGAGAAAATAAAAGTCCCTCAGCTCTAATGTCTAAGATAGCATCCAATATATATTTGTAACACATTAAACACTACAGAAATAGCTTGCCTGACTGCTCATTAAAAATGTATTTAAATTCTCCAATGATTGACCAGTTAGGAACAAATCTAGCAAAGCAAGAATAACTTTAAATATAGCTAACAAGTCCTAGCGAATTATTTTTTCACTGTATTAAATTCAGAAGAATACAAAGAACTTCATACACTTTGTTCTGGAATGCTCTTGTTCCTAAGATTCATAAATGTGTTTATAATATACTTTTTAGAAACCTATTCAAAATCTCTCTCTCTTCATCCATATTCTCTGCATAAATGTTATACATGTGGTTTTGGTTTATTTCTTTTTTCACTTTTTAAAGTGAATGGGTCATTTTATACTACAGGTGGTCCTCATTTAAATAACTACTCATTCAACGACGTTTCAAACTTATAATAGTGTTGAACAAGAGGTAGTTACAACCATATATTGTATGTATGGCTGGCACTGTTCCTGTAGTCATGTGATCTGTCACTGTGTTCCGTGGTCATGTGATCATAATTTACAACCTTCCCTGTCCACAAGCAAAGTTGATGGGGAAGCCAGCAGAAAGCTGCAATTACATGATTACATGATGACCCCTGCGATTTTCATTTAATATTGGCAACTGGGACTGTCAGAACGGTTGTCACTAAATGGCATGACTTACAACTGTGTTGCTTAACAAAGGAGTTTCCAGTCCCAATTAGCATTGTTATACAAGGACTACCTATATTTTATGACATGGTGGCGCAGTGCTTAGAATGCAGTATTGCAGGCTGACTCTGCCCAACACCTAGAGTTCAATTCTGAGGACTCAGCCTTCCATCTGTACGAGGTCGGTAAAATGAGGATCCAGATTGTTGGGGGCAACATGCCGACTCTGTAAACTGTTTAGAGCATGCTATAAAGCACTATGAAGCAGCACATAAGTCTAAGTGCTTGAATCTATTGTTTTTATCTGTCAACTCCTTCAGATTTCCTAATAGTGCAAACTGATATTCATTTAGTGAATAGAGTGAATAGTGACTAAACTCAGATGGATTATAGCACATAACCAGTAAATTATATTATATAGCTAAAGTCAAAATATTGCCTAAATTGAGAAAGTGGCAGAAATCCCTAGTTTATATGTTGTCTTTAAATTAAATTGACAATTCTGCATTAATTTATACTGTCATTTTCTAAATGGGACATGCCACTCAGCTTTTAAAGTGGTCGCTAACTGAAACTGAAATTGTGCTTCTGATTTTACTGTAGTTTTTCTTTTGCTTTAAAGACCTGTGAAGTTATTTTTTTATCACTGTTGTATCTGTGAATGGTCACTGAAATAAGGCAGTCGCTAAATGAAGAGTACTTGTTATGAGACAAGGGGAGATCAAGACAGTTGTGGTTAAAGTTAATGAGATCCTCGAAGTGCATAAGTGAGAATTTTAAAGAACAAATGCAATATATATAATGGTATATGAAAGTGGTGGAAAAAGAGTTTGCAGAACATGCAGAGGTAAATTAAATGGCATTGGTGTAAATTAGATTTAAATATGATTCCTTTTATTTTCTGACTGTATGCTTTTTATTCCTTGTCTTAACTATTTCTTACTCTCTTTGGGTGTCTTGCATAACACTGCTTACCCACAAGGGAATAGGATGATTACTTTGTAAGTATGAATTAAATCTGTCTAAATTACTAAATCCACACATTTTCACTTTAAATTACTTTCCAAGAAAAATCTTGCCATTAATTTATTAAAAAAGGGAGGCTACAATATTATCTGACATTGATTCATTTTGAACTATATTAATCCTATTAATACAAAAAAAAATCCTCTAAAATTATCAAAGCTAAGCATGTAAATGATACAGACTATGAAGTTGAATTATCACCAAGACTTTTTTTCTTCTTTTTTTCCTTGCATTTTAATGTGTTTGCTTGTTAATAATGTGTTTCTCTGAATCACCATTCCTAGTATCTTCATGAAACATTCAAGTGCTGATAATGTTAGAAAGACATTCCAGGTAAATATTTAATTATGTACGTTTTTAAAAATGGGAATCATTTAAATGACAGATCAGATCAACCATTGCATTCACTTAATTAGAGACAGTTTTTTTAAAATCATGGGTGTTACATAACTGATTATTAACTCTTTTTTTTTTTACTTTCATTCAAAGCACATCCAAAATCATAGATGAAACTCTGAATTACCTGTCAGTAGGTTTTATGCCTAGGTTCCTTCCCCGTGTCATCTATTCCATTTGGAAGCTTGCACTGCAGTACCCAATAGAAATGAAAAATGGGTGTTTCTGAATTTAAGACCTAGGATAGACAACTACAAAAGAGCACAGTTCTTGAACCCTAGTAGTCTACATACAAATGTTAGTTACCATAGTTTATGTAACAGGAAATTTTGCCTGGGTTCCCAAATCTTGCAAAGCCATTATAAAATCTGTTTAGCTTTGGGTTAGCATGGAACAGCATGGTGGCCAAGTGGTTAAGACACTGGGCTTCTCAGCTAGAAAGCCAGCTGTCCGAGTTCGAGACCCAAGTGCCTCCCAACAGGCTGAGCTCCCATCCTCACCCAGCTCCTACCAACCTACACTTCGAAAACATGCAAATGCAACTAGATAAATAGGTACCACTATGGTGGGAAAGTGACAGTGATATCATGCTGGCCACATAACCATGGAAATGTCGTCAGACATTGAGCAATGGCTCAATGACCTTGAAACAGAGATGAGCATTGTCCCTATAGTTGACTAGCAGAGTAACATCTACAGGGACTCTTTTTTAAACTTGGGTTAGCATATTATGTGCCTTCAAGTAATTATAGCTTACTTAATAAATCACAGTTAAGAATTTCAGGGCTTACTATTCATGGTAATGTATGAACCTAGTCTTAAGGTATGTAATATTTTTGATCTTTCCCAACTTTGCTGCTCATTTTGTAACCTTCTCTCTCATATTTGGTCTCCTGAAAATTCTATTTCCTCCAAAATAAATTAGAAACAATAATGACCTAATTATTTGAAACGTGTCAAAATTTCAACCTGATATTTTTGCATATAGCTTATAAGCATCTAGAAAATGATGTTTATAGAATAAACATTACATCACTACGGATTATGTACTAAAATGACAGAAAATTTGAAAACAACAATAAAACCCCACTATGGAGAGTTTAAGCACTTTTGAAATACAGAAATAACTAGCTTAATCAAAGGGGACCTTTTCAACTTTGTTCACACAATATCACTGACATTACTTATACTACAAATAAGGGAGTTTGAGAGTCATAGTTCAGCAACATCTATTATAATATTTGCAGATCCGTAACAATCAAACTTACTTATTACCCTTTATCCAGTATAATTAGTAATATTCTGGCATCAAATATGCATTTTTGTATCCTAATTATTTATAAGAAATAATCTGTTAATTTAGTACAATGCATTTCTGTTATGGATGGAAACCCACCTAATATTTGGAGATTAACTATTTTCATGCAGGTGAACCCTTTCTTGATTAATTCTTGATTGTGTATGATGGAACGAAGAAATTCTATCCAAAAAACCCCTGAAAATTCCACCCTCCAGATAAACTCCACTATAGTAATGCCTACCTATAAGAACTCCAGGTTAAATTATGACACTATATGCCCGTGATGGCAAACCTATGGCACACATGCCACAGCTGGCACGTGGAGCCCTTTCTGCGGGTATGCCCAGCTCAACTCTACCACACATGCATGTGTGCCTCCCGCCAGCCAGCTAATTTTTGCGATACGTGGGGGGGCGGGGGTTGCACGCACATACGCAGAGGGTGGGGGGAGTGTGGGGTGTGTGGCACGCCCCACCCACACCTGTTTTTGAACCCAGGAGGCTACAGGGAGGCCTATTAGGCCTAAAACAGGGCATGGGGGATGCAATGTGCCTCCCCCACAGCCCGTTTTTGGGGACTAGGAGCCTGCAGGGAGGCCTACTAGGCCCAAAACAGAGTGCGGAGGGGTCATGCATACATGCACAGGGGGGCTGCATTGCATCATATGCTGTGCGTGTTGTGCATGCGAACGTGCACTTTTGGCACACACCGAGAAAAAGGTTAGCCATCACTGCTATATGCTATTTAAATATAAGAATAAATAGGATACCTATGTCTGTAATATTAGTGTTCTTTTTTTTCCAGAAAACTGTAAAAACATGCTATAACCCAACTCACATATGCCTCCAAATACTGTGTCACATTGATTTCACCCTTCAGTTGAGATCATCAGCCTGAAAACCTATAATTTCTACCTGAAAAAATGCACCTGCTTTATATTACTCTTCTCCAGCTATAGTGTACATCTGAGCAGTTCCAAATGGTTCCTAAATGTTCAGTGTTCTAACTGCATAAATTTAACTGTAATGTCAAATCAGAATAGGGTTCTTTTTTTGGGGAAGTGGGGAGAAATGAAGGCATGATTTCTACCCAAATTTAGAAAGAAGAGATTGAGGCTACTAGAACTGATTTGTGTGCCACAGGCTGTTTTGAAAGACGCTTAAAAGGAAAACTGGAAATGCAACTAACAGTTCTATTTTCAAACTAGACATTACTTTCAAGGCACTAAAAAAATTATACCAGGGTGTTTTTTTTAAAAAACTCTTATTCAAAGATGACATAAAGTGATTCTGTCACACAGAGAAAAGATGTTAATTACGGGGGCTTTGCTTAAGAGAATTTGGGGAAATGTTTGGAAGAATTGTGAGAGGTGATGATGATCAAAATTTTGGAAACACAAATTCTAGAAATCAGCATGGTTTTAAGGCCAGGAAGGGGATGTGCTGAAATGCCTTTGATCTTCAATAGTTCATCAAGAGGTACGGTATATAAATGTCATGAAGTTCATTGTAGTTTGTTCATTTAGATTAGGGGTGTCAAACACAAGGCTCAATGTGGTTGGATCTGGCCCGTGGGGCCGTCCTGGAAAATGTAAGGGGCTGGCCCGCGTCGCTTCAGACAGGTCTACCCAATGCAAAGAGGAAACATTGGGCCAGCATGGCTTCGGCCCGGTCTACCCAATGCAAAGAGGAAACATGCCAGCAGTTTGGAGAGTGGCATCAAGCTGGCCACGCCCATCCAGTTGGCCACGCCCCCCAGGTCAACCACACCCTGATGTGACCCTCAATGAAGTTGAGTTTGACAGCCCTGATTTAGATGAAGTGTATACTAAAATAAAATGCTTGAATTATAGAAGATTGGTTGCTGAAGAGTAGTATGAGGTGGGTGTAAAGCATGCATGAAAATAATTGGAACACAAAAAAGATCAACATGGAGTAAGGAGTAAGACCAAGATGGGTGATGTGCAGATATAGTGAAAGATGGTTTGCAAAGTAAGAAAGATAAGGAAAGGTTTACTACTGGTGTAAACCAGATTTAGCCAGCCAGACAGCCTGCCTCCAGCCAGCTATGGTTAGGAGGGCCTTTGCACCACTTAATATTGTGCCCATTCCTAGATCATCAGGTCCACCCATGGTCATGCATTTGCTGGTCACCTCATAGCTGGACTACTGTAATGTACTCTACATGGGGCCGCCCTTGAAAACTTCATCTGGTGCAAACCGATGTGCAGTTATGCATGTTTTTAGTGGAACATAATATCTTTGCTTCATGAACTGCAATGGCTGCCATCATGTTTCTGGGTCCAATTCAAGATGCTGGTGTTAAGCTTAAACATCTTGCATGGCATGAGAATTGGTTATTTGAGGGACTGCCTCTCCTCAGTTTCAAGAGTCCCTCTCACTCGTTACTTCCTGTTTTTAGCTTTGTTTTACACTTGTTAATATTTTAATCAATGATAATTGTTCTAAGTATTTATTGCTTTAGCTTTGTTGTACATCAATCAGAATCATGTTTGTGAGATGGATGGCTATATAAATTTTACAAATAAATAAATAAATAAATAGTGAAAATGATACCTCCTGGTCTCCAGTTTAGACAGCAAAATATCTCTTAGGATATTTTGGGATTGATAGGCATATGAGTTGTTAATGTAATTTAAAATTATAATAAAATGATGGCATTCATGCCGGACAGGTGAAACTCAATGTTTCCTTAAAAGTTGTCACAATTGAATTATTGTTTGAAGATTTCTTCAAATTTTTCCATCTGATTCCCCAGTGGATCACCTGAGAATCAAGTCTCATACAGGTTTGTATGCTCAATTTACGATCACAATTCAGCTCAAAATTTCTGTTGTTAAGCGAGACATTTGTTAAGTGAATTTTGTCCCATTTTATGACCTTTCTTGCTACAGCTCTTAAGTGAACCAATGCAGTTGATAATTTAGCAACCTGGTTGTTAAGTGAATCTGGCTTCTCCGTTGACTTTGCTTATAAAGGTTGCAAAAGGTGATCACATGATCTTGGGACACAGCAATGGCCGTAAGTATGAACCAGTTGCCAAGCATCTGAATTTTGATCACATGATCATAGGGATGCTACAAAGGTTGTGACTGTGAAAAATGGTCTTAAGTCGCTTTTTTCAGTGCTGTTGTAACTTTGAACAGTCACTAAATGAACTGTTGAGGACTACCTGTACTCTGTATCACATAAAACTTTAGTGTTCTACTTTCTCTACTTATTTTAAGATGGGTGTAGAGAAAACATCTTGATCGGAATAGTAAACAGAAGAGCAGAAATAAATCTCTATGAACATGTCAATGATTCTACATTACAAGATCAGGAGTGTTGTATTATTTCAATGTTTGCTAAATCCAACGCATTTTTGAACCAAAAGGCTTTTATATCAACATATTTTCGGCTAGGCTTGAATTTCTGTTACCTGACATACAATGTTGGGTAAAGAAAAGTTAGGAATGGCAGTAAGAACAACCTTTATCATGACATAAGCAAATGCTCTTTTGCAGCTCTTAAGCAGTTTTAATTGTAGGTTTGCAACATTTGGGGCCTTTTAGCATATTATAATTTTACCCAGTGATCTGAAAAATGGTAAGCAATCAGTCTTGTATGTTATCTTCATAGCTCGTGCCTAAGCTTTCAGCCAATTTTCTTTGTATTTAGACTTAAATGTGCAAACCACACTATATTAGTCTGCAAAGCATCAATGAGAAGGCTTAATTAAGTAACACTGACAGATAAATCCATTTCTTTTGCAGTAATCAAATCAAAGCAGGTTGACATAACACAGAAACTTAATACAGTTATTCCCTTGTAATTGGAAAAAGACCCTTTACTTCTCATTAAAGTAATCTTCTGGGTATTGGTATAATAAGACATCTCAGGGCTTTAATATTATGCTATAAAAGTCTCAAGATACAGGCTCCCCTAAGCAAACACATAAGATTATCTAATTCCTTCATCACAGAGGAACATACCATTTATATTATTTTAAAATTGTTAAATTATTTATCTCATCTAGAGTTCAAAAAATAATGCACTAGTACAAAAAAAGTATAAAGGCATAAATGCTGCTCTCAAAATGATTTCAGAACTGGATGGAAACAGTGGGTGGAAAGATTACTTTTTAATCAAAAGAAATGAATTATGGGCAGATGATTAGTTAATATTGGGCACTTTTACTACATTTTACCACACTTTTAAAAAGAATTAAAACAATATTTTACTTTTGGAGGAGTTGGAGACCCGTTGAAAGTCTGGAATTTTGATTGAAAGATAAAGAGACCAAAATATAGTCAAAATAGTTTGCATTTGCGCATCTTGTTAAATATCAGAAATAAAGCTATATATTATAGTGAAGATAAGCTATATAAGGTTTCAAGCCCAGAGTGCCATTGCTTCTTCTTATTTAAAATCCTTTTTTATTCTGTTTTAAGACACCATGAAATGACATATAGAATGCTTCTCATCAGCACAAATTAATTAAATATGAACCAGTTGCCAAGTATCTGAGTTTTGATCTCGTGATCATGGGGATGCTGCAATAGTTGTTAGTGTGAAAAATAGTCACAAATCACTTTTTTTCAGTGCAGTTGAACTTTGAACGGTCACTAAATGAATGGCTGTCAGTCAAGAATTGCCTGTACATCAGTCAGCCATCACAGAATTATGAAGAATGAAAAAAAATCCTACTGCTACTACTATCCAGCTGGAGAAGAAAATCCAAAAGCAATTTCTTTTCCATGAAATTAAATAATAATTTTATAATTCCCTCCAGCACAGGAAGGAAAAATACAATTTAGCTCGCCATTTAAGAAAGGAATTAAACTATTCTGTATCTATACATACAATAGCAGGTCAGATAAACCCTGCCCCTTGTTAACGTTCAGTTGTCTACAAGACCGTTGAAAAATTTCATTAATGCTGATTAGCATGGAAACCAACTGTACGTCCCCTCACATACATCTTAGTTCTACAAACCTCCATAATGTGCAACAAAGAAACCTAGAGATGCATTTAGCACATAACCAAGGAAATATTTCTTCTCAGTTTACATTATATAATAGAAACAGACAAGACCTGGGGCCAAAGGGCAATTTTCCTACATGGGTTCTGCTATTTGAAGCGAAATCACTCACTGGGCAAAATCTTTTTTTCTAAAGTTAAATAGCAACACCAAAATAGCAGTCTTGAAATAGAAAGAGACAGTTAACATAAATGGCAAGAATACTTAGAAAATGTAAATAAATGGTAGTGTTTCTTCTGCTTTGTAAGCCCTATCAAAGCCCAAAGTAAAAATATTAATAAAGTTCTTCACAATTATTTCTTTCATAAAAACCTGTTCGGGTTTCTACAACTCTCTTTGATCAAAGGAACAACTTTACTGTTGTGACTGGATCAGAAGAGAAATAACATGACAGGACTGTACGTTGAAAGGAATTTCAAATATGAAAGAATCATATCATCATCTTATTTTTATCTCAGACTCTACAATAACATAATTTATAATTTGCAGGTGTTGAATACTTAGCATTCTTGAGACCTTTTCTTAAAATCTTTTTTATATATAATTTGAGGTCTTATCAAGATAGATATACACACACACACACGCTGGACTAAACCATTTCTAATTTGAATTAATCTTTCATTTTGTTCTCCATCTGAAAGCCATAGCAATAGCACTTAAGACTTACATAGCGCTTCACAGTGCTTTTCAGCCCTCTCTAAGCGGTTTACAGAGTCAGCCTATTGCCCCCAACTATCTGGGTCCTCATTTTACCGACCTCGGAAGGATGGAAGGCTGAGTCAAACTTGAACCTGCCAGGATCAAACTGCTGGCAACCGGCAGTCAGCAGAATTATCCTGCATTCTAACTACTGTGCCATGATGCTCACAATTTTGCTAAGAGTGAGAGTCTGTAACTATTTACTAGTCTTAAAGTGATTTAAAAACTGTCTCCCCAAATTATACTTCCTTTGCCAAGCTCCTGTGGTTATCTTTGTACATCATCACACATCTAATAAACAGACAAAAGTATCTCTATTACTGATGTGATAAGTTAGATTTGTTCAGTTTTTCTCTTGCTCATGGCAGCTAATCTACTCTTTAATAAAGAGGTGAGTAGGACAAGCCAGATAAGTTGTCAAAATAGACAATTCTGACAGATACCTCTGTGACTGTTTTACACCAAAGGAGGATATTCATAGATCTGCATTACCTGCATTGTTTTGGGTCCCAAGGGATTGAATCAGTAGATGGCAATAACGTTATTCACCCTTCAGTTGCTGCTCTATTAAAAGCACATCATTTTTTTAAAAAAATTGCTTACCATATAACAAGACACAGTTGTTTCCAGAGCACAAGCATGTAAGACATGTTCTAGATTTTTATTTTACTTTTTGTTGTTGCTTTGTTTTTGGTCAATAAGTCCATTCCTTTCTCCTTGAGTTTGGAAAAAGGCTAGTTACATTCTACTGACATGAATCTGTCCACAGAAAGCCATTTCCAGCCATGAAATTAAATGCTCAAGTGATTGGTGTTGTCTTTTGCCTGCTTTGTGTATTGTTCAAATCAACTGAGCCATGTTCTTGATTATGTTCATAACTTCCACCAAAGGATAATATGGTTTCTGTCTTGATATGCATGAAGCTCCTGGGAGGCTTATCATCTATGAGTGAGTAAGTTTATTTCCATCCGAAAGGTTCCAAAACAGCCTTCATCCCATGTGCTATTTCCCTTGGCCCTTTGAAGAGCCACTCTTCCATTTTGGAATGACACCAAGTTACCTCCTCTTTAGAGGATTGCTCCTGCTGCTCCTGTTGCTATTACTATCATGTGAACAGCACTGGGGAAGATGCCAGAACTAAGGGGAGTGAAGTAGACCAGAAATTCAGTCAGCCTGCTGTGAAACGTAGGTAGGAAAAATTTGAATTAGCATAGATGTGTGAAGATATAGCTGTGTACTGCATGTTGTGCAGGATTTAAAACAGTAGGAAGCTCACACGCTTTAAACCTATCAACATATAGTTAGCTTTTGTCAAGAGTTACTAATTTTGAGTTTTAAAATAGTCAAACTTTCAGATACGGGCTGATTAGTCCTTGAAAAGGTGGAGGAAAGAGGGAGAGAATCAAAGAAATAGAATTAATTGGGTTAGATTATACCCAAAATACTAGGGTCTTTTATCCTGTTCTCACTTGACAATCGCTTGCTTTATTTAAAATGAAAATGAGGTATCAGTTGTGTAAAGAGAAAATATCCCAATATGCCCAGTATAAAAAAAAAAAATCTGAAAAGAAATAATTCTTTTAATAAGGATTGTGCATAGGAAGTACAAAATATAAATATAAGTCTGCCTGTTAGACAAATCACAACCCTGAGTAATGCATACTCCGAATGGGATTAGTGATTTTAAGGTTATGTTCCTTTTAAAGAGACTAGGTAATTTTAATATACAGGTAGTCCTTGACTTACGGCCACAATTGAACTCAATATTTCTGTTGCTAAGCAAAGATAGTTGTTAGTGAGGTTTGCCCTATTTTATGATCTTTCTTGCCACAGCTGTTAAATGAAGCACTGCAGTTGTTAAAGTAGTAACATGGTTTTCTGTGTTTCTATAGTTTTTAAGTGAAACTGGCTCCCCCATTCACGCTGCTTGTCAAAAGTTCACAAAAAGTGATCACAAGAAGTGCCTTGGTAGTACAGTGGTCTAAGGCACCCTGTTATTAAGCTGGTTATTAAGACCAGCTGCCTGCAATTATTGCAGGTTCGAATTTCGCCAAGGTTCAAGGTTGACTCAGCCTTCCATCCTTTCTAAGGTAGGTAAATTGAGGACCCAGTTGTGGGGGCAATAAACTGACTTTGTATAAATATACAAAAGGATGAAGGCTATTGCTGAGCACATTGTAAGCCGCCCTGAGTCTGCGGAGAAGGGCGGCATATAAATCAAATAAAAAAAAAAAAAGAGCCCAGAATACTGCAACCATCATTAAGGCCAGTTGCCAGGTGTCCAAATTTTGAAAATGTGACTATGGGGTTCGTTAAATGTGAAAACTCTCATCACTTTTTTCCAGTGCTGTTGTAACTTCAAACCGTCGTTAAATAAATGATTGTAAGTCGAGAACTACCTGAATTAGATACTTCTTTTATTGTCACCGACATGCTCTTCTCAGTTTGGTGATTAATCAGGCTGACTTAGGCACAAACAATCAACCTAGCCTACTAATCATTAACATAACTAAATAAATAATTTGTATATATGAATCAGCTTCAGAGGAGCCCTATATGGAAAGGAATTGAAAATAATGTCCCAAAGCATTTTTTTTTTAACACAAGAGCAGAATATTAGGCAAAACTTTTCATGATGTAAACAGCAATACTCAAGTGGGTGTCCTTTATCGATCCTACTTGGTGGCTATATTGATGATAAATAGTAAAATCTAGTTTAAAGTTTTTTTTTCCCCCAACGGACTTTTTCTAATAGTTGGAATCCAAAAGAAGTTACGGAGCTGAGTCATTCTTGCTGTATATTGTATGTGTGCTAAATTTTAAAATAGCTCATGTCTTAAACTGGGTTAGTGAGCAGTGTCAGGCTAATCCATTTTTGGATTTATTTTTCCCATTAGAGTATACATAATTAAATCTTGCCAAAGGGGATTAATTGATTAGATTTTAGGAGCCTTTTTAGGAGAGACAGAAAGAAAAGGAATAAATCTTAACTATTTTAAAATAAGCATTTGTGCATCTGTTATTCAAAAAAAAATTATTTGGCATCACTGAGAATCGGGCAGCCTACAAGTTTAAAAAAAAAATACTATCATCATCATTAGATACCCATTTGGAAGGGAAGCAGAATTCTTCTAAACACCTTGAGGAAAAAAATACTATGATGCCCCTTTTTCATTGTCTTTTGACTTAATTCAGTAGATTTATCAAGAAACAGAATTCCTGCCCACTCCTGAATAGGAGAGAATACATTATTTCTGATAGTATAGGTAGTCCTCAACTCCCAATTCATTTAGTGACTGCTCAACAGCACTCAAAAAAGCAACTTCTGACTGTTTTTCAAATTTATGACCGTTGCAACATCCCTATGATCATGTGATCAAAATTCAGACGCTTGGCAACTTGACTCATATTTATGACGATTGCAGTGTCCCGAGGTCGTGTGATCCCCTTTTGCAACCTTCTGATAAGCAAAGTCAATTGGGGAAACCAGATTCACTTAACAACTACGTTGCTAATTTAACAGCAGTGATTCACTTAACATCTGTGGCAAGAAAGGTCATAAAATGAGGCAAAACTCACTTAACAACTGTCTCGCTCAGCTAGGCTCAATTGTGGTTGTAAATCAAGGACTACCTGTAGGGGAAATCCAGAATGCCATCAGCAATATCAATTCATGATATTTAATAATTTAACCCGGATCACCCCAACGATGCCCTTGAAGTGATGTCCCAGTGCCTGGAGGCCGTACGGATATGGATGGGGAGGAACAGGCTCAGGCTCAGGCTCAACCCATCCAAGACCGAGTGGCTGTGGTTTCCGACGTCCCGATATAGTCAGTTGATGCCATCACTGACTATTGGGGGCGAATCATTGGCCCCCACGGAGAGGGCTTGCAACTTGGGCGTCCTCCTGGATTCACGGCTGTCTTTAGAAGAGCACTTGACGGCCGTGACCGGGAGGATTTTTCATCAGGTTCGCCTGATTCGCCAGTTGCGTCCCTTTCTGGATCGGGACTCGTTACGCACGGTCACTCATGCCCTCGTCACCTCCCGCCTGGACTATTGTAATGCTCTCTACATGGGGCTCCCCTTGAGGAGCACCCGGAGGCTCCAACTGGCGCAGAGTGCGGCCGCGCGGGTGGTAATGGGAGCGACATGGCGCTCCCATGTGACACCTCTCCTGCGCGAGCTGCACTGGCTCCCGGTGGTCTTCCGGGTGCGCTTCAAGGTTTTGGTTACCACCTTTAAAGCGCTCCATGGCTTAGGACCTGGTTATCTACGGGACCGCCTACTACCACCAATAGCCTCCCACCGGCCAGTACGCTCTCATAGAGAGGGACTCCTCCGGGTGCCGTCAGCCAAACAATGTCGGCTGGCGACCCCTAGGGGGAGAGCCTTCTCTGTGGGGGCACCTACCATCTGGAATGAGCTCCCCCCAGAGATACGGAGGATCCCGGATCTGCGCACCTTCCGCCGCGTTGTGAAGACCTTTTTATTCCATCAGGCGGGCTTGGCCTAATCTCTTCCCTTTTTAAATATGTAAATTTTAATCTGTTTTTAAATTATTGGGGTGTTTTAATTTGTCTGGGCCAAAATGATTTAATTTGATTTTATCTGGTTTTTTAAATTTTTTGTATCTATGTTATTTTATTGTTTGGCTGTTCACTGCCCTGAGTCCTTCGGGAGTAGGGCGGTATACAAATCAAATAAAACAAATAAAACAAATAAAACAAATGTGTCTCCATATAATGACAAAAAGAAAAATAACCACAATGCTAAGAAATTCATGCTTTATGACCAGAAAAATGGGCCTGTGTAACAGAAATCCTAATGAAGCTTTTTCAATGGTATCTCAAACTATCCCCTATAGCTGTGATAGCGAACCTATGGCACGGGTGCCACAGGTGGCACGCGGAGCCATATTGGTGGGCACACAACTGTTGCCCTAGCTCAGCTTCAGCGCGCATGCGCGCACCGGCCAACTGATTTCCAGGCCTTCCGGTCCCACCGGAAGTTGGGAAACTGGCTGTTTCTGGCCTCCTGAAGGCCTCTGGGGAGTTGGGGAAGGCTGTTTTTGCCCTCCCCAGGCTCCTAGAAAGCCTCTGGAGCCTGGGGAGGGGGAAAAACGGGCCTACCGTGCCATCGCGTGCCAAAAGCAGGGGGAATTGGGGGGGTCATGTGCGCATGCACATTGAATTATGGATGTGGGCACATGTACCCACTCCCCCCCTGCTTTTGGCACGCACGGCAAAAAGGTTAGCCATCACGGCCCTATAGCCTATAACAGAGTGTCAAACTCAAGGGCCAGGGGCCAGATCCGGCCTGTGGAGTGCTTAGATCTGGCACGCACAGCCACCCTGGAAACAGCAAAGGACTGGCCCATGGTGCCTCTGCCAGGAAAAACGAAGCTCGGGAAGGCTGCGGGTGGCCCTCCTGAGCTCCGTTTTCACTGGCAGAGGGTTGCAAGAGGCCATCACAGCTGAAAACAAAGCTCGGGAGCCTGTTGTTGCTGGGAGAGCGCTCAGGCCACCATGGGCACCCCCGACATGAGTGATGTCGAGCTGGCCACGCCCACCCCGGCCACAACCATCCTGGCCCCCCGAGGTCAAACACAACACTGATGCTGCCCTCAATGAAATTGAGTGACACCCTTGGCCTATAAATAATCATTTGTAAAAGCCCTACAATCATCACCTACAAAGATGGAACAAAATATTTCTTAGGACGCAGCATTCCCTACAAAGTTAAACAAAAGCGCTATTCATTGGATTCAATCAGAGCATTCTGAGCAGGTGGTCTGATCATTATTTTAGTTGAGCTTGCCAATTTCTTGCCAAACTAGCAATAATGCCTTGATATTTGGCTTAGTAGGCCATGAAATATTAGGAAGAATGGTGCTCAGGTAATTAAAGCTTAGATAATGAATTCCTGAAGTTGATATTTTTAATTTTTTTCAAAATTAGCTATCAGCACAACAGAAACTGGTATCAGGCACAAAAAAAGAGCTGCACAGCAAGCATCCCTAAAATGAGGAATAATACTAAAAATATTATTCTTAAAAGCTCAGAAGAGAGAAGACTTCTATCATCCGTTCCCCGCTTCAGTTTTCTTCAGTAAAGAATTCAATATTTTCTGATTTAATCATTTCTGTATGATTGAGAGTCCAAATGCTGACCTTCATTTAACTTTCAATTAATACTAATAATATTTTAATTATTATTATTATTATTATTTCAACATAGCCTGATTTATAACGAGGGGAAAAAAATTCAACTTGCTAAAATAAACTGAATAATCATATGGTATAGCATTTAATAATTTGCTACACAGTTACGCCACATTAGTAATCTCATTAAAAGTTGGCAGTACAACCTTAATACATCATTGAAGTCCAGAGAGAGAGAGAGACAGAGAGAGAGAGAGAGAGAGACAGAGAGAGCGCTATGGTTCCCGTAAGACATGGAAGGAAAAGCCAGGTTAATGCTGTTGTTCATATACATTATATAGCTTATTTTTACAGAATAAGCATCCATAATGAATTACAGCATCGCCATTCAAGTGTCAATATTGATCATGAAAATGCCATTAGAAAAAGAATTAGGATTGAAATTTAATTCACTGAGCAATTTCCTTAAACGGTATTCAAGAACCCAGGAAAACATATGACCTTATAAAGGACTCCGCAAACAGCAAAACTCAGCACGATGTACAGGAATGCTAATAACCCTTGAAAATTCTGGTGCCAAAGAGTTGATTACAGGATAACAACCAAGCCATGTCCCTAAGTTTTCAAAGCTACTATTCCCATCTATTTGTCAGTAGTCGGACACATGGAAACGATTAAATAGTAGAAAGCTGCTGAACACAGAAACAGGATTTTATTCCACTATTTAGGATCTGAGAAACAGAAGTATACAGACCAAAAGGCCACAGAGTCCTCAAATTCAGTCCAAAATTTCTGTTGCTAACTGAGATGGTTAAATGAATTTTGCCCCATTTTTTACAACTCTTTCTTGCCAAAGTTGTGAAGTGAATCACTGCGGTTGTTAAATTAGTAACACGGTTAAGTGAATATGACTTCCCCATTGACTTTGCTTGTCAGAAGGTCGCAAAAGGTGACCTCATCACCAGTGGTGGGTTTCAAAATGTTTTACTACCGGTTCTGTGGGTGTGGCTTGGTGGGCGTGGCATGGCTTGGTGGGCGTGGCTTGATGGACATGGCAGGGGAAGGTTACTGCAAAATCCCCATTTCCTCCTGATCAACTGGGACTTGGGAGGCAGAGAATAGATGGGGGCGGGGCCAGTCAGAATTTTTACTCCCGGTTCTCCAAACTACTCAGAATTTCTGCTACTGGTTCTCCAGAACTGGTCAGAACCTGCTGAAACCCACGTCTGCTCATCACCCCGGGACTCTGCAGCCAGCATAAATGAATTGCTTGCCAAGTGGCTGAAGTTTGATCACATAAATTATGGGAATGCTTCAATGGTCGTAAGTGTGGGAGTCACTTTTTTCAGTGCAGTTGTAACTTTTGTCACTAAATGAACTGTTGCAAGTCAAAGACTACCTGTATTCTTGCCTTGATTTTCAATTAGTTGCTTTGTAACGTTGGATAACTGGAATGAAAACCTGATCACTAAGTCTCCTTCTCTATCTTATTCCTCTGATTGTTCTAAGCCCATGATGGTGAACCTATGGCACGTGTGCCAGAGGTGGCACGCAGAGGCCTCTCTACTGGCATGCGCGCCATCGCCCCAGGTCAGATCTCCGTGGCATTTCTTTTGTGAGCTTTTGTTTCCCTACAAACGACGAAACAGAAGCTCCCAAAAGAAAAAGATCTTACCTCTTGCCGCGTTGCCGGTGTTGGGATGCCCCGCCTCCCAGCGGCCAGCTGGTTTTTGGGTCTCTGCTGCATATGCACGCATGCATGCACATGTTTGTGCATGCTCACGTGCATGTTCATGCATGTGCACGTTCACACGTGTGCGCACCTTTCAGTTTGGGCATGAGCGCGCACAGTTTGGGCATTCGGTGTCTAAAGGATTCCCCATCACTGTTCTAAGCACTTTATTGTACTCACTTTCATTTGTTATATCTGAATAGTAGCTTGTAGGTTACCTGGATATAAGTGTAATGATTATAGTTTTATATAATAGCTTAGTAAAAGACTGAAGGGGGTGGAGGGATTGGAGACACTCTCAGTAGCAAATTCCATTTTCCCCAGAAAGAAAGAGGGGTCTGGTTTCCTAATGATTTGTCTTCTAAAACAGCAAGAGATTGTGTGTGGGGGGGGGGGAGTGTATCTTCCAAATAGTTTTTTGTCTTTATGGAAGGTATCTTCCAAATAGTTTTTTGTCTTTATAAAAGAATCATAAACAAAACAACGCAATACAATGCAATAAAGTATCATCCCAAGATGGAAACAGGGGAAGGAGGTGGAGGACAAAACTGGATAGGGGTGAGACAAAGGGATGAAGCAAATGGACAGAGATGAAAAAAAAAAAAAGAAATAAATTTTAGGGATTAACAAAAAGAATTAAATTTACCAAACAACCAAAGTTCCAATTGGCAAAGCTTCAAAGGCAACCATGCTTTCTGGAAGCATTATCTGCAATCATTTGCATCTCTTATCATTCCTTCGTTTTCAATAGCTACTTCTAATCTTGTCATAGTACATTTCTTCAATTTGCAGGTAGTTATTAGGGAGGAAAGGAATTGTCATTTATCTCATTTAACAAATACTGCATTTCAGAAGAACTTGTAATTCAAATTTCAAAGGGAGATAATCTATAAGCCTGTTTCCAACCATCACATAAGCAATTGTACTATTAGGAGCCTGTATTTTGGTATAATTTTACTTCTCTCTCTCTTTTTTTTTTTTATTTGATTTATATGCCGCCCTTCTCCGAAGACTCAGGGCGGCTTACAATGCGTTAAGCAATAGCCTTCATACTTTTGTATATTTATACAAAGTCAGTTTATTGCCCCCACAATCTGGGTCCTCATTTTACCTACCGTTTACCTACCATCCTTAGAAAGGATGGAAGGCTGAGTCAACCTTGAGCCTGGTGAGATTTGAATTTGCAGTAATTGCAGGCAGCTGATGTTAATAACAGTACTTTAGTCTGCTGCACTACCAGGGCTCCTTATAACTTCTTTACAAAAGTAAAATACCTTTAATCTAAAAAAAAAAAAAACACCTAAACTTTATGTTGCAAAAAGATAGCTGAAATAACTTCTTTATGACATTTATCACTCAAGTTCAACTATGGGCTATATAAATTCAATATTACTTTATTAACCTATGCTTTTCATACTACATTTACAAGTTCACCCTTTCCATCTTTTCAGTTAGGGCATCAGTAATTCATTCTCAAAAAAAAAAATCATCTACAAAAAAATGAAAGAAGCTATAAGCAAAACAATATATAATATATAACAAATATATAAGCAAAACAAAACTTTTATCTGAAAACAACCTTGTCTCAAATTCCTAATGATGCAGTAGTACATTAAAAGTAATTCTTTAAATTATACCTATGGAATTTCAATAAAAGGAGATTAAGTGTAAACAGCATTGAAATAATAAGGAAAAATAGTAGAAACAGGAAAAGGAAAATACCAAACATCAGTGAAATACCAAACTTTAAAGGTTTCCTTAACCAAATGGATCAACATGTGGTTGAACAAAAAAAAGAAGAAGAAAACCTCTGTACTTTAGGAAAAACACTAGGAAGGGGGGGAAATGGTTTACAGAGAAGGAGGTTTTCCATCATTCGTACTATCTATATTATATGCCATTTTTTCAAAAGGAAAAGTGATGTTTCTTACATTTTAAAAAAATATAAACAACCTGATACTGTATGTTACAAGCAGACTATCTCACAAGAAACTCATTCTGAAATTGATCTTCATAGAACATTCTAGGTCTGTGATGGTGAACCTATTGCATGCATGCCCGAAGAGGCACTTGTTGCCATGTGGTGTCAGCCGTTCCTCTTCCGGGTTTCTGGCGCGCATGCGCACACGACAATCAGCTGGCCTTTTTGCATGTGGCAGTGCTGGAAACTAGAAGATCTTCTAGCTGGTCTTCCTTTTTCCTGCCTAAGCATAGGCGCCAGAAACCTGGAAGAGCAGCTGGCTGAAACTGGAAGTTCAGTAGCTGAAACCAGAAGTTCATTTTCCGGGGCGCGCATGCTCCCTCAGCAGCTCCTCTTCCGGGTTGCGACCCAGTCCTACAACTAGTTTCAATAGTTTTCAGGAATATAACAATATACATAACATTCTGAAAGACATGATGCGCTATTATTCAACAGCCCTAACCAGTATAAATTTTGCACCCCGACACATATGGGTGACATACAATAGAATTAGAACGACTCATGGGGTGTGTGCCGACTCCTTATATAAATGGGGAAAGACACCTTCAGCACAATGCGATTGCGCCCCCCCCCCCCGACAGACTATCCAACATATAGTGAGGGAATGCTCTAACACAGTGTTTCTCAACCTTGGAAGCTTGAAGATGGGTGGACTTCAACTCCCAGCGCTGGCTGGGGGATTCTGGGAGTTGAAGTCCACCCATCTTCAAGCTTCCAAGGTTGAGAAACACTGCTCTAACAGAAGGTATCCAGGAGATTTTAGGGACTTCCTCTGCGTAACAACAACAGTTACTGACTGGATCTCCAAACTCGACATTAAACTCTGAAATGTTATTTCTGTTTTCCTCTTAGGTTTTCTTACTGCTCTTTTTTAAATTGTTTTAATTGTTTTAATCTGTAAAAATGAAGTGTTTTAATATTGTGTGTGACCAGCCATACGCTAAATAAATAAAATAAATTTGCACCACTGTTTAATATGCAGTTCATTCCTGTTTCTTATTTCAGTTCTGGGAAGTTATTTTTCAGGCAAGTGAACCAATCAAGAGGCTTGGTGACTGGCAGAAACTTTTGTGGAGATGATAAGGTTCAAATTATACAACGTAGAAGATCTATGGTGTCTTTGACGTTCGCCAAGTTGAGTGTCTGGTTGCAGATGTTTCTTTATCAGACAGCACCAAGATCTCTACAGTTCAACCCTGAGCTACATATACTCTCTTCTGTTGGCACTAATAAAGCTAAAATAATGAACTAGATAATTTGATTAATAAAGTATGACATTGTTTAACAATGACTATATCAGGGAGAATTGTTACAAAACTTCACTAAGCACTGGTCCAGGAAGGTTTTGAAAAACAAGAAATTTGATTATGCCTACTACATAATAAGTAGTAAAATCCAATAGAATCCTGGCTAGATTTTGACCATGGTGACAATGTCAAGTTTGTATATGAATAGTGATTTTCAACTGGAACAAGTATAGAAAAATTCTATTTGTATCTACCCAGAAATGTGCTTCACCGAGTTCAATGTAATTTGCTTCTACATGAATACATGCAGTAGCCTTCCACAATCTGGTTTCCTCCAGATGTTTTGGATCTCATATCCCATAATTCCCAGTTAGCACCACTGCTGACCTTATTGCTTTGGGAATATGGGAATTGAAGTATGACATATTTCATATATATGATTGCAACCTTAATACAGTACTCATACTGTATTAAATGTGACATAATTTTGTTTCTCTTTCCCCCCCTATACATATATATTAGCAGTATATTGCTGCAATATATATTTCCAATAAATAAAATGAATTTATATTATTAAAAATGGCTGTAGCTGCTACATGTACCAATTCTAACTGAAATGATAGGCTCCCCTATTTACCGGTATCTGTATAGCACATTTTTAAAATTATTCTGTTCATCTTTTTCCCGTTCCACCTATACTTTCTCCTCACTCCATTCTATAGGCATCCTTGACTTACAACTTCAAATGGAATCAAATTTCTGCTTGTAAATTGTTACCATCATAAGTCAAGGTACCCACATGACCAGATCTGATTTTACAACATTTTTTTTTGTGAGCCTTCATTGAATCACTGTGGTCATTAAACAAATGGTGCAGTCATAAGTGCGAACCATTCTTCTGAATGGGTGTTTTTTGCAAGGGTAAATGCCAGAGAAATGGGAGGCATTTGACCTTGGGTTGCTGCAATCAGTTTTAAAGGTGCACCAGTTGCTAAGCCCCCGAAATGCAGTCAAATGACCTTAAGAGGTGGTGATGGTGGCACATTTTACAAAAGCCAGAAGTACTTTGCAGGCTGCAAAGCAGCTATTATGGACCCATCGTAATGTTAAATGGTCATTGAGAGACCGGTCATAAGTCAAGGACTACTCGTAGTCTTTATATCTGTCCTTTCTATGTTAAACCAGCTTTTCTTAGCCAGCTGCTACAAGTCATAACTAATTATAATCCCTATTAGCCCTTACCAGAATAATATACAGAATGAAAACAGAGGCTACAGACATCCAGTATTGTACTCCAATATCCTGAAAGATTGCAGCTGGAGAAAAGTTGCAATAAATATTCTTGTTGGCTATTAACAAAATTCATTTCCTTTCTAGGATTTTTTCTTGCATGGAACAATCTCTACTATATCTGGTTCTTATTTTATTTATTTTTGAATGTAACCAAGTTGGTTTATTTGTAAGAAATTCTTAGCAGGAAATACTGTCCCTTTCCCCATAACCAGATTTACCCAACTGATTACTAATCCAGATTTTCCAACTGCATCAACTAGATCAGGGGTGTTCATCTGGCGTTCCACAGGCTGGATGTGTCATGCGCAAGCTATGCGCATCCTAGCTCCGCAAATGGTTAAAACGTCGCAAAAGTCACATGATGGCAACGAGTTTGACACCCGTGAACTGGATCCTAAATTGCTTCTTAAGTAAAAGAGCATCTCCACTTACTTTCTCCAAAAAGTGCTCAATGTTCTTGCACCAGGAAAGTACTTTCTCCTTTCCCAAAGCAAGGCAGGCAGGAGTAGCTATGATTTGACCATGATATTTATTAGTGTTTGGGAGTTATATTCTGAAATACCAGGCCTTGGCAGAGTTTCTTGCAGAAATTAAATCCAGAAATCACACACAGGTAACTGATGCAGCAGGATTCATTAACTTCTCTTTATATACATAACAACACATGAATAAATGTACAATACCAACAACAGATTCTTCCAACGTGGTAGCAGTTATAAGCTAAACACAGACAGAGGAGTTTCCAATTTCAATTCAGCAGACAGACAAGACCAGACTTGTTTCGTTTTAGATCTGAGCACAGAGCTAAGACACATCTAGACTCCTTCCTTAAGTTTCTGTTTCCAAAACAGCCCTTATTGGCTGACCCAGTTGCCATACCTATTCATCGGCTGAGTTGTTACCATGTCCTGTTCCAGACAGTCACCAATGCCTGACCTGTTGCCATGTCTATCATACACACTGGCAAACTTTGTAGTGGAAAGGCTTACTTTTTCAGACTTTCTCCTCAGCAATTCTTCTTGATTAACTGGAAATGCACAACACGTCCCATGAAACAATAGTCTGTTAACTTCTACAACTACAGTTCATCACATTTTTATAAAAAAACAAAATCACAGTAAGATGGCACCATGTTTTCAACTGCTACCTATTTTTTCTCATTACCAAAAATGGTGATTGCAATCAATGATCTGTACTCAAACCATTTTTAGTATCTTCTTAATATGGCACCAAAACATTTATCCACTAGGCCATTTTGCTTCCCACGTTTTGATTTTGCAGCCAGTCTGAATGTACTCACAAATTGGTAGATAAGGAAGAGCAAAATTATGGTTGAGCAATCCTTCCTATTCAACTCTAAGAATTTCAAAACATCAAGCAATGCAAATGTAGCACCTACCTGCAATTCATTCAAGCAGCTATCTCAAAAGACACTGCATCTTTAAAGCATGTCTGTTTTTCCATTTGGACCATCTCTTCAATCATTTTGAGTTATTGAACAATAACTAGACTGCAGTTTAGTGTGCTGACTCCATCTTTAAGCTAAGCCTAAACTGTCAACCTCATGACCATAATGAATGGCATTTCAATTTTCACAAACAAAAACCAAAGAAATCTTCGGTACCATCTTACACTTTTTTTACACTCAGTATGATGTGAGTCTTCCAGAAAACTGGAAGGCTCATATATTCCTTTGTGGCATTTTGTTTGGTCCAATAAACAAATTGTCTAATTGGATTTTTTTTTCCTATTGGAGGAAGAAGGGTAGATTTGGCTACAACACAGCAAGGCCCTATTACTTTTTAAAAAATAGTTTTAAATACGTCTCCCTGGATTTGCTAATAAGATTTGCTAATAGTAATGGTCAGAAAGATATATTCTGATTCTTACTTGGACGATGCACCAACCCATTAATCTTTGCACTTGGCAGGAGACAGTCAGTGTGCACAATTCTTTGTATATTCAACTGTGAAACAGATGGTTCAAACTGGTTGGGGAAGCCCAGAGAAAATTTTAAAAGGAGTGGGAAATCTGAAAAGTTTAGGAAGCATTGCTGAAAGCAAGAATGAGATGTACCGTCACAAACATGCCCTTGTGACAGAAGGAATGCACTTAACTGCAAGAGCCAAAAATTAGCTTCCTGTGTTTGGAAGGATAGAAGCTCTATTACGGCTCAGAATTCTTTGACTCCCGTTTGTGTTTACATGTATAAACCTTATGCCATTTCTTCATCTTCTTCTTTTTTTTTTTTTTAACTTTAACACAAATAAAATGCAAGGGAAATCGTAAATGGAAATTCAACTCTCTCAACTGATGCTCTGGGCCCTAAAATACACAGATGTAAATGAAACTTCATGCTTGACATTTGGTAGAGCCAGTTTTGTTTAAGACTGCCAAACACAGAAAGGAAGTTCAAGTGTTGGATAAATGTTAGAAGAGCTGTGCCAAAACCCTAGTGATAATATATACATCTCTCTGTTTGTGTGTGTGCTCGCGTGTGTAAAATTTTTCTGTCCATTGAACAACTAAATTTCTGGACTTTTTTTGTTTGTTTTGTTCAAATGATGTTAATCAGCATTCACTGGCAGTATTGTATCTATTTCATCAAGATGTATAGGGCTGTTGCTGAGTCACATGTACAAGGCATTATGACATTCTGAGGATCTCAATTTTCATTTCATTTCTTTTCACAAATAGCTTTCTGGCCCTCATGTTTACAAAGAACAGCTTGCAAAAAAGTGGAAAGTATTTTCTGAAGGAAGAGTTCCCTGTCTCTCCATAATGATTTTTGTTCACTCTACATCTTTTTTCCCCAATAATTTCACATTTGTTTGTCCAATCCTGTCTTTTACTGTATTCCTATTTCTTTATATTTTGCAACTCACTTGCTCCTTAAAACAGACTGCAAAATCTGTATTATAAAAATGGATGTACAGGTATGAATGCACGTATGTATGTATAAAACTTTATTTATCATTCTTCCTTCATTACAAACCATACTCTGATTCTTAATTTTTGTCAGCAGCCTAGTTAAAATGTTTTTTTTAAAAAGATCATGATGAAACAGAAATGCTAGTCTAAACAAATAGAGATATTTTAGTAAATACTGAAAGTCTGAGCAATAATGAATTATATCATGCTTTTCGTGAATAATCAGCCTGAATAATATTTTCCTTCTAGAATAATTTTTACTTTTTCAAAAGACTTTATAAAATATTATATATGCATTCCAACTTTAACAAAGCCTATTTTTTCGTCCTATAAAAGAGTCATAGCTGAGTTGAGAAGATTAATAGACATTAAAATCTGTGCACTACTTAAGCAATAGACCTGCTCAAATGATACAACTCTACAAACACTGCAGATCGCCTGGTAATAATTGAAATCTTAGCTGCTTTCTGGATCATTAGAAACAAACTTTCTAAGGTGAAGGTAATTCATCCCTATGCTAAAAGTCACAGAAACTGTAGCACAAGCTATACCTTTCAGAAGGATAAAAAGACTTTAGAAAACAATTTTTGGTCCCTATCAGATTTATTCCCCAAATAAGGGATTTACCAGTGGTGAAATCTAAAATTTATTACTACTGGTTCTGTGGGCGTGGCTTGGTGGGGGGGTAATGTGACTGGGTAGGCGTGGCCAATTTTTTTTTTTTTACTTTTAAAACCATTTTTTCTACAACCTCTTCAGCGAAGAGGTTGTAAAAAAATGCTTTCAAAAGGCTCTGACGATCCCAGCTGAGTTGCTTGATCAGCAGAGGCTTTTTTTCTTTTAAAAGCCTTTGATGATCCCAGCTGAGCTGTGAGATCATCAGAGGCTTTTTTTTTTTTTTTTTTACTTTTAAATGCATTTTTTGGCCAAAGAGGTTGTAGAAAAAATGCTTTTAAAGTAAAAAAAAAAAAGCCTCTGATGATTGTGCGGCTCAGCTGGGCATTGGGGGGGGGCAGGGATTTTTGCTACCGGTTCTCCAAACCACCCGCCTCCATCGCTACCGGATTGGGCGATCCGGTCCGAACCGGGAGCAGTTCACCCCTGGATTATACCCGATTTAAAATATTATTTTCATTGCTTGAAAAGAGAATACTGTATAGAGGTTTTTCATCCAAACCTTAGCTACTGAGTTTAACACCACTGGCATGACAATGGCAAGGCTATGGGAACATTCAGCCCAGGGAGCAGCAATTTTGGAGACTGTGGTGTGTGGATTGTCATAAATACGTTTGTTGGGCCACTGCTATTAGTGCATGAATCTGTTTGGTTTTTGGTAGCGCAACATAGTGATAAAGATAGAACTGGCAATGGTGTGCTTGGCCCAGTCTAGATCCTATGACTGCTGTTCATCCCCCTGAATTGGTCTGGATATCAAATACACTGGTTTCCTCTACTTGTCGATTAATCCTACCCATTGCCTTGGAGATATTTTAAAGAAAGACTCCATCTCATTCATTCATCTTCATACAATGCTTATCTTGCAAGGACTACTCATTTCGGGACATACCACAACATTTTACTTGGATTAAGATCAAGGCTTCGATCTCTTATTTCTCAAAATGTGAAAATTCTTTGGGGCAGCGGTCACCAATGGGCAGTCTGTGGACCACTGGTGGTCCGTGAGAAAATTTTGGTGGTCCACAGAAAAATTATTTGCATTTTTTATATTGCACTAAATACTACTTATCTTTTAAAAAATTCATATCAGTGGTCCACGGGATTTACAATGATAAATTTAGTGGTCCCTGAGGTCCGAAAGGTTGATGACCCCTGCTTTGGGGCATTCTGCTTGTAATATTTTCCGTCTAGAATAATTTTTTACTTTTTCAAATGATTTTATAAAATATTATATGCATTCCAAGTTTAACAAAGGCTAATTGTTCGTCCTGCAAAAAATCATAGCGCATTTATTTGTATGTTTTGCATTATTGTTCTGTTGCATGACTCTCATTCAGGACAGATATCTGATATCTTTCCATAGAATTTTCTAGTATGATCCCAAATCCATTGTTTCCTGAATTGCAAATTGTCTAGCTAATGAGGTCTTCAACCTTTCTGGCTTTTCGGATCGGCAGGAGGTGGGGAGGAGGGGGGTATGGTTCCGCACAAGCAGCAGGCAAGCGCATGTGTGCAGCCCCATTTACACGAGCGGCCGGCACATGTGCCGGCCACTTACACTAATGGAGCTTCGTGTGCATGCACGCACTTGTCCGCTGCTTACATAATTGTAGCTCCACACATGTGTTCGCTTACCCACTGCTTCCACAACCGGGTTCCGTACAGGCCATGGTCTGGTTCAGGGCTGTAGCCTGGGGGTTGGGGACACCTGGTCTAGCTCCTGAATGCCATATTTTCATCGTTGGAGGTAGATGGAATACAGTTAATGCAACAATTCATTCAAGAGTTCTAATATTATTTGTTTAGGTTTATAAATTCAAGCAAGTCCCTCTCACTTTCATATATATACAGACAATGCTTTAGTGGGTGGGTTTTTTTATTATTATTATTTTCAAAAATCCTTGTTTGCTTCCCTGGATTTTTTTCTGACCTCCAAGTGTATTAGATACCTTGCACTTGAGCTGATGTTCATTGGGCAATCGCTCTTGGGAAGACTAACAATGATATTGCATTTTCTATATTTGTATAGTATATATTTGACTATGACTTGATGAAAGCGATGAGCAATGGTTTCCAGCCTCTTGAGAACTGACTGTGTGTGTGTGTGTGTGTGTGTGTGTGTGTGTATTTTAAAAGAATCATGCCTCAAGTTGTAATATGCTTCTACAAACCAGTGTCTTGAAAATCAAACTTTGATGGCAGCAATGAACATGTGCAATTTTAATAGGGGAAGGCTGCTCAGATCCCAGGTTGATTGCCATCTCACTGACTGGACTTGTGATTAAACTTAAAAAGAAATTGTATCTTAGGGCTTTTCTTAAAAAAACAAAGGCATCAAAGTTGACTCAGACTGTTCAATAAAAGCATGACACTATATTCTGTTGCATATGTTGTTTTTTCAAGCCAGACTCCTTTTCTCTATTAATAGGCTTAGATGAAGCTCAGAGAACATTATAAATCACAATACATAAGCATCTCAGATAGTTCTAAAGGATTCACAATCTTTTTCTCACCACTGTATGTAAACAGCAACAAAATTATTGTCTAGGGAGACTCTGATAACTTTGTTTACAAATACTTTTTTTATCTGTTTAGACTAGTATGCCAGGTGCAGACCTATCTAGAACTGCCAGTTCTAGTCAAAAAAAAAACAATGGTCCCAAGCTTGACAAGTGCTAATGTATTTTGTACAAGGTTGTCTTTTAAACATAATAGGAAAATGTCCTTGATTCAAAATGCAAGAATCCAAATATTGGTAGCGGCCCAAGAGGTGCAAATTTTGTACCACTTTACATTGGAGTGGGAAATCAGGTTGGCTTGACCTGAATAATTCTTGCAAAACCTATGTTGGCCCCTCCTAAACAAGGCATTTTACCTTAAATATCTTAAGCTAGGTTTACCCAGTATCCATTGCAATCTCAATATTCTGTAGTTACCTAGATCCACGCACTCCCTCTTTGTCCCACTTTCTTTCAAGGTTCCCATTGCTTTTAATTTATTCAACCAGTTCTTCCCAATTGATCTGGATCATTTCAATTAGAGCCAGTCACTTGTCTCTTCTTTAATGTTCTGAAAATGGTGCTGTCAATAAGACCACTCGGGAATTTTGGTTATGTTGCCATCTTCACTGAATTACTTTTCTAAAAGATGTGAACTTATTCTCTGAAAATTTGGTAACTTAGTTTTGTTGTTGTTGTTAATTGTGAAGTCGTGTCTGACCGATCGCGACCCCATGGACAAAGTTCCTCCAGGCCTTCCTGTCCTCTACCATCCTCTGGAGTCCATTTAAGCTCATGCTGACTGCTTCAGTGATTCCATCCAGCCACCTCGTTCTCTGTCGTTCCCTTCTTCTTTTGCTCTCCATCGTTCCCAGCATTCGGCTCTTCTTCAGTGAGTCCTTCCTTCTCATTAGGTGGCCAAAGTATTTGAGTTTCATCTTCAGGATCTGGCCTTCTAAAGAGCAGTCAGGGTTGATCTCCTCTAGGACAGACCGTTTGATTCGCCTTGCAGTCCAAGGGACTCACAGGAGTCTTCTCCAGCACCATACTTCAAAGGCCTCAATTCTTCACACATATACACGTACTAAATACATGAAAATCTATGGATTTACTAAGCAGAAAACATAACAAACAAATAAAAATATTATTTTATGATGAAAAGGCAATGTCACCCTAATTGTCTCTATGTATTCTGTTGATAAACTGGCTCTTTATGATATAAAAGAAAGACTGCTCAACATTATTCAGAGTGGTCAAAGTTCAATTTTTTTCAAATTTTTTAAAAAATAAAAGGTTTTTTTTTAAAAAAATGCATACTTTTTCTTTCTGTGTACCAAAACAAAACAAATTAATGAATGTTTTCAGTAGGATTCCCAACACAACCTCGCATAAGAGGAATTCAACTTCCTTTCATATAAGAAGCCTATTCATCTTTGAAAGCAACAGGGCTAATTGAACCTGCAGCATTTGAGTTTATATTTAAAACAGAATTTGCAAACATACGCCAAAAAGGCAGACAATCGATGAACAGACCAAAGTAACAGAACTTAGAATAGAATAACAAGAGTTGGAAGGGACCTTGGAGGTCTTCTAGTCCAACCCCCTGCTTAGGCAGGAAACCCTATACCACTTCAGACAAATGGTTAGCCAACATCTTCTTAAAAACTTCCAGTGTCGGAGCATTCACAACTTCTGGAGGCAAGTGGTTCCACTGATTAATTGTTCTAACTGTCAGGAAATTTCTCCCTAGTTCTAAGTTGCTTCTCTCCTTGATTAGTTTCCACTCGTTGCTTCTTGTCCTGCTTTCAGGTGCTTTGGAGAATAGCTTGACTCCCTCTTCTTTCTGACAGCCCCTGAGATATTGGAACACTGCTATCATGTCTCCCCTAGTCCTTCTTTTCATTAAACTAGACATACCCAGTTCCTGCAACCGTTCTTCATATGTTTTAGCCTCCAGTCCCCTAAAATCTGAAAAAGTTCATTTCAATGGATTCCTTATGAACCTCTTGCTGCTTACTAAGCCATTCAACTGTAACAACTGTTGCTCTTTTTGAATAGGGTAGTTGTGGTATTTTTATAGATCTCCAGAACCCTGTTTACAAACCCAGGAGACCTTCATCCACACTGAAACCAATAAGCAGTAAACAAAAGACAGTCATCCAGAAACATCCCTAGATCCTTGAAGATATCCTGACGTTTGGAAAACTATTTCTGTCCAGAGCATATGCTTAAAAACTGCTTTAGAGCGTAAAGGAAATGAGGTGGTACTCACCCATATGCTCCGGATTCCATCGTGATTCAGAAAACATTATTGAACATTTAGCATTGTATTGAATTTAGCAATGCCAAGTATATTATTGACTCCTACTTGCTCATAGCAGTCAATAAAGCAGAAATTCATTTCTTTAATAATTGAAAATTTAACTAGAGTACCAAAATATGGTAATCTTATAGTATTAAAAAAATTTACCCATTAGGTATTATTATAGATTATTATTTCAGAAATAAACTCAAGTATCATACTGAATTTTGTTATATCGATTATTCTGCTGCCTTGTGATGAGACCAGCTGCCATGAGTTCTCACCAACTGTCATCTAGCCAGCTTCTATTCCATCATGATATCTGAAATATTTTCATCTGAACTACTGTCTGGGGCTTGCCTCCCTCCAACTTCTCTTCCTACCTTCTTTATTTGCTTGTCATCTCATTTAGATAATAAAACTGAGAGTGGAGTCACTGTCCTTTCTAGAACAGGGATAAAAATGTAGCAAATGAGTAATACATTGCATTTCAGAATTAAGACTGTTTTGTAGATTCTCAGAGGACAGCCATGTCTACATGTTCCTCCAGGCAAAACAATTCCAGCAGAAAGAGCTACCTTTTGAAGGGAATTCAAAGTCAATGCTACAGGATCAAGATTATATCCAGCTAGCTGTAAAAATGTGATTTCAAAAGTACCTGTTAAAATTTGAGCACTGGTATATGAGATTAAGATGCTTATCCATATCCATAACACAGATACGGAGAACCATAATGCAGAAATATATTCTTTATGATATCATATGTTTATACGTACAATGTACAGAAAACCCCACAAAAGCTTCTATGCAATACTGTTCATTCTGTTGGCTCTGAATTAACTAATCTCAAATTACCAAATCATCATGACCAATGATGGAAGAAAAATGAGGAACAAGTTATTAAAAAACACTATAAAACATCCACAATCTCCCCAAAGTGGATTGTTTTTTTTTTCCCTCCAAATTATCTGATATATTAAGACAATTCTGGCTGGACCAGAATGTCCTACAGATAACCAGATTCCAAACTATAAAGAGATGTGTAAACTACCATTTGTGCATCTAGATGCTAATCAATAGGTAGTATAAACTACCTACCGCAGTCTTATACAATTTACGAATAAAATGTGAAGTCCCTCTCTAAATTAAAACAAGTTATTCCATCTTGTTATCATTGGCAAAACATTTGTTCATCTCCGTATTTCAATAAAGGCTCTTTATAAATTTGGCAAAAGAATAAATAACAACAACAGCAGCAAAAGAGCAGGTTGGGTTTTTAACAGAGACACATAATGGCCTCAAAAGAAAACATTTACTGTAAAATAAACAAAGGGAAGCAGTTTGTAGATTAAAAACCTCTTAGAAGGAACCATCACCTCTGAAAAGGGGGGGGGATAACTTTGCAGAGGAAAACAGCTGGAAACAGGATGCTTTTTAACTTTCATCCTGACTGCTTTGATAGACCACATCCCTATATCATAAAAAGGCAAAAAAAAAGGGGGGGGGGGGAGGTATCAGCTGTATCTTATTTCAATTAAGAGAAGAGAATGGCTTTGTAGATTATAAAGAAACAAGTTTAGAGAAGGAAGGGGCTCCTGCACAGAGAAATCAATTAAATAGTACAGGAAAATCACTGTAGATTTGTTATCTTCTTTCTCTTTGAAAATAGCTTAACTAAGTAAGGTTAGTTGTTCATTTGAAATACCATAATGGAAGACTTACGGGTTGGCTGGACCATAGCTAATTTTTCTTAAAACTCTCTTGAAATATTGTATATCATAATGAAGGAGGATTTTTATCAGGAACTTTTGTATGTCAACATTAGTGGAAAATGTGCTTAAATTTGCAGTACTTTGGGTAATAGAAACTGCTTCTTATTCTTTCTTTAAAATCACTGATGCAAAGATATGAATATTTAAAACACAGAAGATGTTTGCAGGATCTGATCCGTCCATTAAAATAACAAAAGCAGCATCACACTGTAAACTCCTCCTTTGTGGCACATGGCTGTAATGTCAGGGCAATTGCACTATTATAGTGTGTTTGTCATTTTAGCCCATTGACCTCTTCCTATGGAAGCACTGATTTTAAAACAAACAAACGAACAAACAAAAACACCTTTATAAGAAGTCTACAATTCATTCAATCTCCAAGTTAAGGAAATACGTATAAAGGTGACAGTGGAGAAATAAAATGCTTAAATATCTGCAGTATTCTTTAAGGCTGAAATTTTATTTGCAAAATAGACAGTTTCCTATTAAATTATCAGAGCCTGAAAAAAAGGCAGAACAGGTGAAATAAAAAATATTTAACATGGATCAAACAGTATGCTAAAATATTTAAAAACTGTTCAAACATTTGCTAACAAATGTATTAACTGATTAACTAATCAAAGGCCTCCTTACAGGAAATGTAATTGAACAAAATTTGGCAACTATTTTGGAAAATACTGTTCTCATTCAACTAGCAGAATACCGAGTTTGATTCAAATGACCAACGAAAAACAGGTCATACCAGACAAATCTTATTGTATTCTTTGAGAAAGTTGTGAAATTACTGAATCAGCAAAATGCTGTGGAAACACAGGTAATCCTCAATTAACGACAACTGAGCCCAAATTTTTTGTTGCTAAGCGAGACAGTTGTTAAATGAGTTTTGGCCCATTTTTCTACCTTCCTTGCCACCATTGTTAAGTGAATCACTGTAGTTAAGTTAATAAAACGGTTGTTAAGTGAATCTAGCTTCCTCATTGACTTTGTTTGTCAGAAGGTCGCAAAGGGAGATCATATGACTCCGGGACAACTGCAACCGTCATAAATATGAACCAATTGCCAAGAACCCAAATTTTTATCACATGACCATGGAGATGCTGCCACGGTTCTCAGTGTGAAAAATGTTCATAAGTCTCTTTTTTCAGGGCATTGCAACTTTGGTCACTAAATGAACTGTTGTAAGTCGAGAACTATCTATAGTATACTTGGACCTCAGCCAATGCAGTCCTAGGCTGCATCAACAGAGGGATAGTATCAAGATATTTAGACTGAATTTGGCATTTTTGTCCACCTATTGAATCATTCCAAATTGCCCGAGATAGACAAATCTCTTATTTAATAATGTTAAAAATATTGGTGCATGATATAAGTTGTTTCAAATAAAGCTGCTGTTTGCAAAAATGACTGATGGTAATCAGCTTACTGCCAGTGGTATTCAAGTGGTACTCCCAATGTTTTGGAATTGCACCCAAGGCACTTATTATTATTACTATTATTATTATTATTATTATTATTATTATTATTATTATTATTATTATTATTACTATCTTTGCTTTCTTTTGCCACAATTGTTCTACTTCTACATGTAGGTTTTTATATTTTGTTATTTTCTGCAGTTCTTTACCTTCTCTTCTGCTGTTAGCCCCAGGTATTGCAATGTCTGCTATTCAGACTTTTTTATATTTTTATTTATAGTTGGTCGCACAGTCAGACAGATGTCAAAGTCCTTCCCAAGTACCTGGTAGGCAGATGTTGTTATTTGATGATGTTAAAGGTATCATTGAAAGATTATTATCTACACAATACTGTGAAAGCACAGCTGACTTTAGCCACTGTTGACCTTCATATACAGGTATCCACACAATATTATGTGCGGTGGTCTTTTATAATTGATTAATGGAAATTCCTGTCAATGTGCAGATTTTTTCAGTATCATTCATGGCTGTATGATGTCATTATTATTATTGTTGTTGTTGTTGTTGTTGTTAAAATTTGTTGGGCAGTATATAAATTTTACCAACACATCCCGCTGTCACCCAAGAACAGTCTCAATTTAGTCCACCCACCTCAAACTTTGCCATTCAGACATATAGCCCTCAATCTTCTCTGACTCCAAAGTGTCTCTTGTCTCATTGCCCAGCACAGACAGTTTTAAATGCAACTGCCCTCTAAACAGATATCCCATGTCTCAATAGCAAGCCATTCATGAAAAGGATCTGTCTCAGGTACTGAACTGACAAGCAAGAAGGACCAAGGGAGACATGATAGCAGTGTTCCAATATTTGAGGGGCTGCCACAGAGTGGAGACGGTCAAGCTGTTTTTCCAAAGCACCTGAAGGCCAGACAAGGAATAATGGATGGAAACTGATCAAGGAGGGATTCAACCTAGATATAAGGAGACTGTGAGAACAATCAACCAATGGAACAGCTTGCCTTTAGATGTTGTGGGAGCTTCATTCCTGGAGGCTTACAAGAAGAGATTGGACTGCCATTTGTCAGAAAGGGTCAGTGATAGGTTCTAACCGGCTTTACTACCGGTTCTCTTCGTGCACGCGCTTCGCACGCGATCACCTCACAACGCGTTGGGTATATGCCCAGCTGAGGTGCAGCAATCTACTCTGCCGCACCTATCAGCTGGGCTAAAAAAGAAGAAATAAAAGGTAGGAATAATGCGGGGGCAGGCAGGAGGGCCCAGTTCCCGGACAAAGAGAACCGGTTCAGTGATGTTGTATCGTCATCGCTACCGGCTCAGCCGAACCGGGTCAAACCAGGAGGAACCCACCACTGGAAAGGGTGTAGGGTCTCCTGCTTGGGGGGGGGGGGTTAGCACTAGATGACCTACAAGGTCCCTTCCAACTATGGCCTTGACTTAAAGCCAATATATTATATTATCTACAAAAAAGAAAAATGCACAAAAAAAAAAAGAAAAAGATTCTTCTGACTCCCTCCACTACCAGCTTGTCACACAAAAGTATAATGCTCAGCAGAACTGAACACTGTATCTTAAAACTTTATATCCAATAACACTGAATGGTAAATCAGTAACTGCTGTTTTGAATGAGAAACACCATTTAAATTTCAGAATGTGACAATGAATAGTCTCATCCAAATGATATAAATTTCTACAAAGCACACAGATAGACTACCAGTATCAAGACAACAATAATGTATTTGGCTCCTGAAATTGTCTAGTTCACTCTTGCTAGACCCATGATGCCGAACTTATGGCACGCGTGCCGGAAGTGGCATGCAGAGCCATCTCTCCGGGCACGTGAGCTGTCGCCCGTTGCTCTTCCAAGTTCCGGCTGGAACTTCACGTGCACGGGAATGCCAGAAACTGGAAAAGGAGCCATCCGGCGTGCATGCGCTTGCCGGGAGGCTCCTTTTCCGGTTTCCGGCACACGCATGTGCACCAGCTACCTGGTCTTCCAGTTTCTGGCGCACATGCACACACAAAGACCAGCTAGCCAGTGCACACGCTAGCAGACTACACTTCAGATACAAGAAAATCAAACACATATTTAAGTCCCACAATAATTTATCTCACCTACTTATCTGATGTTTTCCTTCTGCAATTCTTGCTTGCTTTCTTCTACTGAAATCTTACAACCATCATGTAAATTTTCATCTTCAAAACACACAGTATCCTAAATATTTACCATATCTTAGATCTAAATCTTGTACAGGTAGTCCTTGACCTTTGACCACAATAGAGTCCAACATTTATTTTGCCATGTGAGACATTTGTTAAGTTAGTTTTGCACCATTTTACGACCTTTCTTGGTACAGTTGTTAAGTGAACCACTGCAGTTGTTAAATTAGCAACACGGTTGTTTAATGAATCAGGCCTCCCTATTGACTTTACTTGTCAGAAGGTTGTAAAAGATGATCATATGAACCCGGAAGACTGCGACTGTCATAAATATGAGTTAATTGCCAAATGTCTGAATTTTGAACATGTGACCATGGGGGATGCTACAATGGTCATAAGTGTGGGAAATGGTCACAAGTCACTTTTTTCAGTGCCGCCCCAACTTTGAACAGTACTAAATGAACTGTTGTTGCAAGTCAAGGACTACTTGTAGTCCAATTCACCTTAGAAACACTTTCTTCACTGGGCTAACTAAAATCAATCACCAACTTGGAGTTGGGCCTACTCACACCAAAGGAGTAGTAGAGGCAGGCAATTAAAATGGAAGAAATCTAACATGAAGAGTATTTTTACAGCCTAAGATTGCATCCTGGCTGTGGCCAGGAGGACTTTTTATCAGGTTCGCCTGATCCACCAGTTGCGTCCCTTTCTGGATCGGGACTCGTTACGTACAGTCACTCATGCCCTCGTCAGTTCCCGCCTGGACTACTGTAATGCTCTCTACATGGGGCTCCCCTTGAGGAGCACCCAGAGGCTCCAGCTGGTCCAGAATGCGGCCGCGCGGGTGTTTACGGGAGCGAGGTGGCGCTCCCATTTGACTCCCCTCCTGCACGAGCTGCACTGGCTCCCGGTGGTCTTCCGGGTGCGCTTCAAGGTTTTGGTTACCACATTTAGAGCGCTCCATGGCTTAGGACCAGGGTATCTACGAGACCGCCTTCTGCCACCAGTAGCCTCTCATCGACCAGTACGCTCCCATAGAGAGGGTCTTCTCAGGATGCCATCAGTCAAACAATGTCGACTGGCAGACCCCAGGGGGAGAGCTTTCTCTGTGGGGGCACCTGCCATCTGGAACGAGCTCCCCCCGGAGATATGGAAGATCCTGGATTTGCGCACTTTCCGCCATGCCCTCAAAACATTCTTATCCCAGCAGGCTGGTCTGGCCTAACCTCCCTTTTAATTGCTTTTAAATCTGTTTTATAAATTGGGGTGTTTTAAATTTGTTTTGGGCCAAAGTATTTAATGTATTTTTAAATGTTTTTTTTTTTATGTTTGTACTATGTGTATTTTATCTTTTTGCTGTTCACCGCCCTGAGTCCTTCGGGAGTAGGGCGGTATATAAATTTAAATAATAAATAAATAAATATAATTTGCACTCATATGAAATCTAATAAAATGAAATTCAATGGTGCAAAAAGTAAGGTTCTACATTTAGGAAAAAGAAAACGCACAGGTATAGTATATGTGGTACCTTGCTCAACAGTAGTAACTGGGAGAGGGATCTTGTTACCATTTAGATATGAGCCAGCAGTATGCAGCAACTGCCAAAAAAGCCAACATAGTTCTAGGCTGCATAAACAGAGGGATAGAATCAAGATCACATGAAGTGTTAATACCACTTTATAATGCCTTGATAAGACCATGCTTGGAATACAACATCCAGTTTTGATCGCCACGATGTAAAAAAAAAAAATGGAGACTCTAAAAAGAGTGCAGAGAAAAGCAACAAAGATGATTAGGGGACTGGAGGCTAAAACATATGAAGAACGGTTGCAGGAACTGGGTATGTCTAGTTTAATGAAAAGAAGGATTAGGGGAGACATGATAGCAGTGTTCCAGTATCTCAAGGGCTGCCACAAAGAAGAGGGAGTCAAGCTATTCTCCAAAGCACCTGAGGGCAGGACAAGAAGCAATGGGTGGAAACTAATCAAGGAGAGAAGCAACTTAGAACTAGGGAGAAATTTCCTGATAGTTAGAACAATTAATCAGTGGAACCACTTGCCTCCAGAAGTTGTGAATGCTCTGACACTGGAAGTTTTTAAGATGATGTTGGATAACCATTTGTCTGAAGTGGTATAGGGTTTCCTGCCTAAGCAGGGGGTTGGACTAGAAGACCTCCAAGGTCCCTTCCAACTCTGTTATTTTGTTTTCTGCAATTGCAAAAGCCTTCTGCTCCAACCAGAAAGATAAATTTATTATTGATATACAGAGTGATTTGAACATCTAAATTCCTCCTAATTGAGGAACAGGAAGAACCCCTTTCTGTCTGAAAATTTATCATTGCAAATCTTCTAATTTGTTTCAGAAAAAATGTAGGACTTTTGAGGGGAGTGAACATGCAAATTAAATTTGTTTTTTTTTTTTTAACATACAACATTTTTGAGGTAGGGCTATACATAAACTACTACAAGTATCTAGTCTAATACAACAAATTACTTTTCAAAAGTGATGAGTAAGGTCATAATAAGATATTTAGAGTGCATGTAACTTTTTGCTATTAGACTTATTTCCTGCTCTAATGTCTTACATCTAGTTTTCTTTCAATGACACAGAGGACAAAAGAATGTACTAATAAAAAAATTGACTTTTAAACCGGAGTCCATCAGATTTTTTTTCCTCTTCTCTCTAAAAGATAAATTAATGTCTTGTATTCAAGTAATATACTACACTATGGCTGATCATTCATTTTCTAGAAATAATAGTTAGTATGGAGTAACTATTATGAACATTAGAATGAAGATGACGGACTGGACTAACAGAGGCAGAGGGAGAAAGTACTACATCAAACGATCAACTCATGTATTAAAAAAATGACTTGAACTAGCAAACTTTAACCAAATTATACCACTGTGCATAATGGTGTTGGTATTACTGAAATCTGATTGCAGTGTTTAGACACCGTTTAGAATAGTGCTGTGATTTGATAAGATTAGCACAACCAAAATCCTGTAATCTATTTCTGTAAGTTTGCAGTCAAGTGACAGAAGGGCTTTTATTGCAGCAATTACAAAAATCTGTATCAGGAAGAATTTCTGAACAGGTATATTATCTACAAAAAAGAAAAATGCACAAAAAAGAAACTGGCTCCCTCCACTACCAGATTGTCACACAAAAGTATAATGCTCAGCAGAACTGAACACTGTATCTTAAAACTTTATATCCAATAACACTGAATGGTAAATCAGTAACTGCTGTTTTGAATGAGAAACACCATTTAAATTTCAGAATGTGACAATGAATAGTCTCATCCAAATGATATAAATTTCTACAAAGCACACAGATAGACTACCAGTATCAAGACAACAATAATGTATTTGGCTCCTGAAATTGTCTAATTCACTCTTGCTAGACCCATGATGACGAACCTATGGCACACGTGCCGGAAGTGGCATGCAGAGCCATCTCTCCGGGCACGCGAGCTGTCGCCCGTTGCTCTTCCAAGTTCTGGCTGGAACTTCACGTGCACGGGAATGCCAGAAACTGGAAGAGGAGCCATCCGGTGTGCATGCGCTTGCCGGGAGGCTCCTTTTTCAGTTTCCGGCACATGCATGTGCACCGGCTACCTGGTCTTCCAGTTTCTGGCACGCATGCACATACAAAGACCAGCTAGCCAGTGCACACACCAGAAATCGGAAGACCAGGTAGCCGCTGTGCATGTGCACACCAGAAACTGGAAGAGGAGCCCCCCAGCGAGCGCATGCACACCGGGTGGCTGCTCTTCCGGTTTCCGACACACGCACGTGCATGCGTGCACATGCTCCTGTTTCGACACTCGGTGCCAAAAAGGTTCTCCAACACTGTGCTAAACTAATACGAGTCAATATTACAAAGCGGATTTGATAGGAGGGCTCCTTGGGACTGAAGACTTTTGAGATGCTATCTGTGGAGACCAGAATGGAAAACTGAAAAAAAAAAAATACCCCAAAAGTTGGGAGTGACAAACCATTTTGGTACTGCTGCTAAGAACAGGAAAACACAACCATGTAGCCATGAATTGAGCTCAATCTAAGGGCAACTTGAATTATATTTAGGAATATAAACATCTATCTTATTTCATCTTCTACTCTTCCTTGTCCTTGTCCATATCATATGGTAGCTTTCTTTGATATTGCTTTACAACAACAGATTATGTCCTGACTACAGCAGCACAAAAATCAATGGCTTCCAATTTTTGGGGGGGTGGAGGGTGGGGGAAGAGGGGAGATGGAACAGGTAGATATATTTGGAATTGTGAAAACAATGCCACTGTTGCTTCCATGAATACCTGTCTTGGGAGGTGTCCATTCACAAAGCCCTAGTTTCACAGAAAGGTGAAATAACGATAATTGTAACCAGCCACAAAAGAGAAAGTGGAAGGAGTCATACACCCCTACCACCACCAGCATCAATTAGTTTGAACCAGGGTGGATAAAAATCAATGATTTTTTTAAAAAAAATCAAAAAAATCAGATTTTTTTGATTTAAATCGGATTTTTTTTATTTTTATCGAATTTATTTTAATAAAAAACTTTTGGGGTAAAAAATCTATCGTAAGATAGTTTTCTATTTAAAGTACATAAATAATTTAGTTTATTCAGCATGAAATGGAGCTTAGTTATGTAGCATGAGGCTGTTTATTCTGCAACACTGGGACTATCGGTGAGTCAACAGTGGGTCAAAGGAGTAGCAGAGATGACAGTTGCTCTTTAAAAATTATGATTTAAATCGAGTTGATTTAAATCAAGCCTTTTTACTAGTGATTTAAATCATGATTTAAATTGTGATTTAAATCAACTCGATTTAAATCAAATCCACCCCTGGTTTGAACAGATAGTTGTCTCGGTTATTCAGTATGTAAGAGACAGTTTGGTGTAGTGGTTACATTTCTGTGCTAGAAACTGGGAGTTTTCGAGTTCTACTCTTTTCTTAGGCATGGAATAGACAAGTATTGGCTTGTCACCCTCTTTCCAACCAATGAGCTCAGGGTTATATATTCCTCATGGAGGAATTGATGGGAGGCTCCATTTACCAGCCACCCACCGTCCCTCCAGCCATCCATCTTTTAGGTTACCAAGTGATTTATTATTCTCATTGTGTTTCTTTGTCATTTGTTTCTTTCGTTACACTCTTTTCTTCCCCCCCCCCCTTTTTATTGTTGTAAGCCATCTAGAGTAGCCCCATGGTGAGATAGGTGGCAAATAAATTTAACAAATAATAACTGTGAGGTTCTCAAGAAACAGAATTCTTGCCCACTAGTAGAGAATTGAATAGGGAATAGTAGAGAATATTGCTAAGAGGACAGGTAATACTCAAATTGCAATGGTTCATTTAGTGACTGCTCAAAGTTACAACAGCACTGAAAAAAGTAACTTGTGACTTTTTTTCACATGCATAGCTGTTGTAGCATCTTCATGGCCACGTGATTAAAATTCAGATGCTTGGGCAACTGACTCTTATTTATGACAGTGTCCCGGGCTCATGTGATCACCTTTTGCAACCTTCTGACAAACTAAGTCAATGGGGAAGCCAGATTCATTTAACAACTAACTTATCAACTGCAGTGATTCACTTAACAAATGTGGCAAGAAAGGTAGTAAAATGGGGAAAAACTCACTTAACAACTGTCTTGCTTAGGAACAGAAATTTTGGGCTCAACTGTGGTCATAAATTGGGGACTAATTTGTTAAAGGCTAACAGGGTCAAGTCATTTGAATTTCTGGAAGGTTTCAGTTGCTCTTATGCAGTCTCATGATGGTCTTAGCCTAGGATCTCAAATGACTGTCTCCCAAGTGCCCCTAACCTTTTTGCCGTCATGTACCAAAAGTGGGGGGAGTGTGGGGGGATTCATGTGCACGTGTGCCCATACCCATAATTCAATGCGCCCCGCCCCCGCACATGTGCGCGGGACCCCCCCACGCTCCCCCCACTTTTGGCACGTGATGGCCCGGTAGGCCAGTTTTTCGCCATTCCCAGGCTCCAGAGGCTTTCTTGGAGCCTGGGGAGGGCAAAAATGGGCCTTCCCCCCCCAGAGGCCGGAAACAGCCCGTTTGCCAACTTCTGATGGGACCAGAAATCCCATTTTTCGCCCTCCCTGGGCTCCAGAGGCTTTCTAGGAACCTGGGGAGGGCGAAAATGGGCCTTCCCCACCCTCACCCCCCCCCAGAGGCCAGAAACAGCCCATTTGCCGACTTCCGGTGAGCCCGAAAGGCCTGAAAATCAGATGCACGTGCCGGAGCTGAGCTAGGGCAACGCTCGCATGCCTACCGATATGGCTCCGCGTGTCACCTGTGGCACGTGTGCCATAGGTTTCGCCATCACAGAGCTACGCTAACAAGATAACATTTGACAAATTAAGAAATGATGGGAATTCATAAGAGTTAAATGATAGCACTACAAATAACCCTAGAAACCACCTTTACAGTGAAGGCTACCAACTTAACATGGTGCCTGACTGTTCTGTCGAGTCTATTTTTATTGTCCATTGTGTGTTACATAATGCAGATATATTTCCTTTGCTTTTAGACAGTTACGTTTTATAAAAACACTGAAAGATGGGATATAATTCTCAAAAAAATAGAAAAAATAAAAGGTAGATTATGGAAGACTGTGATTACTATTAATACCATCAACTACTGAAGATTAAGTTCAAATACTGTGATGGTGATACTGAAAAATTTCCATATTAATGGTATTTTAGTGTGAACATAGATATATTCTCCCTATTTTCCATTTAGGCTCAGTGCTAAGAAGAACAGAGCCTTATGAAATGCATATCCTTGTCTTACAGGTAATATAAACTGGATAAGTAAGATCTGCAGGACAACTGCTTAAAAGAAATCTAGATTACAGATTGGTAAATTTTAAGAGACAATGCTTTACAACTTTTCAGAGGAAAGTGCAATACGTACTAAGGTATCTTCTATGTGTGATGAAGGATCATGGCTTGGGGGGGAGGGGAGATGGCTTAGGAACAAATGTCTTAAAAGTCCAGATTAAAAATCCTTTAAAACTTTTTGGTGTGCTTTTAGCCTATGATCTAGAGCAGGGGTCTCCAGCCTTGGCCACTTTAAGCCTGGCGGACTTCAACTCCCAGAATTCCCCAGCCAGCAAAGAAATAACTTGCAGAAACAACTCATCATGCTCTTTCCCCCTTTTTCAGAACAAAACATATGTGAAAGTTTCATGCATTATTTTTTTATTTCCTCAAGGAAAGGTTGACCTGATACATAACGCTACAGCCCAAAACTGACTTTTACTTTATAACATAAAGAGGAAGCCAACCACAGCCATCTACTGTTTAAAATGTAAAGTGAAAAAGGAGATATAAGGGCAATATGGACCACAAATTTAAAAGCCAACTTTCCTGTTAAACTTCACCGCTTTTTCTTTTTTTTCCTTGTTTGTTTCAAGGCAGTAGACTTTACAAAATAATTGGATATTTTTTATTGAAGTCTAGCATTTTCAGATAGTTTTCTGCGGGGTTAGCTCCCATGCCCTGATGTCCTTGAACGAGTTGTATCGCCTTTCCTCATTAGTTATTTCTTAGTTTGAAGGAGCTTGCTGATGCAGAGAGACCAACTATCTATTGCTCTTGCCCTTGAGAAGTAGTTTTAAGTAAGCAAACTGGTCTTAACTGAGCTTGCCAGTTCAGTAGTATATGTGAGGTTATACAGAAAGAGGATGCACAAAGTCCTCACTCCATTATAGCCAAGCTATCCAAAATCGGTCCAGTTTGGAATACTGGATCTTAAAAAATTTAAAATAAATTGGAGGTCTGTAAGAATATGAATCGTGCCAAGTTTTAGTAGAAGATAAGATGGATGATTCATCTCTAGGTGATAAGATACATTACGGATTTTGCAGCACAAACTGAAGGATATGCAAAAAAAACCCCACCCTGTAATTGTTTTTAATCTGATCATTCTTCTAAGTTCACACTCTGTTGACTTCACAACAGTCAAGTTTTTGATTGATGAAAACGATATTACTCCTTTGTTCCTACCAGCAGCATCCTGAATTATCTTAAATAAACAAAAAAAAATGTAATGTAATCTATCAGAAATATTGAGAACTCTGTCACCAGAGATGGCAAGGTTCCTATAAGGATTTAACCCAGTAATTCTCCATGTCCATAATTTGAAAGGGATACTTCATAACTTTATTTAAAACCTCAGTGCACTATTTCACTTAATATTGTGTTAAGGTCCTAATTTAACCACCATACATTGCATTCTGATAACCCAAACTGTATCTCCCCGGCTGTCATCTGAGTCTACATACTGTACTTGTTATCCTTCATTAAAGTACTGAAGCATTCTCCAAATGAAGTTTGATTTATGGGTAGCACATGGACACAGTGTTGTTGTGGTTGTTTTCTTGGCAATAAGGAAGTGTTGGTATTGCCATCTTCTCTCTACCCTCCTATCCTTCCACAAAAGCTTCTATGACCTGGATTTCTTCACCCCCCCCCCCAAGGGTTGGGATAAGATTGGATGACTGCACAGTTGAAGTTTGACTTGGTGCCACGTTTCTGTTGTTTTTAATGTGTTTAGTTTTAAAATGGTTTTTTATGGTGCTTTCATTTTCAATTGGGAGCAGCCCAGAAATAATTTCAAGATGGGCAACTATAAAAAAGTTTTAGAAAAATAAATAAAATCTATCAGGATTTTGTTTTGTTTCCCAGTCTATTAAAAAAGAAATGAATTTCTGAGGGTCTCCTAACTCCAGTTCTAATCCACTGACTATTCCTCCTATTTCCAATTCAAAATTAACCAGTCGTGGGCCCTTCAGAAACCCGTTTTAAGGAAGGACCAACTCTAAAATAAGAAATTTGATATCCGCCATTGTCACGTGGTTCCATTTGGAAAAGCAACTCCTTGAACAGGAGGTTTTACTTCCCCTCCTATCTTGTCAAGAAATCCATCAATTCTTCTGCAGGGTAGGGAGCGGGGAAGCCCAAGCCCTTTATTTATAAGTTACAGCTCAATTGGAACAATAAGCGGCAAATAACAAAAACAGCCAAAATAAAATGAGTCAACTAATTCATTGCCAGACTGGGGTCTCAAGATGGGCTGGGGGGGTCCCCCTGGGAGTCTCACTGCTTCAAGCACAATAGCAGCAGGACGTGCCTCATTTCCTGCAACTGCTCAACATGGCTCTCTCTGCGATGTTTATAAACTTCCTTCCTTTACGCATCAGGCTCTCAAACTGTCGTCAGTCCTTCGGACTAATAATATCCTGTTGATGCTTGAATAAGCCAATTCTTTTTTTTTTTTATCCCTGACTTTTTTTTTTTTTACCTTTCTTGTAGCTATTTTGCCTACCCATTTATCAATTGAAAATGCTGAATGAGCAACGTGGAGGCATATGGAGCTGACTCTATGCTTGCAAGCATACAACCTATGTGTATATTAATCTCAATTTAGCATAAACTCGAGGCACATTTCACCTCGAGGCATCTGCGGAAAACATAATTGGGATTTAGTACGATCCAAACTGGGGGAGGGGAGAGATAAGGGAGACCAGACAAAAGAGGATGCATTTTTAATGTCTGATAAAGGCCGTGCTTGGGACAGGAAGACCTTCTTGTTCCACATCATAACAGCCTTTGTCCATTCACTACCAGAACACAGCAGCGCTTTCAACATTTTCTGTAGACTAAATTGCCAATAAACCTCATGAAATAGAAAGCTGCCACACTCAAAACTAGTTTGCAACTGTCTACAAGAGGTTTTTGTTCACCAGTCATTAAAACGAGGAGAGTTTTTTAGGGAAGTGTATCAGACATTATTAATGTCATCCCTCTACTCTAACATTCTCTGCAATTCCACACTTTGGGAAACTTAAAGCTATACAGAATGAAATACGTATCTAAGTCAATTAGAGATTCGTATACATATTTTTTTTTCTGCTATTCATTTTTGGTGTGCAATATGACTGCATGTCATGCATGCATGACTGACTGCATGCCGGCCACATGATCACAGAGATGTCTTCGGACAGCGCTGGCTCTTCGGTTTAGAAACAGAGATGAGCACCGCCCCCTAGAGCCGGAAATGACTAACACGCATGTGCGAGGGAACCCTTTACCTTTACCTTTTTATGACTGCAAAATATGGTAGAAAATACAAACATGGTGGTACGCCTGAAAAGCAGCATATTTTAATATAAAAACAAGTATACATGGTGTGATTGAAGGTACTGAGAAAAATAAAATCAAAAAGACAGAAATAGATAAATAAAACTCCGAAGCAGATAAAAAGTTTTGAATCACCATAAAATGTTGAGTTCTATAACAATAGTGAAGATAAATGCACAAACGCAAGTACTTTTAAAGAAAAGGTCTTGGAGAGAATATGGATAAATTTCACATGTACAGGCCCATGGATGAAATATATATGCCGAAATCACAAAATGTGAAATTAATAGTATTGTTGGAATTTTGATTAGCTGACCTGAAAGTACAACAAAGAGACCCTCTGAAGACAAATGATGACACGTGAGTGATGGGCAGGATATTCTGACAGCTGACTTGGATGTTATGCTATTATTAATAATATTATTTCCCAGGGCTTCTTACATTCAAAGATCAGTAAAGAACTAGATGTCAAGCACAAACGTTCAGGGGCACAAATAAGTGCCAGTTCAAAAGATTTACCGCTCAAGTAATAATTTATTAAAATTTCAAAAATAAATTTATTTTAAATTTAAATAAATGTATTGCACAAGAATCAAGTCAACTAACATACAACACTGAATTGGAATTAGATAAGTATCAAGGAATTCAAGAGAGGTTGGACTTGGACCATTTACAGGAACGTAACAACTCTAGACCTATGATTCGTTTAACTCCGCCCCCAGCTCTGTCTGCTTTTCTTCAACACTAGACCAGCAATGGCAAACCCTTTAGGATTGCCTGGTTAAAAATTCAGAAAATGCCTCACTTGACTCTGTTGGCATCTCTCTCTGAGGGAGGGAGGGAGGGAGGGAGGGAGAGAGAGGGAAAGGAAGGGAGAGATAGAGATACAGAGAGAGAGAGAGAGAGAGAGACAAAGAGGGAGAGGGAGAGAGAGGGAGAGAGGAGAGGGGGAGGGAGAGAGAGAGAGAGAGAGAGAGAGAGAGAGAGAGAGAGAGAGAGAGAGAGAGAGAGAGAGAGAGAGAGATACAGAGACAGAGACAGAGACAGAGACAGAGACAGAGAGTGGGCTCTATCTGGCCAGGAAATTTCAAAATGGTAGACAAGATGGGGAAGTCAAAACAAATCCTGGAAGAATTAAATAACCAACTGGCTCTATATTGCTATAAAATAACCAACCCGCTGAGTCCAAGTTGCCACCATAAATCAACTCAAAGGAATCTATTTTATTTTTAGTAAGGCTTTTCCGTTTGGTTTGATTTTATTTATTTATTTTATGAGACTATAACTGGGCAGAAATAATAGCAATATGCCACTTCTAATTTACAGTTGGCTTAGGAGCTTGTTCTGAAGTTTGTACAAATCAATTACAGTTAATTAGGGAATTCCTGGTGTGACCATTTGTACTGAAAAGGAAGGACTGCAGATAATGCAAAATGTTCAATCATACATTGGCATATTGTTGATATTGCTTAATATTAAATATTTAACAGAATGAAAGAGAGAGGCAAAGTACATGCCCGTGGATGTGTGAAAATGTTTTAATTATTTCTAATTAATTATTCCAGAACACTTTACTCCAGGTAAACTGTTCCAGGGGAAAAGCCAACCTAATACTACCTTCTAGCTTTCAAAATAAACAAAGTAATATTAGGAAAGTTAACTTTCTTTTATAATTTATTTGCTAAGGCCACGACAGATAGTATACATTGGAATGACTGCAGAATTGAGAAAACAGATCAGCCTGAAAGAAAAGGCAATATTCAGGCCAGAATGTACCAATTATCACAGTTTGAATGGGTTACTCCTTTGCCAACAGCAGTAACACCTGAGCCACTGAAGAAAACCGCAGTGAAAGAATTCTTCATATCCACATGTGACAACAGGTTTTAAGGCAATGCATCTCATATCAATAATTTTATACAGGTTAAGGTTTTGGCAAAGCCTGTTTTCTCATTCACAGAATTCTGAATAAGCTACTCCTAAAAAGAGGAGTTGGGACTAGCACTAATTCTTTTGTGGTTTTATCCTATTTCACCAATCAGACTTTGACTTCGAATCAGTGTAATTATTTTTGTCTTTACTTCAACCCCAGCAGAATGTTCCTGGTCATCCAATAAGTGCACTTCAAGTCATGTCCATCAAATCCCGTCATTTTACGGGACCCAGGAAATTTGTCTACTTGGTTGCAGTACCTACTCTCTGGAATGATATCCCTGCCCCAAGATTTGTGAGGCTCTCACTCTTCTGGAAATTATTGAAAATCTGGTTGTTCTATCAGAGTGTGGGATAGAGTGGCTGTGGAGTGCCATTTAATTTACCGTATTTTTTGGAGTATAAGACACACCTTTTCCCCCCTAAAAGGGGGTGAAAATTTAGGTGCATCTTATACCCAGAATGAAGCCCTGCCCACCCACTGGCCCCCACCCTTTGGCCTCTCCCTCCCAGCAGTTATCTCCTTGCAAGAAAAAACAGCTCCTTTCAGCTTCAGCACAGGCTAATTAGCACAAGTTGATTGGATCGCCTCCCGACTCTCAGCTGATTTATTCTCAGCTGTTTTGCGCAGGGCTCTGCTGCTTGCTGCAAGGAGGTAAATTGCTGGAGCAGATTTGTTTTGTTCTTGTGCTAATCAAGCTATGCTGAAAACGAAAATGAAAGTAAAGCGGTCTGTTTGCTGCAAGGAGGCAAAATTGCTGGGGGGCAGAGGCAGATTTATTTTTCTTGTTTTCCTCACCAAAAAAGGTAGGTGTGTCATATAGTCTGGTGTGTCTTATACTCTGAAAAATACGGTAGTTTTGTTCTTCTACTTGGCCATGTTCTCTTAAATAGGCATTTTCAATCTCTCTTTCTCTTTTTTTGTCATTCCCTCTCACATTTGTAAATGGATGAAAGTCATTGAGGATTTGGGTGGCAACAAAATAGGATTAAATAAATAAATTAAACCAGAGATGCTGAGATAATACTTGAAGATAGAAACTTAGTTCACTGTATCACTTGGTCAAAAAACAGACAACTTTATAGTGATCTTGATACAATGAGATTAAAACCAAAACAGATGTCCTCAATATGCATCCTAATTTCCAGTCCAATAATTTATTCTGCAAGATTGGCATTCTTGAGCTGACATTCAGATTTAAAATGTATAATGGTACTACATATGTACCGACACTTCTTAAATTGGACTTGGTTTTTAAGTCTGCATTATTAAGTCAAGAGCCAAAACAGATGATATCTTGATACAAAGCATATAGCTTACTAGGGTGTTTTTTTCCTTATATAATTACAGGTAACATAGCATATGAGGAAGGGGGGGAGGTTACCTCTTCTCTTCCCAGTTGCCGAGTGCAACTGACAGTAATGGATAATTTCATCTTAAGGAAGAAGGGATTTGACTCCAGTATTGTGCACACTTGTAATTAGTTAAGCAAAAACGTGACATGTAGAAACATGTTACCTAACTAGAGAATGTTTAGCTTGGGCCTTAGGCAAGCAAACAAAAGTTCTGTTATAATTTATTAGGTTATGATTATATCATTACAGCACACTAATGTAGATGTCTAGAATACAGCAAAGGTTACAGTAAATTTAAGAACTGGAAAGTGTGCTCACTTTTTCTCTTAAACTAGACCTCCTTTTCCTTTACAAGAGACCGCTTCGGTGTTAAACGTCTCTTACCCAGTTGTCAGCCCTACCAAGTAAACCAGGCAAGAAACGTGACTACATTGGCTGATTTTACCTTATTGTAAGGCTACATTAATAGAACATTACAAGTTTGAAGATACAAACTTCCTGCTACCACTTTTAACCATGTTAAAACAATTAGGGCAGTTCTTTCCTAAATTTCTTCCTCTGACTGTTAATCCTGTTAACAGTCTGACTGTTCGCCTGATACACCAGTTGCGCCCCTTTCTGGATCGGGACTCCCTATGCACGGTCACTCAAGCATTCGTCACTTCTCGTCTGGACTATTGTAACGCTCTCTACATGGGGCTCCCCTTGGGGTACACACAGAGGCTCCAACTGGCGCAGAATGTGGCCGCACGGGGGATTATGGGAGCGACGGGGCACTCCCATATGACTCCTCTCCTGCGCGAGCTGCATTGGCTTCTGGTGGACTTCCAGGTGCGCTTCAAGGTGTTGGTGATCATCTTTAAAGCGCTCCATGGTTTAGGGCCGGGGTACTTACGGGACCGCCTTCTGCCACCAATAGCCTCCCACCGGCCAGTTCGCTCCCACAGAGAGGGCCTTCTCAGGGTGCCGTCGGCCAGACAATGTCAGCTGGCGACCCCCAGGAGGAGAGCCTTCTCTGTGGTGGCACCTACCCTTGGAACAATCTACCCCCAGAGATACGAGTGATCTCCGACCTCCGGACTTTTCGTCGGGCCCTAAAAACTTATTTTTTTAGCCGGTTAGCCGGTCTGTCTTGATTTTATGGTTGGTTTTAAAATTTGATACGGATTTTTAAATTGATAAGTTTTAAATTACGGGCCAAATTTATTTAATTATTTTAAATCTATTTTTAACTTTATGTATAAATGTTTTTTATCTTGGCTGTTCACCGCCCTGAGTCCGAAAGGAGAAGGGCGGTATAGAAGTTTGAATAAATAAATAATAAATAAATAAATAAATCCATTGGGTTGCCTCACTCTGTTGTCTGACTGACTTCAACTCCCAGAATCCTCCAGCCAGATTTGCTGGCTGAGGGATTCTGGAAGTTGAAGTCCTCCAGGCTTAAAGTTGCCAAGGTTAGAGACCCCTGGCCTAGGCAGTGTCTCTTCCCCTCATACCCCAAGTTATCCACACATTACATTACATCCAGATTCCAGAGACCATCCACAAGGTTATAGTAACCTTCCCCTTTTGCCCTGCAGAAGCTTCCAAAGTCCTCTATATTTCTTGAGACAAAAACTATTTATATATTCTGCCTATTCTGCCTTCCTTCTTGTTTCTCTGCCTCTTTTATCCCTCCCTTCTATTATACTTTTACTGTCTGGAAGTAGATTTGTTGCTTCCTCATACTTCTGGCAGATCAGAATTAGTTTAGGAAATACTCAAGGTAATTATTTGCCTTTCAAAATTTGTTATTGTTATTATTATAGTTAATCTTCCAATTCGATTCACAGTCTGGGATTGGTAAAAACTAAGGTGACCAACTTTTTTACAATGAGGAGGACGGCACAAATAAATTGAAGAAAAAAAATCATAAATAAAAGAAACATTTTATTTATTGCAACAATAATATTGTCTCTTTTGTTTTGTGGTGGATATATCACTGTCCGGTGCCATCTTTTGCAGCCGGGATTTCTCCCAATGTGTGCCGTGTCATGTTTTGGTAAGAAGTAAACAAAGTCTCTTGCGCGCGGCGCACTCTCTCAAAACAATTCTCCTGTGCGGAGCGCATGTGTCTTATAATTGCGTCTCGCTGCACTGTACCAAGCCTTGACGAATCGTCATGTCAAATACAAATACATTACATCACACGCAACAGATCGGATCGGCATCAATCAAATATGGAGATTTACAGATTAGTTTTCAAATATCGAAAAGGAGGACATGTAGGACGACACTTTTCGAGAGAGGACAGAACTTACAAAAGGAGGACTGTCCTCCCTAAAGAAGGACGATTGGTCACCTTATAAAAACTTAACAGTTCAAATCCTAACCAAGGACCTAAGAGCTGTTAAGGTAGAGCTGTTAAGGTACATTGGCTGTTGTTGTTGTTGTTATTGTTGTTATATCATGCTTCTTATTCCTCCTCCACCATCAGTAGAGTCATTCCAGTCTCTTTCTCATAGTGCACACTAGTTTTCTTCCTAGTATCAAAATTGTCAAAAGAAATCTTACAATTTGCTGTTCTTCATCACTTTTAAGAGAGCCAAGCAGGTATTCCAAGCCTAATTATGTGAATTTAACTTAGTTCAACTATATCAGTGTCCAAAGAATTATCATGATAAGCAAGAAATAATGCTAAATTGGAGATGTTTATAGGTTAAAAAAAACCCCAACTGATTAATGTTGGATCTTACAATAAATAAGTCTCGGGAATCTCAAATAATGTTTAATTATTTATTATCATCATATTGGCATACCATTTCCTATTTTCATTGTCCCATAGATTTTTTAAAAAAATAAAAAGTGGGGGCAATGGCTATAAAGGGTGGGTACCCCATGGGTTTCAATTTCAACACAATTGTCATAAAGAAAGTCATCCCAATGAAGAAGATGTTTAGTACAGTCCAGTGAAGTGAGCATAGGATTCTACCTTCTCTTCATTATAGCACAATTTCTACTATGATTCTCAGGATAAATTCATATGCAAAACATTATGAAATGATGCCAGCAATAGAACTACATGGCAGTGATCCCAGAAACAGAAACAAAGATTGTTGGCATGATGTTCCCTCATCAGCAATATTCTCTCAAAGCATTTTCACAGATATCTGTCACAGCAATTATGGCAAAAATTGCCCCATGATAGAAGGGAGAAACTACGTCTGATAAACCTCTTGTTCCATTTGCATTTCCTTCTAAGTGAATATGTATAGGATTACAGTGTAGGTTCAAATCCTAATTTTGCTATGTCCATGGTTTTCATTGAGCTTCGATTTCCCATCAGTGAATCAGTGAAACATATGAAGAACGGTTGCAGAATTTGGGTATGTCTAGTTTAACAAAAAGAAAGACTAGAGATGACATGATTAGCAATGTTCCAATATTTAAGGGATTTCCACAAAGAACAGGGGGTCAACCTATTTTCCAAAGCACCTGAAGGCAGAAGAAAAAACAATGGATGGAAACTAATCCAGGAAAGAACCAATTTAGAACTAAGGAGAAATTTCCTGACTGTTAGAACAATTAATCAGTGGAATGATTTGCCTCCAGAAGTTCTGAATGCTCCAACACTGGAAGTTTTTAAGAAGAGATTGGACAATCATCTGCCTGAAAAAGTATAGGGCTTCCTGCTTGAGCAGGAAGAAGATCCCTTCCAACTTTGTTATTCTTTTATTTTTCCAGCTGGAATGACAATAAGTTCTTTGGATCTTAAAAATCACACATGCAAAACGAAGTAGAATCTTACTGAACTAAACCAAGCTTATTTCCAAAGGTAGCTAATCAGAAATTTCTGGAGTAGCCACAAGCAACACAGGAAGATAGTAACTATTTTGTAACCTTGAGACAATAAATACAAGCGACTCAAAACTAGTCAGTTTTAAGATCCGTTGCTTTCAATGCAAATACAATATTTCCTCATGTGCTTGTTTACTTTGAAATCAGTGAGGCTTAAAACTGCTTAACTTTGGCTGGATTGAGCCTACCGTAATTTTATAATGCAATGCAATGCAAAATAACATGAACGATTAACGTGCGGAACGTTGTTATGTAGAGATGTGAATTACATGCAATCACAAATTTTTTGTTTTGCAAAGAGACTTTAAAATCGCTAGAATAAATGAAAAATTTATTGAAGAAAGCATTCAGAAAAGGCCATTGGAGTAGTATTTATGAACCTCATGGACAGGTTCTGAAGCTTGGCTTTTACTGTTGCCTTCTAATATGATTTCTACTCCTTTAAATGTAAATGTAAAAAAGATATCATAAGAATTAAGCCACCAAATTGCTGAAAAAAAGACAAACTACATGTATTTAATTTGATGGTACAGACGTTATTATATTAGAAAAATGATGCAAGTGAATTTGACAATTAGCAATTTCCAATTCAGCCAACATAACTCTTTAATAATTCTTTGTAACATATTTCTTTGTAAAAGGTTTGGATGAGCTACTGTCATCCTTCCTATTTCTAATTTTTGCCCTTTCCAAGTGCAAAATTAATAATGCTTTTTTATTCTGCTTTTGATGTTATGCACACGGTTAAAAGAATCAAGGTTGCAAAATAACTACATAGATCATGATAATGTTATCATTAAAGCATAATTTGACTCATCAAATGACTTTATATAAGAAACAGATTTTGGATATATTCTAATACTGTTTTGTATAAGAAAAACTACCAGAGTGCCATGGATTATTAATAATTGCTTTGGAGTGTTTCCAAATGCCATAATTAAGCTATATAGAAGGAATATGACAGTCAGAAAATACATTAACAATTCCAACTATATGCCTTGCTGAGCTGCCATGATTATATCCCAAGTAATACACTTCCCACTATCACTCATTTGGGGTAGAACAAGCGGCACTGTGGGAAATTACATGAGGAATAGCTTTACCTTTTTTAAAAAAAAGTAGAGCAACTATGTCACTACTGCACCACAATTACATAAATATGAAGGGTGAATTTTTAAGAATGTAAAGTGCTAAAATAAAATTTAAAAAGGAAATTATGGTAAGAGAGTCCGTTTAATGTGGTGGTGAAGGCATCAGGCTGGAAACTGAGAGCTCATGATTTCAACTCCCACTCCAGGCACAAACCTAGCTAGGTGATCTGGGGCCAATAGTTTTCTCTTGGCCCCCCAAAAGGAGGCAATGACAGAAAATTTCTGAGTTCTTGACATGAAAACTGTAGGGTCTTGTCCAGACAATCAACAAGGTCAAGAATGACTTGAAGGCATCCCAAAAGTTTCCTTGGCAACACTTTTCAGAAGTGGGTAATTAATTTCTTCTTCCCTGAGGTTAAGGGAAGTGACGGGCTCAAGATCAGCCAGGTGGCTTTGCAGCTAAAGTTAAGACTAGAATTCATGGTCTCCTGATATTTAGCCTTAATGCCAAGTTGGATCTCAAGCTACTGTTACTGGTTAATAATTCTTCGGACCAACTAGTATAATATAGGTGAGACAGAAACTTAAAAAATGAGTAAAATGAGTATAGCATTTAATGAGTAAAACCCATTAGTTTTCTAACTTCAATAATAAGTTTATTTATTAGATTTATAGCTCAACTTTGCTGGGGTTAGCAAGAAAAAAGAAAATGGATCACAGAGCAAATTAATCCAGGGTTCTTGCTTGGGACCTCTCAAACTGTCATATTTTGGACTTATCATGATAAAATCTACTCTCCTGAGAAGTCTATCTTTCTCAAAAAGGTGGAAAGAAAAGATGATGTTAACCAGCAGCAAGGTGGATGGGCTTAGTTACTGGAATATCTGAACGCAAGTTTGGGGACAACACTGAAGAAAATCTGTTTATGTGACTGCTGAGAAGCAACACGCCTACACAATTTATATTGTATTAATTGTAGTGTGTGTGTGTGGATAGATAGATAGATAGATAGATAGATAGATAGATAGATAGATAGATAGATAGATAGATAGATGATAGATAATTTTAAACTTTATATATAAAGTATTTTGATAACTAATGCTCCCCTCAAGTTATCTTCCTATTTCTCTAACTATCTAGGTTTGCAAAGCCTGAACTAGTTAAGATGAAATTTGCAGCATATTAAACAGCAATTAATTTTTCTAACAAAGATGTTATCCTTAGTTCCCAACTGGGTTCCTCCAACTTGGAATTTCAACTACCATAAAACCCAGTTCATATTTTTGTTTTTTTATGCATTCTTTCTCTGCGCATATATCTGTGTCTCTGTGTGAGTTTGTGAGTGTGTGTAAAATCAAATAAATTTATTTCACTATTTTAAAGACTGGTCAGCCTAAGTTCATTTCTTAAATGTGTTTAAGCTTTATATTTATATGAAGTTTGTATTTTATATTCATCCGTATTCATACTTCACTGAATTATGCGCAATGCAATGGCAGTGACATCAAAGAAAGGCTAAGGAAACATAAAGAGATTACGGCTGGTAAGGCTGGTGTAGCCTTCTACTATACAAACTTATTTATTATCCTATAGCCTTGTTTTGGAAACAGGCCATATTCACATGGAAGACAAAAGAATGGTTTCTGCCAAGTTTGAAGAAATAAGCATCAAATATGTATGCAGGTCTCGTAGGAGGCCGTGTATTTGGTTTTGTGATTTTACGCCAGATTTTGTGCAAAATTCTACACGTACAAAATCTCAGAAGACAAGCATTGTAACTGATGTTTCTGACACAAAAAGGAATAAAGTAGAAATGATTTTGTTTGTAAGTCTTCTAACCATACAGACAAATCCTTGTTTTGCCCATTTATAAATGTAGATATTATGTGGGGATTCTGATCCATCTTTTTAACTACGTTAGCCTAATACATAGTTTACTACACAGTGGATAGTTGGGAAGTTGATGAGTCATCAGAGATTTTGGTTGCTTCAAAGATACATTTTAATGGAAACTTTTTAATATTAAGTTTAACTTTAAATTATTTTACTTTTGTTGGTTTTGTGCAATTTGTGTTGGATACAGTCCACATAGAAGAACAAGCATACTCCAAAAGTAATAATATGTATAAAATATATAAACAAAATAAATTGTCAAATGTAAGTTTTTAATATACAATCTTATAAAATTAAACTGAAATAGCAAAATTTCAATCTATATAGTAACAGATAAGTTTGGTGAATCGTTTGTCTTTATGACTTTACTTCTATTGATACATTAACACTCAGAGCACAAGATACAACAGTGGAAGAAATCAAGCAATGTACAATCAAATCGGATCAACAACCTATACAAAAGACTGTTTCACAAACAATGAATTAATCACTTTAAATCCAGAATATGAAGCAAAATCAATCCATTTCAATCAGTTAAATTAATCAGATTTGTATCCCATTTGATTCCCAACAATTCTGGGTAGCTGTTCTCAAAATGTAGCATATGTATTCAGCTATGGAAACGCCAGCCGTCAAAACAAAAGAAAAAAGTTTGAACAAAAAGATATACAAGTAATTTACACATTACAAATCATAGTGCATGGCTTTGGTATAACATGATATACCATCCTAGGAAGAAAAAACACATGATTTACAAATAACAGTTTGTATAGGAGTTTTTTAACCTATTATATAAAGCCAAAACAATTAAAGCTTTATTGATAGTTTAATATAATGTGTGAAGATATTGTTCAAAACTTTGATGCAAGATGGAATGAAGGGATAACCTGAAAATGAATGCTACCAATATGATCTACTTATAGAAATCAAAATTTTGCACCTGTCAGATGCAAAATATCAGGTCCACACATGAAGGTCCAATTAAACTGATTTATTGCTAAACATGCTTATGTACAGAAATCACATCAACGAAGATTTGCACCTGCTTGGGGTTAGATAAGGGTCAGCAGAACTCAAGGAAGGTACAATTTAGTTTGCTTGAGGCTATGAAAGGATTCTAGGTTGATGCCCTTTTTAACGCCTCCCTTAGGTTCTGCCACTCCTTTTCCTATAACACTCCAAAGAAACAAGTCATTTTTTTAGTTGAAAGTTTTGCTGAAAAGATGGAACTACAGTTTCCATGTAATAATGAAGGATTGTGGTTATGGCTTGGCCTTGAAGTAACTTGGTTTAAGTTCAGTATACCTAACAGTGTGATTCAATATAATGAAAATGTAATTAAGACATATAATGCAGTATATTAAAATATTATTCTTAATTACGCTGATTGCCAGTTCGAATATAAACTTTATACCTACCGTACTCGTTGCCTGAAACTGATAACAATAGAGCTTTACCGCATATCCATTCTTTATTTCTGCTTAAGGAACTCTGTGTATTTTTCCAATTAGAAAATATTCCTTAACAGAAAATAAAATAAAATATACCAGTGTCAGCGAACTTTTTCTGCACAGAGTGCTGAAACAGGAGCACACGGGTGCACACAGGAGAGCACCTGCAACTGAAAGAGCAGCTCCCTGGCACGCACACACAGGAGTGCCAGAAACCAGAAGAGCAGTTCCCCAGCGCGCATGCACAGGAGTGCCAGAAATCAGAAGAGCAGTTCCCAGGTGTGCATGTGCGTGCAGGGAAGCTGAGTTTCTGGTTTCCAGCATGTGCATGTGCATCAGTCACCTGGTCTTCCGGTTTCTGGAGCGCATGCGCACGCAAAGACTAGCTGGCTGGCATGTGCACACCACAAACTGGAAGCATATGCGTGCCAGGGAGATGTTTTTCCGGTTTCCACTGCTCCCGCACGCACCAAGACTAGCATGTGTGCACCAGAACCTGGAAGAACAATGGGCGATGGCTGGCGTGCCCGCAGAGATGGCTTTGTGTGCCACTTCCGGCACGCATGCCATAGATTCGCCATCATGGAACTATACTAACGATTTTACTATCACACAGAAAAGAAAGCAATCTTCAATGCCTACGCCTTTATTCTAAAAGACAAAACTTTATAACCTGCTTTATGTTTTCAATCATTGTTTTAAAAAGTATGCAATTAAAAGTGAAAAAGGAAAAGAACCAATTGAAAGGTTATCCAATTCCCAGTGCTGTACACCGCCCTGAGTCATTCGGGAGAAGGACGGTATAGAAGTCGAATTATAAATAAATAAATATAAATGAATAAATAAATAAAAAGAACAGAAGATTTGCACACAAATATACATATACCAACCACAGTATTATGTTGCCCCCCAAAATCAACCACATACAGTAATGCTGATTTTAAAAATCCTTCATCCCATTCTGCTTATGTCAGCATGGTTTTTAGATTTAAGCAGTCCTTCTCCGTAATTTTAGTAACATGAATATACAGTATACTATAGACTGAAATATATCCCAGCAATATGGAACTTGTTTTCACATTCCTTAAGTCCAAGAATTAAGTTAGCTGACTTTAGTGTAAAGATTTTAGATGGATTTGTGGGTGGAGGTTAGACTATAGTTTATGAAGCTTTAAAATGACTGGTTAAATGCAGAATAATCTATCCCAGTCAAAACATAACTCTGATTTCATTTAACATTTAGACTACTAACAATTTCAAAGAAGTGACACCGTCTTGATTTTGTGTGTGTGTTTTTTTAAAAAAAATTGGATATAAGAAACCAGCAGTACAAATGCCTTTTTATTTCTTATGCTACCTCTGCTAAACTGCTAATAAGTTTTCAGTTTTGGAAAGAAGAAGAGAACAAAACATTTTTTTCCCTTGCAAATCTGATACTGGAACTGGCATCTTTCCAGCTTCTTTTTAACTTTTCCCTTTGCCAAATTTCTCTTTAAATCCTAAATCTTTCATACTGTTTTGGCAACACATGAGTAATAAAATGATGAAGTCAGTGAATGATGAATCAGTTCAATTGTTCTGCAACAGCACCAGTCAGAGTATTTGCACTGATTTACACCAGGAGCCCAGTTCTGACAGGATATTATGGATGCAATTTCTGATATCAATTGTACCTATATTAAGCCAGATGTGGGTCAAAACCACATGACGAAAATCATATGAATGGACTTCAAAGCTGCAGGCGTTTCAGTAATTCTTTAAAATAACAAACTCTCTTTCATTTTCCTTTTATTCCAATATTTCCTTCAAACCTTTAATTGGATGTGTAAATTTACAAAACAGAATCCTTAAACACTAAAATACACTTCTTGGAAAACCAATGAATCAGATTTTTCAAAGTTATATGGGGAAAATAATTAAAATTAGTAAGCGCAAAGTATGAGTGTAAAACTTGCTACATTGAAGTGTAATGCTCATAATGTGAAGAAATTCTTCATATTATAAAATATAGTATCCACACAGGAAGTGCTTCATACAGCAACTGAATAATTGGATTTGCCTGAAAGCTGAAACAAGTTCTGTTTATGTAATTTATATATGGCATAGACTGTTTGATTTTTGATTGATAGTGAAATAAGAGGAAACAACTGATTCTGTCTTATGATTATAAAACGTTGCCGTATTTATAATTTTGTTAAAAAAGCAGAAATCGGAGATTTATTCTTAAAATTTATTTATTTTCTCCTCTCAGTTTGTTTATAGCTATATAACTATCTTAAATTTTCTATCAAACCCAGGTTTAAAGCATTCCAACAGAAAACTGGAAAGAATTTAGAAAAACAAAAGCAACTCATTTGTCAACCTACATACTAAATTTACAATAATTTCGAATGTTACTTTTAACAGCTGGTACCAACTTCTGCTAACAGAGAAGTGTGATTATGAAGCTGACAATAATTCTGAAAATTCATGATTAGGTTTTATTTAACAGGTTTGAGTCATTAATATTGTTAATAAAATTTAATTCACAGATTCAATTAAACAGCGATCCTATCTAATGTTCCATATTCAAATGTGTTTTTGAATACACATTTTACTAATGTCTGGGGAGTTCTGTATTTATGAATGCTAAAGCTTTAAGGATAAACCAAGTTAGGGTGAAGCAGTAGGCCATACTATCCCAGTTGCAGTTAATGATGGAAGAAAGGCCCAACAATTAAAACCTTGTTGATTAGTGTACTTAGGAATGTTCAAAGGTCATGTGTTAAATGAGCAAGGAAATATTTAGAAGAAAATGACAATTAATTTGAGCATTTAGTGTAATTTATATAATAATTTATCCATGAGCTCTGCCTTTTTGCACACTTCATATGTGCGGTGAATACTGAGAATTCCACACAGGTCTTCCTTCTGAGCAATATAGGGACTAATCTAACAAATTCCATAAAATTAACAGCTGTTATTGATTTTTAACACTGACTTTTTGGCAATTTGATATTTGTTGCCATCCTTGGTAAAAGTGACATGGATGATCTCAATCTCCCAAGATAAAAAATTATCTCCTCATCTACAACTATCCCATTACAGCTGTGGCAATATACAAGTAGTCCTCAGCTTACAACCACAATTGAGCCCAAAATTTATGTTGTTAAGCAAGACAAGTTTTAAAGTGCCCCATTTTACAACCTTTCTTGCCGCAGTTGTTCAGTGAATCACTGCCGTTGTTAAGTTAGAAACACAGTTGTTAAATGAATCTGGCTTCCCCATTGACTCTGCTAGTCAGGTCAGAAAAGGGGATTACATAACCACAGGACACTGCAACCATCCTAAATATGAGCCAGTTGCCAAAGAGCCAAATTTTGATCACGTGACAATGGGGATGCCGCAATGATCCTGAGTGTGAAAACCAGTGATGCTATTTTCCTCAGTGTTGTTGTAACTTTTGAATGGCGACTAAATGAATGGTTGTTAAGTCAAGGATGAACTAACTGTAATATGACTTCATAAAGAGGAAGTTGCAGAGAAGACACCAGCCAACATACATTTCATAATTATTCATTTCCTAACTTTCTCAGCCTAGATACTTATTGAAAAAGTAAGTTGTTTTTATGCCAAGCTCCCCATGTTGCATTCTTGAAACCCCTAAATCTCCAATAAAAGAAAAGTGAGGCTGAGCTTCTGGAAGAATTGGTCAGACACTCCACATAAGACTGTGCCCTATTTTTGCAACAGTCATATAATGCTCCCCTTTATGTTCAAGCCTAATAACTTTTGAGTATTGGCATTAAATTAAGCTGTTTACATTTTAGCTGAACACTGCAATTAAATCTGTTACTGGAATCAAATAGGATAACCAAACATAAATAAAAAATAATAATGTAAAGAGAGATAACAGCAAGCTTTAAGATCAATAAGAACTTCAAATATAATATACTAAAAGCATGGAGTTCCAATTCAGACAGGATTCAATCTTCTGCATGCTTCCCTTGAAAATAATCTTTAAATCCATATCGGTTTGTTTTGAGTAAAAAAAAGTTTATAATTATAACTTGCAAAACCAGTACAGGTAATTTTCGCTTAATAACCGGTCACTCAACTACTGTTTGAAGTTACAAGCGCCCCCCCCCAAGAAGCTATTACGGCCCAGTTCCCACCCCACAGCCACATGACTGCATTTTGGGCCCTTAGCAACAGTCTCATCTTTACAGCTGGTTATAGCATTCTACAGTTACATGCAATTTGTGATGTTTCTTGCCAGTTTCCAACAAAACACGCTCAAAGGAATACATTTATTCACAGAGCCAAGGTGGCGCAGCGGTTAGAGTGTAGCACTGCAGGCTACTTCAGCTGACTGCTAGCTGCAGTTCAGCAGTTCAAATCTCACCGGCTCAAAGTTGACTCAGCCGTCCATCCTTCTGAGGTTGGTAAAATGAGGACCCAGACTGTTGGGGGCAATAGGCTGACTCTGTAAACCGCTTAGAGAGGGAAAGCACTATGAAGCGGTATATAAGTCTATGTGCTATTGCTATTGCTAACCACCAGGGCATTCACTTAATGACTACCACCAAAAAGTCATAACATCGGTTCTGGTTATATGGGTGCCTTGACTGTATAGTGGAAATTTCTGACTTCATTTCAGTTTTAAGTAGAGAACTACTTTTATTGTCTGAACCAGTTTAGTCAATAGAAATCAAAGATCTACATTTGTCTCAAATAAGGCATAAGTTTAAAAAATAAACTTTTGGCTTTGTAAAAGTGCAGATATTTTGCCTGTCGTTTGCAACATGGAACTTATAAACAAGACAAATAAATAAGTATTATGCCTAATTTTCTACTCCATATAAAGGTAGCTCCCATAAAAACAGCCACTAACATAATAAACTTTGTTGCCTTTTGACACTGGATTGCTAACTACTTAACAATAAGGATTATGAACCCTTGGGAAATATAAAAGATTCAAAGTGAGCACGATTTAGCTTTAAGCAAACCAAACAGCTGCTTACAGCAGCAGATCTAAAGGGAAGCAAAAACCTTAGTGCTTATGGTAGCCAATTCTTGACCAGCAAAACTGGCTGATTTTGCTGACAAGAGATAGCTAAGTTATAGCTTTGCAAATTGAGGTCATAGCATTAAATCTATGCAAATAAATAAATGCTACAAGCTCATAAGCTAGGTAAAGTTACAAGGAATATCTTTTTTTGCCGGGATATTTATTTTTATTAAATTTTAAAACTGCTCATCTCCCTCACAGAGGGACTCTGAGCGGTGTGCAAATAAAATATTAAAATATAGAAGCAGTATATAAAATTTAAAAAGAAGCAAGGAATTCAAAAATGCTGAACTGATAGATTTTACAAAGGACAATAACTGCATCTACTCATCTTAATGTTTTTGGATCTTGAGAGGATCATTTTTTCCCCAATTTTAACTTCTTCTAAAATAATTAAGCAAGGTGAAAATTGAACCATTAATGAAAATGGCTCAGAAAATGGCCTTCAGAATTCCAGATTAGTGGAAAACATATGTACTATCAACTGCACTATTTTTTATTTATTTGTACCCCATATTATTATATAAATTACTCAAGGTGGCGAACATATCCAAAAGACCTCCTTCCTCCTATTTTCCTCACAACAACCACCCTTTGAGGTGGGGTTGGGTCCAGAGAGAGAGAGCGACTGCCAAACTCACAATCTCTCACCACTAGACCAGTGGTGTCAAACTCAAGGCCTGTGGGCCAGATCCAGCCCGTGGGGTGCTTAGATCTGGCGGTCACATGTAGCCTTCCCAAGCTCAATTTTCACTGGCAGAGGGCTGCAGGAGGCCGTTCCAGCCAAAAACAGAGATTGGGAGCCCATTTTCGCTTGCAGAGCACTTGGGCCACCATAGGTACTCGACACGAGTGACGTCAACTTCACCATGCCCACCCCGACCCCTCAAGGTAAAACACAACCCTGTTGTGGCCCTCAATGAAAGCAGCCCTCAAGTTTGCACTAGACCCCTGCACTAGACCAAGCTAGCTCACCCAATGTCCATAAATCTCTTTATATTAAGACGAGATGAACTCCACCAATTACTTACCATTTCTTGTTCAGTTTTCATTCTATCCTATGACGCTGAACAAGAGGATAGATCTCAAATTGTAACTGAGAAGTTTAAATGTGTATCCAAATGGTTCAGATGGCAGTCTTGGGTCTGGAAAACCAAGTGGGAAATCTCACACGAACAGACTGTCTCCTGGCATGCCTGCACTTTTAATTCTGCTCTTGGCCTGTACCAGGAAGTGAAGAGGCGTGTGCTCAAGTGAAATTGGGTTTGGGGGGAGCTGGAAAACATTGTCAGAACATTTCTTAACTTGCAAAAACATTTAGATAAAATCAGGGACCCCAGTTTTGATATACTTGTTTCGTTCGTTCACATTTATACATCTCCAGTGAAAATGTCAAAAATTTCTAACTTGGCATTACAACGCAAGACAGAAATGAAACATTTAGAAACTAAACTCAAATCGACATAGAAAGCTGGGTAGAAGGGGAACACGCTAACATATTTGGTATGACATTTTGAGAGTTGGGTGTTTGTAGAAGAATTATGTAACTCGTCTCCTTTGCTGTGAACAGCAGATACAACAGATATCTCAATTTCTAGACACATCCACAAGATATAAAATATGGTTAAAGCATACAATTGTCTGGAAGAAATGATACCCAACTAAGAAATCATCTCGTTTCATGGAAGTATAGATGAATTCTCATTCCATTAGACCAGTGGTCTCCAACTTTTCCAGCTTATTTATTATTATTTATTTATTAGTTCGATTTATATGCCGCCCTTTTCCAGAGACTCAGGGCAGCTTACAATGCTTAAGCAATAGCCTTCATACTTTTGTATATACCTGCTTAGTAGGGCTTTTTTGGCCCCCCCAAGTGGTGTTCTATTTTATATAAAGTCAGCTTATTGCCCCCACAAACCGGGTCCTCATTTTACCTACCTTGAAAGGATGGAAGGCTGAGTCAACCTTGAGCCTGGTGAGAACTGAACTCGCAGTAATTGTAGCAGCTGGCAGCTAAGTGCTACTTTAACAGCAGTTTTAATCCGCTGTGCCACCAAGGCTTAGCTGAGTGGTGGCTGCATGGGTGGGGTGGAGGAGGACAGGGCATGGTTTCATGCATGCACGTGTCACTTTCACAAATGCAGCTGCACGCATGCCCATCATGTACGCTGCCCGGTTTTGAATGGGCTGCGTCCCGGCAGACTAGAAGCACTTACAAAATGGTGGTGCACAAATTTTTCTTCTTCTTGTCTCTAGATTAAACTTTAAACTGCCAGAATGAAGCCAAAAATAAGTCATTATTAGTATATGTTTCTGGTAGTAGCCAATATGTCAGGAGATGGGCCTCTCCACATTCACATAGCATGTTGTTATCCACTAAGAGCCATATTGGTTTTACATTTACATTTACTCCAACTCTCAACCTATTCACAGTCCTCCAGGTACTATAAGGGAGGTCAAATCCTTCGGCCATATTCTCCTTTAATGTTATTGCTTGCTCAATGGTCTCCTTCCTCCATCTTTTAATTCAATTTTCTTCTTGTGTACCTTCAAGAATGTTTGTTCTTCCCATAAAACTGTTCCTAGATCTGAGTCAGCAGGCTTGGGGTATATGTCCGTTCAGAGGATGTTGAAGATCATTCTCTTGCTTAGCTCTCTCAACATCTGCCACTTCTGATCTTGGGTGAGGCAATACCAACAAGAGGGTATACTTTTTCAATTAGGTGCACAACTTGTTTTGATAAATTGATAGTGTGCACAGAGACTATGCTGATGCATACCAGTATCAAACAAAATGGATTTTGGAAAGGAGATAAAATTATTGTGGCTGCGAAGAGTAAGGATGTACAGTGCGTGTTGTTACACATACTATACTCTTGTCATATATTCTTGCCCGGACTCAGCAAAGATTCCTTGTATTCCCCATGAAAATCTTCTTTAAAAAATTATATCAGGTTTTCAAAATACTTCACATATCTACTTATCTAGGGATTAGACTGATTAAAGACAAAAAGACATATTTCTGAATAGACATGTACAGGATTATATGATTAAACATTTTACAATCATACTGAGTGCTCTATGTTTACCTGCTGGTTATTTGTATTATTTGGATTTATATATATTTATTTGCCATGCTTATTTTTGGAGAGCAGGCCCTTGACTGAACAGTATTTCAATATGAAACTACCTAATTTTTGGGGGGGGAAGGTAAAAACAATATTTAAATACTTGGGATGACGAGATTGACAATATTGGAATTACTTTAACTCCTGCAGGTATAAACAAACACTGTCAGCCATCTTACAAGGATGCTGAATTGTGTTGCCTGAATTTAAGCTAGAAGATTATTTTGCATACATTTATAATATGTTTCCAGAAATTGGCAACAAATCAAACTATGTTATGCCCCATCAAAGCCACAAAAGAATAAATTCCAAATAGATATATAAAATTAGCTAAAAGTGAAATGAAACAAGGAACCAGCCATAACAGGTGAATAGGAAATTAAATATGTCTAGTTTCAGACAAGAAATCGCTGATCTGATGGGTTTATGGCAAGGCATTTTGGCAGAAGAAATGTGGAAACAGTTTCAATCAATTATTTTAAAACCAGTGATATTAGATACCTCGCTGGCTAGAAATTAATGTAGTGCACCAAAACCTGGAGAATATAATGAATCAGCTATTTGTCATAATTTTAAAAGTTGATCTCAGTTACAAAGATTTTGCTATTTAAAGAGACATTAGCAAAAAGGAAATACTATGCCAAAGAAAGGTTTGTTTTTTTTTAAAGGTCACCAACAGCAGCCTTCTCAAATAAAGACTTGAATGCATAATGAATTTCTACGTATTTATCCTTTCATGTAGTATAAAGCATCACCATTCTTTGCTTTCCTACTTGAGCTTTTGGGGAACAAAATTACATACATCCTGGCAACTAATACTACTCAAAAATAGGCAGATAAATCAGATGTGTTGTGGAGGAAATATTTTTCAAAAATTTCTGTCTAGGTCTGGCATAAAGCTTTCCCTGCTGAAGACACAACTGGTAGTGGGAGGACCTTTTCCCACCTCATCTCTTTCTATGCTCAGGAGGGAAAAGAAAAGAGTCCTTGTGGATTTTACTCCATTGCTGACTATAGGAGGAGCGCTCATCTCCGTTTCAAGGGCAGTTGAGCTAGCGCTAACTGAAGACGTTTCTGCAGTCGTGTAGCCAGAATGATGTCACAGAGCGCTGTTTCCTCCCCATCGAAGTGGTATCTATTTATTTACTTGCATTAGCATGCTTTCAAATTGCTAGGTGGGCAGGAGCTAGATGAAGACAGGAGCTCATCCCATTGTGCGACACTAGAGTCTCAAACCTGGGCTTTCAGCTTTCCAGCCGACAAGCCCAGTGCATTAAACCGCTGAACCATTGCAGTTCAAAAGAAAAAAAAAATATTATTTCACCGCCAGTGTGGAATGGATTCTGTGACAGAATTTCCCCTTTCATATCTTACTTCTGGCTCTTTACAATCTGTACAATGATTGTTTTAGTTAACTGGTTTCAATATAGTAACTTTTGCATTTGTTATATTCCATCTTTCTTCCAGAATCTCAGAATGGCTTACATGCATCACAACTGTATGAGTTAGTTTCAGTTGACAATATACCCAAATCACACAGCTGATTTTCAACACATCTGGATGTGAGTGGAAATTTGGATTTTGTCGGATTAGCAATTTAACCACTACATTACATTGGCTCAACCCAAACAGAGATTTTATTATTAAGATAAGTGCATCTTACAGTTTTTATCTTGTACCACACATTTCCAGAACACTGAAAGAGCTTTATATGACTAACCACTGTCTTCCAAGACTGAAATGTGAAAAACTGAAATATGAATGCAAAGATTCTGTAACCCGATAGATTAGTCCACAGACTCATAGAATTCAGGATGTAGCTTCTATTAAGGGCTACCAATATGTCCCTGAGAAATGCATAATAGCAAAAACCCTCTCTAATTCAGGGGGACAATATATTTGGCAACAAGTTTACAACTGAAATACTGTAGCCAATCTCTTTTGATAAACTAAATTCTTGTAGAAGTCTGTATGGATTTACATGGATTGTATAGTCACAAATATCTACAGAAGCTGGTTCCTTTTTTCGAAATAATAATAATAGGAGCCCCCTGGCATAACTTCTACTCTTTTTACATGCATAAATAATGTCATGACTCTTGCACAAAATGGGTGGTGCTTGAAATGTGATGCTTTCTGTTGTCATTTTGCTCTCTCCCCCCACCCCCAGATTAGTTGTTCTTGAGAGTAATTTGAGATAATTTGAACAAAGCCTGGAGATAATAGAGCAATTTGCAATTGCTCGTTTATGGCTTAAGGATCCAGTTTGAGAATGCCAATTCAGAGACATTTATATAAAACAATAGTGTCTGGGCTGCGTGGATGGGTAGGTGTTAAAGGTAATGATATCATTTGAGTTCCACAAAGGAATAATTGGATCAATCAGTTTAAGAACCATTGCTCCAGGACTTCCGGCGGTGACGTCAGCATGCATGGAGCGAGAGAACAGGGCTCTGTTCTTTTAGCTCCAATATTCCCAGCCAGGAAGCTGAATTAGACACTATTGATCCCGGAGAGATTGATAGAAAAAAGAGGAATCTTCAAGGACCTCGGGGGGGGGGGAGGCAATTGTCCCAAAGGTTCAGGAGAAACCTCTTAATTCCGGTGGGGGAAAAAACCAGCCATTTTGGCTGGCCCGAAGCACTGACAGCTTCGGGCCAGCTGGATTAGGAAGCAAAAATTGAATCAACAGATTGCAACGGTATGTAAAGAGACTTTTAAAAAAAAGTGAGGTACAGCTATATCGTGGAAGGGAAGAGCAGAGAGATTGAGGCTCCAAAATCAGCGGCAGATTTGCGGCCAGATAAAACGGAAAGGGAGAGGAGTGGAAGAAGGAACTTTGACAGGTAGTGACTGCGCGAAAGGCAAGAGAACGGGTGAGAGGAGGAAGAAAACTCCAACGGATATATTTCGAGGCTTGAGAGAGGTATTGACTGTAAAATAACAGATTTTCTAGAAGACGGTGCATTGGACCAGGACTGTGAGATTGACGGAAGGCTTTAAAAATCGGAAAAGAGATAACCAGTGGTGGAACTGCAGTGGTGATTGGTGAAGTTGCAGTTCTAACAGAAATATAGACCGAGCAGAGTTGGAAAATAATGAAAATAACTAACTTGGAACTTTTTATCTAAAATTGTTGAAATTGGATATTTCGGCTCCTCCTCTGACCCGCTGTTGACTCACTGACAGTCCCAATATTGCAGAATATACAGCCTTATTCATATTGAATAAACTAAATTATTAATGTATCTTAAATAGAAAACTATGTTTGATTTTTACTCCAAAAGCAAGTTTATTAAAATAAATTTGATTAAAAAAATGATTTAAATTTTAAAAATCCATTTTTTTTATGTTTTTTTAAAAAATCATCGATTTTTATCCACCCTGCATGTGATGAATTCTTGAATGCTTGACATTTTTGACACTGGATTTTATTTTATTTTGTTAAGTATATTTTTATCCTGCCTTTAAGGCAGAATATTTACATAATACTCCTGTCTCTTCCTATTTTTCCCACAACAACCCTGTGAGGTGAGTTGGGAGAGTGACTGGCCCAAAGTCATCCAGCTGGCTTTCATGCCTAAGGTGGGACTAGAACTTATGGTCTCCTGGCTTCTAGGCCAGTACCTTAACCACTAGATCAAACTGACCACTGCTTTCCTATAGGGGTTGGGGGTATAAGCATGGATATAAAAGTGGACAGATTCTCCTGGTGAATATTTCCTTTACTGGGCAAGTCAATTAAATAAAATCCATTTTCTACTGTGATCTACACATTCATCATTCCCCCTAAATATATTAAATTTAGTCCTAATTGTGTCATATATGTGGGTATATGCATAATTATTTATTTATTTATTTTGTCATGTTTATGTAGCGTATATTGGAGGTTGTGTATGAGGTACTTTTGAGAGCTGAATGCAATGACATTTCATTTTAAAGTATGGCGATTAGTGTACATTCAAAGTGACATTAAAGTTATTCTAAGTCTAAGTCTAATTTGAATAGAGTTCCAATCTAAAACGCTGCCTTTATTACACAAACTGGATTGCTCGTGCATCTAAGGGTACCTACACACTCAGTGTATCCTCTTCTTGGATTAACAGATATGCATTTAAGAAGATAAAAGCCACGGCCGCTGGAACATACGAAAGCAGTCACGAGAGAAAAGGAGACAGTCCTAGGTAGGTTTAAAAAGGATTAACCTTTAGAAGCATTATATTGTGTATTTTATATTGCTGAAATCACACCTAACACTTCTGTACATAAATTTCCATCGTTAAAAATATACAATAGTACAATATAGATGCAAATTTCAGGGTGGGTGGGTTGTGAAATTCAAAATATTCTTCACGCTCTTGTGATATAGAAGTAGTATATTCTGTAAAAGAACTATCTTAAACCAATTTTCTTCTCTTTTCACTGATAGTAAAGAGAGAGTACAAGCAATCCTTAACTTACAACCACAATTGGAATCAGAATTTCCGTTGCTAAGCAAGGCAGTTAAATAAGTTGCACCCAATTTTATGACAATTTTTGCCACAGTTGTGAAGCAAATCATTATAGTAACTTAGTAAATTAATAGTAAGTTAATAGCATATTCTGCAAGTGTTAAATAATAAATGTTGTGCAAGTGTTAAAAGAAGGTAATTATGGAGGAACCATCTATAAAACAAAGCAGCATCATGTTATAATAAATATAAACCCCAAGTTTATATTAAATATTAATAAACTAAATATTTCTGATTAAATAATATGGATACAGTTGGAAAAAAAAGAATATGCAAGAGCACAACAAAAGGAATAGAAGAAAAGAGAAGAGGTTTATTTTCAAATGTACACTAATCAGCATACATTAAAATGAAATTTCATTGTATTCAGCTCTCAAAAGATAATCATTATACATATTCCCATATACAAACACATATATGACACAGAGAAACATCACAGTCTAGTTCTGGGGGAAAAACAATCCTGTGAGTTTACAAGATGGATGGCATAAAAAACAAATCTGTTACAGAATCTAGTAGTTGTGCTATATAGTAGATACTTCGAAACCTCCTCCCAGAGGGGAGCAACAGAAACAAACTGTGAAGTAGGTGTGTGGGGTCTCTAACAATGCTTCCAGCTCTTAAGCCCATAGCGCTTATAAACAGTATCCTGAATAACGGGAAGTGAGCTTCCTATAATCTTCTCAGCTGTCCTTACCACTCTCTATATGGACCTTCAATCTGGGGCACTACTGCCACCAAACCAAACAGGGATGCAGCTTGTTAAAATGCTTGCAGTTAAGGAAAATAACCGATTTCTAAAAGCCTAGTTAGATAAGTTACTCTCTCATCTTGTCAGTGTTTCCCACAAGGTTTTATTTATTCATCACATCTGTAAGGCTGTCCACCACCTATCCAGAAATTCTCAGGGCAACCAAAAAAAGTAAAAGTCATAAAATATACATATTAAAAAACCAGATCAAGGCTTCTCATTAAAGACTCATGACATACATCATCAGAGTTCCAGAAACTGACAGACTGGCCCCAACGCCTGAGGGAACAGCCAGGTCTTCACAATTTTCCAGAAAGCTTGGTTGAGGCAATTTGTATCTTTGCAGGAAAGTGTTCCACGAGGCAGGCATTATGACAGAGAAAGTGTATTTTTTAGGATGTATCACAGGGGTGAAATGCTCCTGGTTCGGACCAGAGCACCGGATCCGGTAGCAATGGCGGCGGGTGGTTCGGAGAACCGGTAGCAAAAATCCCTGCCCACCCCATGCCCAGCTGAGCCGCACGATCATCAGAGGCTTTTTTTTTTACTTTTAAAAGCATTTTTTCTTTGGCCGAAAAAATGCTTTTAAAAGAAAACAAAAGCCTCTGACAATCAGGCAACTCAACTGGTATCGTCAGAGCCTTTTAAAAGCATTTTTTTTACAACCTCTTCAGCCAAAAAAATGCTTTTAAAAGTAAAAAAAAAAAAAAAGTTGGCCACGCCCACCCAGTCACATTACCCCCCACCTAGCCATAAACTCCTAGCCACGCCCACAGAACCTATGGTAACAAATTTTACATTTCACCACTGATGTATCAGCTAACATTATTTCATTGAAAAGACCCACAGCATGGCCACTATGCCAGATCAAGAGAGAGAGGAAGAAGCACCGGGGAGAGGCAGTCCTGAAAGTATAGGTAGACCTTGCTTAACGACTGGTCATTTAATGACCATTCAATGTGATGATGGTCACAGAGCGGGTACTTTATGAAGTGCTGCTCCCTACTACAGTCAAGAGACTGCATGTTGGGCAACTCAGTTTTACAACCCATTGTGACATTCCACAATCATGTGACCATGATTTTTTTTTTTTTGCAACAGTGTTGATTGCTTAATAACCGCTTCAAAAAAGACAAGAAAATTATATTCCTCCTCCCTGCAGTGGGGAGAAACTGCAGAGAAGTCCATGGAGTTAGTAGCTCCATGAGAAGCGATAAATAGCTTCCCCCAACTCCATTTTGCTATTTCCCCAAGATAAAAACCAGATCCAATGATAAAAATAAAAAACTAATCCGAATCCCCACTACATATTCAGCCATCAAAAAAACTGAATCACATCCATGGTGGCCATAAATTCTCACATCTCTTCTGAATCTGAGCCTTGTGAAGAGAGGTTAAAATTTCCCAGCCTAGGGAACTCCATGACCAATTCCATGTGTTCCATAGCCAGTGGTGGGATTCAAACAATTTAACAACCAGTTTGCCCAGGGGCAGGTTTGCTGTCATGGGAGGCATGGTTCATTCCTGTCCTCCCGCTCCGCCGCACATGCGGGACGAGCCTCCTGCAATGGCCAACCTGACCCTGGGCGAACCGGTTGTTAAATTACACACACACACCGCTATCAAAGAGGATCCTGGGCACTGTGCTGTGTTGCAATGGAGAAACGGGCAATGGAGCGGCCGGCACGAGGAAAGTAGGAGGAGCAGGGAGAAGCAAGAGGGAAAGCGGCCTTCTCCTTCCCTCGCGCCAGCCACTCCGTTGCCCGTTTCTCCACTGCAGCGCAGCACCCAGGATCCACTTTGATAGCGGGAGGGGTGAATTTAACAACCGGTTCGTCTGAATCGGTGCGAACCAACTGAATCCCAACACGGTCCATAGCCATAATCAAACTGCTTAGGCATACGAGTTGCATCATAGTAGGGAGACTGGTACACAACCAGCAATCCAATTTGATCCGTACCAGAGGTGAAATTCAGCTGGTTCTATCCGGATTGAGCAATCCGGTAGGTCCGACTGCGCGGAGCCCCACCCACCCACGCGGATGTCATGATGTCCCTTTTTGCGACATTTTGCGGCCTCTGCGCAGAAGCTACACACACATTTGCGAACTAGTAGGGAAGATAAGTGAATTTCACCCCTGATCCGTACAGTTCAAGATCAGTATTCAAGTATGCTGCCTAAAATACTACAGCAATATGCAATGGATCACTTTTCCTCAGCAAGGACAGGAGATTTATTTTATTATTCTATAGAAGGAAAGAGCAAGGCTCAGAGAACAGTGGGGTGCTTATGGACGTCTTAAAAACTATCTCAGTTGAAAATCTAAACTAGGAATGTCTTGATTCATTCAATCCCTCTTTTGCACACTATACTACACTTCACAGATCAGAATTTTTTTTTAATACGGGGTCTTTAAATTTGGTTGTTTTCCTGCAGACATTTTATTACCCAATCAAGTAACACCATCAGTACTACAAGTGTTGTCGTTGTTGGTTTAATTTCTCAAATTTAGGCCTTACCCAGCTCACTTTCTAAGTGGCTCTGGGTGATTTACAGATAAAAAGTCATAAAATTGTCATCAAAATAGAGTTAAAACTATTAACTCTGAACAACAGATTCATTCTCCACATAATTCTTTGGCCTGCAGCTAATGTCCCAATGTTCTCCACAGCCTACAGCATACATACCTGCTTAACAGGAAGCTATATATTAATGCTGAACACATGATATTATGTATTATCCTCGTCTTAGGTGCACTTCCCAAAGCATTTAGCAAATACTAATTAATCCGCCTGCTAAAAGATTAAGAGGAAAACTTTATTATAAATTGGCAAGAGTCCTTTTCATATTAACAGCTATATTGCTATCGTGTACCCGGAGCTCCCAAGGATCAGTTAACCCAACAAACCATTAATTAAAACTTGCTTTCTCCTCTGTGCAGGTTTTGTCCATACCTATAAAAATAATGAAAGCAAGTGTAAAATCAAGACAGTGGGCAGTTTTGAAATGAAAGTTGGTAATGCTGGTTAGAGCCTAGTAAAATTTGTTAGAATTAAAATAACCTATTTCATTTTAAAATAAATTTTAAGGGGTAGAAAGTAAATACTTATTTTATAAGTGTCTGTTCACTTATAAGCAGTCCAATGTGTTATTTTACTTTAGTATTTATAGGGATAAGGGGCTGTGAGGGTTCAGTGGTTCAAGACCTGAGAAATGCACGAAGCTCCTGTTACTTGCCTCACCTAGCAGTTCGAAAGCATGCAAATGCAAATAGGTAAATAGGTACCACTTTGGTGGGAAGGTAACAGCATTCTCGGCTTAAGTCATGCTGTACATATGACCATGGAAGCATCTTTGGGCAATGCTGGCAATGCTACCCAAATCTTTGGGTATTGCTAGGAAATGGAGATGAGAACCACCCCTAGAGTTAGACACGCCTAGGCAGGGAAAACCTATACCTTTCTCTTTACCTTTTATCTATAGGGATATTCACAATGCCAGTAACTTACTCCTTTGTCAGTAACCTGAAAGAACAAAAACAAATGATTTTTTAAAATGATTTTCCTTTTTATAGTAAATCTCTCTACTCCAACGGTAGCAAAATATTGACCCATGGCTATCAGCACCAACCGATATAAGATCAGCCATAGTTATAACGAGACGTGAAATCCAGCAAGTTCTGACAGGTTCTGGAGAACTGGTAGCGGAAATTTTGAGCAGTTCAGAGAACTGGCAAATACCACCTCTGGCTGGCCCCAGAGTGGGGTGAGAAAGGAGATTTTGCAGTATCCTTCCCCTGGAGTGGGGTGGGAATGGAGATTTTGCAGTATCCTTCCCCTGCCACACCCACCAAGCCACGCCCACCAAGCCACTCCATGCCGACTAAGCCACGCCCACAGAACCGGTAGTAAAAAAAATTGGATTTCATCACTGGTTATAACTCAGTTATACATGCTAACCACCTCACTATTATCCAATGTTTGGTTTTATTGTTTTTCATAACAGTTCCTCTTTTTGATGTGGGTGGGTGGGTGTGGGTATGCACCTGGCAACTCTGCACAAGTCCTTGAAATTTTCTTAGCAAAGATTTTTAAGTACATTAAAGTATATATGTTTATATATAAAGCTTCAAGATTTTTGCAAATAGGAGCAGAATGAGAATGATGATGAACTAGAAAGTCAAACTCAAAAACTAGGCCTTAGCAATCTCACTTTTGATTTCCAAGCCACACATACCAGATTGCTGTGCAATCACCACAGTATTTAAAAATTACTGTTGCGATAAGGATGAGAGAGCTTAGCAAAGGTACTCCTTGTTTAGTGACTGGTAGACTGAGCAAATGTTCCCAATTTAAAAAATGATAAAAAAAAGTAACTTTGTGACCAATCCTCACATTTATGGCCTTTGCATGTCTGTAAAGCAAAAGAAAGCTGAAGTAGTATCATAAAGTCATTAGTGACTACTTCACTTAGCAACCAAGCTTGTCAATCCTATTTGTGGTCACTAAATGAAGACTACTTATACTCTTTTTTGAATAGATATTGGCTACTCACTCCAAAACAAAAGCCAAGATAAAGGTGAATAATTGCAAATCGATTTGATAGAAAGGGCTCTGCCAAATTTCTGTTGATCATGCCGGGAAAAATAGAAAGAAAGCTTAGTTCTTGCACAATTAATTAGTGAGTAGAGGCCAGTTCTATGGACCTTTTGCCAACATTGCTCCATTAAATATTAGGCCTATGTGAAGCTTTGGGAGATTGATTCAGTTCGATGAAGTTTCAAATTACCATCCACTTCATTTCCTTAGAGTCCTGCGGAAAAATCAAGGTGGAGCAACGGCTGATGACTTCTTTCTATTAGTCCACGATAGAAAGTGCCCTCACATAATGTATAACAGGATGGTACGCTGGTTTAACCGCCGCGGACAGGAAGGCACTACAGAGAGTGATTAATTCGGCACAAGAAATCATTGGTTGCCCCCTAACACCACTAGATGACATCGCCAGGTCTCGCTGTTTCAGCAGAGTAAGGAAGATACTTAGGGATGATTCACACCCTGCCACTTTTACCATCGGGCTCGACACAGAAGTATAGCCAGCTGGACAAACAGGTTTAAAAACAGCTTCTATCCATGGGCTGTCAGACTCCTAAACACAATATAGCACCACGAACAGATTAATATGATGAATTTCACTGGTGCCAGTGTAGTGTGTAATATGTATATACCAGAGGTGGGATTCTGCTGGTTATGTCTAGTTCGGGAGAACTGATAGCGCAACTGCGGGAGACTCTGCCGACCCACCCGGACATAATGCATGAGCACTGCGCATGCATGCAAGGCCGAATGAGCGTAGCCAGCATGCGCGCAATTTGCCAACCAGTAGGGAAGGTAAGTGAATCCCACCTCTGGTATATACCGTGATATAAAATCATACACCAGAGTAATATACATGTTGCACAGAATATGACGTACATATGGAAATGTATGGCTAGTTTTTTTTTTTACTAACTACTTGTATAAGGATTATTCTTTATATTATTCATGTTGTCTTGTATTCTTGTATAGACTGCACCAGTGGAGGCTAAACCAATTTCGTTGTATACATGATGTACAATGACAATAAAGACTTTGAACTTTGAACAGTGACTGATGGATCTTGCTGGGTTCCAAAGAGAACTTAAAGTTGTTTCCAAGGCCTTAGTTGGTACTCGACATAAGAACATGAACATGAAATAAGAACAGTGGTTTACTAGATCAGATCTCTGACCCATGTAATCCAGAGTCTGTTCTCAGTGGCCAACCAACTAGAAAAGGAAGCCCACTTTCTTTTCTTCTGTTTCTACTCATTTTTCTGAGATTGTCACTTGCTGCCTGTCTTCATTGGGTTTTCAAGGATATCAGGAGGATGGGAATAGCTGGTCAGTAAGCTTGGTCCATCCTGAGAAGGAGCCCCTCAGCACAACAGGAATTGGCTGAGCTAGGGTTGAGGCTTGCAGATAATACTTTGTGTTAGGAGAAACAGTAGTGAGATACAATATCTGGAGATAACCTAAAGTGGTTATCTCCAATAGGCTCAAGCTTGTTGGTTCAATGGTTCAGGGAAAGTAGATAGAGCTGATTCTTCTAAACTAAATCTCTAAACCTGAATGTTCAACAAAACAGGAAGCACAAATCTCCCATAGATGATGGCGGTGGCATAATAGCTGCTAAAGCGCACCAAATATTGTTATCACAGGGGTGAAATCCAGCAGGTTCTGATAGATTCTGGAGAACTGGTAGCGAAAATTTTGAGTAGTTCAGAGAACTGGCAAATACCACCTCTGGCTGGCCCCAGAGTGGAGTGGGAATGGAGATTTTGCAGTATCCTTCCCCCAGGAGTTGGGAGAGAATGGGGATTTTGCAGTATCCTTCCCCTGGAGTGGGATGGGAATGGAAATTTTGCAGTATCCTTCCCCTGCCACGCCCACAGTGCCACACCACGCCCACAGAACCAGTAGTAAGAAAAATTTGGATTTCAACACTGTGTTATCAGCCTGGTCTCATCTTTGATGACCATTTGTTTTAGAAATATTTAACAAATTCGTTTCTTCTCATAGTTTATGAAAATGTTAGCACAGATTAATTTGATTTTATTTTCTTGAATAAACCAAACTGAATTAAAAACATTAATTTGAAAGTCAGTTTCTCTCTCACACACACACACACATACACACACACATAAAATAGGTAGACAAATGCCAGCATTATTAATATAAGAGACTTTGTTCTTATAAATAGGAGATGTTCCATCCAAAAAGAATAAGCTTCATCCCATTCCAGAGTCTTTTCTGTTATTTCCAATTAAAAGCATCTTCAGCAAATGTTCCCTTCATCACTTACCACTTATTTTAAGAAAAGGACAATCAAAATGACTAATTAATGTTCAGTCCAGTTGTGACTATTCTTATACACAATCCTGAAATGTACCATGTTGGGTCCTAAGAACAAACTGTGCTAATGTTCATAATGGAAAGCTAGATAAAAAAGAAAATGTATTCTGTCTGTATTGCAGAAATACCAAAATATATACAAGTGTGAGTCAGTTATTCCAAAAATACTTTCCATGAGTGGCAAAGCAGATAGGACTACTGCCACAACACTTCAGCAAAATTAACAGATCTGAATCTTTCATTGTACATGTAAAAATATCTAAGGCAGTCTTAATGGCCTCCAGATAATGCAGAAACTAGGTTCTAGAATGAATTCCCAACTAGCAGCCTCAGGCAATGGTGAAATCCTCCGCAGTTTGCCACCAGTTCGCTGCCCGTGCATGCGCGGTGTGTGTCAAACACATGCAGTGCGTGTGCACATGCACAGTGCGCACAAAATGCACACTGTGTACATATGCGCAATGCATGTCAAGCGCATGCTTTGCATGGAAAAAGGCGGCTTAAGAAGGTAAATAGAACAGCGTGGGGAACAGCTGTGCCGCGTGATTTAGATTCGCTAGAAAGCAGGATTTCACAAAGCACAGCTGATCATCAGAAATACCGGTTCACATGAATCGGTAGCATTTTTTTACTACCAGTTTGCCCAAACCGGTTCGAACCGGTAGCATTTCATCCCTGGTCTCAGGTATAACCTTAACACATTGGCAAGTTACCAGGTTAAGAACAGGTCTACTAACTCTCTTAAGAGTTAAATTCTATTGAGCACAAATCTTTCCTTTAAATAAAAAGGAAAAGACAGCTTAATGTCTCAGTATTTTGGATTGCAGGCAATAGTATCAGCATTAATACTCATTCGAGAACTAGTTGCCTGTGGCCACAAGCATTCAACTTCTGCTGAGACTAAAGCTTAATGAGTCATTCTCTTGATACATAATACATTTTTCAATCATTTCTAGAGTCCAAAGAGTTATTTTAGCTGTATCAAGGGACCATATATATCCAGGAGGATTTTAAAAATATTTTCTTCTTCAAACACTGCACCAAACACATTTCATAAACCAGGTTTTTAAACCTCACTTATATTTTTGTTGGAAAATTCTGTATATAGAGTGCAAAATCGTTCAAGAGAACAGTTAAATCCCCAGCCCTGTCTGGCCTATACAAGCTACAAATATTTTTATTTTATTTTTTTATTTTATTTTGAATTTGTATACCGCCCTTCTCCCTGAGGACTCAGGGCGGTGAACAGCCAAGTAAAAACATCAAATACAAATATTAAAATACAGTTAAAATATACATATATAAATTTGACCCCATTAATTAAAAACAATAAACAAAACACTTAAAAACACACACACACACACAAAAATTAGGCCAGCCCGGCTTGCTGGAAAAGGAAGGTTTTAAGGGCACGGCGGAAGGCACCGAGGTCTTGGATTCTCCTTATCTCTGGAGGCAATTGATTCCAGAGGGTAGGTGCCCCCACAGAGAAGGCCCTCCCCCTGGGGGTCACCAGCCTGCACTGTTTGGCTGATGGCACCCCGAGGAGGCCCTCTCTGTGGGAGCGCACGGGTCGATGGGAGATCGTCGGTGGCAGCAGGCGGTCTCGAAGATAGCTAGGCCCTATGCCATGGAGCGCTTTAAAGGTGATAACCAACACCTTGAAGCTCACCCGGAAGACCACTGGGAGCCAGTGCAGCTCGCGCAGGAGCAGTGTTACATGGGAGCGCCAGGCTGCTCCCGTCACTACCCGCGCTGCTGCATTCTGGACCAGTTGGAGCCTCCGGGTGCTCCTCAAGGGGAGCCCCATGTAGAGAGCGTTGCAGTAGTCAAGGCGAGAGGTGACGAGGGCATGAGTGACTGTGCACAGGGAATCCCGATCAAGAAAGGGCCGCAACTGGCGGATCAGGCGAACCTGACAAAAGGTCCCCCTGGTTACAGCCGTCAGATGTTCCTCCAAGGACAGCTGCCTATCCAGGAGGACTCCCAGATTGCGAGCCCTCTCTGTGGGGGCCAACGACTCGCCCCCAATAGTCAGTGATGGAGTCAACTGACTATATCGGGATGCCGGGAGCCACAGCCACTCAGTCTTGGAAGAGTTGAGCCTGAGCCTGTTCCTCCCCATCCAGATCCGCACAGCCTCCAGGCACTGGGACATCACTTCAAGGGCATCGTTGGGGTGGCCTGGGGTGGAGATGTACAGCTGGGTGTCATCAGCGTACTGGTGGTATCTCACCCCAAAGCCACGGATGATCTCGCCCAGCGGCTTCACATAAATGTTGAACAGGAGGGGCGAGAGGACCGACCCCTGAGGCACTCCACATATAAGAGGCCTTGAGGTCGACCTCTGCCCCCCTGCCAACACGAACTGCGACCGGTCGGAGAGAAAGGAGGAGAACCACCGTAATACGGTGCCCCCCATCCCCAACTCTTCCAACCGGTGCAGCATGATACCATGGTCGATGGTATCAAAAGCCGCTGAGAGGTCTAACAGGACCAGAACAGAGGAACAACCCCTGTCCCGAGCCCTCCAGAGATCATCAACCAACGCGACCAATGCCGTTTCCGTGCTGTGTCCAGGCCTGAAACCCGACTGGAACGGATCTAGATAGGATGTTTCCTCCAAGAATTGTGGAAACTGTCGCGCGACCACACTCTCAACAACCTTCGCCAGGAAGCGAAGGTTGGAGACAGGACGATAGTTGGCCAATATTGCCGGATCCAGGGACGGCTTCTTGAGGAGAGGCCTCACCACCGCTTCTTTCAAGGCGGCGGGGAAGTGACCCTCACTCAACGAAGCGTTGATAACACCCTGGAACCAGCTTCGTGTAACCTCCCGGGAGGCCAGTACCAACCAGGAGGGACACGGGTCCAGTAAACATGTGGCCGCACTAAGTCTCCCCAAAATCCTGTCCACATCATCCGGAGTCACAGCATCAAACTCCTCCCAGGTAACATTCTCAAGACTATTCCTCGTCACCCTGCCCTGATCTACCCAGTCAGAGTCCAAATCCCCCCGGATCTGAGCGATTTTGTCATACAGGTATTGTCCGAAATCCTCCACCCTGCCTTCCAAGGGATCCTCCCGCGCTCCCGGATGGAGCAGGGAGCGGGTTACCCTGAACAGGGCGGCCGGACGATTCCCTGATGACGCAATAGAGGCGGAAAAGTAGTTAAACTTTGCCGTCTTTATCACCACTAGGTAGGTCTTAATATGCGACCTTACCAGTGTTCGGTCAGATTCAGCGAGACTGGCCCTCCAACCGCTCTCTAGGCGTCTTTTCCGGCGTTTCATCTCCCTCAGCTCCTCGGTGAACCAAGGAGCCGCGAGGGATCGACACCGGGTCAGAGGCCGCAAAGGCACGACTCGATCCAAGGCCCCACCAGCCGCCCGATCCCAGGCAGCTACCAGGTCCTCGGCCGAGTCGTGTGCCAGATCTTCAGGAATTGGCCCAAGCTCCGTCTGGAACCTATCAGGATCCATCAGGCGCCTGGGGCGGATCCATCTAATTGGGTCCGCCTCCCTGCGGTGGGGTGTAGCGGTTCGAAGGTCCAGACGAAGGAGTGAGTGATCTGACCATGACAAGGGTTTCATGTCTATATCCCCTATAATAAGACCACTCAACCACTGGCCAGAGACAAAAATCAGGTCCAGCGTGTGTCCCCCCCTGTGAGTGGGGCCATGAACTAACTGGGTCAGGTCCATGGCCGTCATGGAAGGCATGAACTCCCGAGCCATCTCTGACGTTTCACCAACGGACGGCAGATTGAAATCACCCATGACCATAAGCCTGGGTGTATCAACTGCCACCGTGGCTATCACGTCGAGTAGCTCGGGCAGGGCCATTGCCATGCGGCAGGGAGCCAGGTACGTAAGCAGCAAGCCCATCTGAACCCCATGACCCCATCTCACAAAGAGGGACTCACAATATGATATAGTATTACTTAATTACAGTAGTTTTAAATTATCTTTTTTCTCAAAAAGTTACCATAAGTTACTTTGAAAAATTAGCCAAATCTACAAATATATTGCAGTTAAGAAAACCCTATGTGGAAAAGAGATTTCTGGGACATTTATACTCGTATCAAAAAAAACAGATCTCAAAAAATATTTACATTTCATACTTTTATTATAATACCTTGCTGGTTCTTTTGGGTTCTCATCATTACAGTTTAGAAAACAATCCTTAACTGTTAAATATTTAAATAGGCATAAACAATAGATTTTCCCATATTAGTAAAAATGAAACTTAGTATTTTTATTACTGTAATTTGAACTTAAGGATTCAGGTCACTAACCTACTGCTAGATCCAATTAAACTAGAGCGGAGTTTCAATCTAGCACAAATATCAAATTCAGGTCATTTTCATGAGTTATCTTCCAGGGTCTTCTAAAGATAAAGGTTTCCCTTGTCTAGTAGTATCTGTCTCTACTCGGTTTCCTAGCCAAGGAGCCAGTGTTGTCCAAAGACACTTCTATGGTCATGTGGCCAGCATGACTACATGCCAAAGGCGCACAGAACTGTGTTAACTTTCCACCGAAGTGGTACCTATTTATCTACTCATATTCGCATGCTTTCAAACTGTTAGGTTGACAGGAGCAAGGACAGGAGCTTATCCTATCACATGGTACTTGGGTCTTGAACTGACAACCTTCTGGTCAACAAGCCTAGCATCTTAACTGCTACCATGTTCCCTAGGGTCTTCTACAATAATTCAAAAATCATTGGCAGAAATAAGGGTGAGGACAGACTTTATATAACTTCAGTGATGGCTAAGTGATATTATTAAGACACTAATGGAGAAATGGTTCTAATTGGGGATATTCAGAGTAGTTCTAAACCCATCCAAAGTAGGATAAACAGCTTTACCTTCCATATTGCACTTAATACTTAATAGAACTCTTAAGAATCCAAAAGGTTTTAAATAAATCTTTGAGGTTTTCGAAATCAAGAGTGCAGGTAGTCCTTGACTTAAAGACTACAAAAAGGACCAGAATTTTCATTGCTAAGCAAAGCAGTTGTTAAGTGGGTCACGGACAGTTTGACGACCATTTTTCCCACGCTGAAGTGAATCATTCCAGTTGAGTGTATCATGAGGTCATTTAGCAAACCTGGTTTCCCCTTATTGACTTTGCCTGTCAGAAGTCAGTTGGGAAGGTTGCAAATGGTGACCATGTGACCTGGGAAACTGCACTGTCATAAATAATGTCTTTTACCAAGTGCCTGAATTCTGAGCACATGATGATAATTGTAAGTGCAAGCACCAATCATAACTCACTTTGTCAGCTCCACAGTAACTGAACAGTCGCTAAACAAATCGTTGTAAGTCAAGGACTACCTGTACTGGTTTGGATGAATGAGAAAGATTGCTGGTTCTTTTTTTTTTTTTTATTAAATAATTTTTATTCAACATTTACATCTCTAACATTCTTGTTACATTTTTACAGCTTTCCGATACCGGCATCTTTGATAATGTCTATTTTATCTTTTAACCAACTATATACACATACATTTTATATATTACTTACTAATTTCTATATTCACTATAATTTATACCTATCTATTACACAATAACTATTTCGCTCCTCTCTAATATCTTCTCTTACGTTTATACATTTATACATTAATTTTGGATTCTTTCTCCAACCGGTTATACCATCTATTCCATGTCTCGTAATACATCGTTTCCTCTTGGTCTTTTAGTTCCGTTGTTAATTTATCTGCTTCTGCACATTCTAGCACCTTTCTTATGATCATCGTATTTGATGGAGCAAATCTGTTTCCAATTTTGTGCAAATGAAATTCTGGCGGCCATAAGTATATGAAGTATAGGGTAATAAATTTATTTCCTAATCTTCTCTTTTATAATTCCCAATAAAAATAGTTCGGGTTTCATAGCAATTTTTTCCCGTCATTTCCTCTAAACATTTTTGGATTTTTAACCAATATGCCTTTGCTTTGGGACATGTCCACCACATGTGAAAATATGTCCCATGTTGATGATTGCATTTCCAACAATTTAGGGCATTTTGGGGGGATATCTTGGTGAGAAAGATTGCTGGTTTTATTGGCCCAATAACACATGCTTTAGAGATTTAGAGAGAACCTTAGAAAAACTCCTTCATTTAACTATTTGTTGTCCTCATTTTCTATCTCCCATCCACACATAGAGCAGTTTTGTGCTTGTCTTAACTTCAATCGAAGGACTATTTTTTTTCCTCTTAGGGAAAAGATGACTAAGTTTATCTCGCCCCCTTTAACATCTAACAGTCAGTTACATGACATTCACTGGCAAATAAAATTCCGTGGTTAAAACTTCCTAAAAATACTCCTTAATATTGGATCTGAATCTTTCTATTCTGTCTCATTGCAAAAAACTTAACGGCAGTTTCTAGGTAGCCTCAGAATTTAAAGCAGTTTCTGTGAAATGATGAAGTGATCTGTGTAAAATGTGGCACCCTTCAGCTTTTTCGTTAACATAGCACATTCTAGTGAAAAGCAGTGGATGCTTTAACAATTCCTTTTTCAAAGGAATGAAACTCAAAACCCCTTATTAAAATTATATACGTAATTATTCTAAATTTTCCTAGGCATTCTACCCTAGTCTGATTTTAAAAAGGGGGGGGGGAGAAAAAAAGACTTATGTTTTTTTTCCCCAGGATTGTTAATATGATTCTAGAAACCCTTTGAAAGGAGCCGTTTTGAAACATGCAGACAAAACAGCTCTTTTTAAAATCTTTAAAGCAGCCGATTCATTTGAAAGGCTATCAGGCAGCTTCAGAAGTTGCTCCTAGCTGTTTCTCCACGCAAAGTCACTTTGCATTACTTTCTCCCTGAAAAATGAAGTGGCTGTCCAGGCCACCCATGTAGAGACAGCCAGAAGAAGCTACTGAAGGAGTTGCATGAGCTTTATAAACAATATGGATAGTTCAACAATTCAGAAAGAAGCATTCCAATTGCATTTCTAAGTGTTGTAAACAAACTGTTTGAAAGATTTGTACAGCCCTTCCTATGAAGACCATCCAGAAACTCTGTCTGTCTATCTACCTTCCTATCTACCTTCCTATTTACCTTCCTATCTACCTTCCTATCAAATTTAGAGACCATTTATCCCGTGATGGCGAACCTGTGGCACACGTGCCCAAAGGGGCACACAAAGCCATGTTGCCCAGCACGCACGATTGTTTTTCTTCCGGGTTTCTGGCACACTCACAGCAGTGCCTAAAACCAGTGCGTGCATGCACGCCAGCCAGCTGATTGTCAGGTGCGCATGCGTGCCAGAACCCGGAAGTTCGGCTTTTCTAGAGCGTGATCCCTTCGTGCACACAGCAGTGCTGAAAACCGGCCTGCGCATGCAATAGCCAGCCAGCTGATCGTCAGGCGTGAATGCGTACTAGAACCCCGAAGTTTGGATTTTCTGGCATGTGGCCTAGACGATCGTGCGTGCCATATTTCTGCACATTTCTCCAGCACTAAGGTTCTCTATCCCATTCACAGAGTTATGGATGCACCTCGGTAGGATTACAAACATCTTAAGAACTGCATTGTAGACTTCCAGGTGCATTGCAAGGAGCTATAAAATCCTTCAAGGTGTAGGCTAGAGTTATTCTGCAGGACTACCCATCTCCAACTCTTTCTGCCACAGAGTGGGCATGCTCCAGGTCCCTTATTTGAAACAATGGCATCTGTAGAAAGTAGGGTGCTTGCCTTTTTGACTCAGGCACCTGCCTTTGGAACTATCACTCCCTCCACTTTCCAAGATTTAATTAGCTCCAATTTGGTTCCTGTGAGCAAAGTTGTTTTCAGGGAGAGGGATGGTTATATAATTTTGATTAATAGGTAAATAAAATAAACCTTGTTTGTCTTCAGGAAGGTTTTGAAGACCCAGTTGTTCTTCCAGGCATTGCGGCCAGCAGATCGTACACAGTTGCTGTGATCTGACTCTATTATTCTCGATGTTGGTATTTTTTATTGGTTATGGTGATATAAGTCGATAGTTGTACACTGTCTGGAGCCACATTTTTGTGAGTTGGGTGGCCACATAAATCTTTAAATTCCGGTAAATATCAATAAATAAAAGGCAGCCAGGTATTGCTATTCAATAAATAAATACATTTGCCTTCCAGGATCCAGGGTCAGGCTCAGCTATCCCCCAAACTGATACAGAATGGATGAACCAAGAGCAGTCCTAGAATTGCTTTTCTAGTGTGAGATTTCTGAACACTACAACTTCTTTAATGCACCAAAAAGTTTATTTATATTACTGTAAAACACAACTGAAGTTTCTTGGTCAACCATATTCAAAAATATTTTCACAATTATTATTTTTTTTCAAGGATTTGTTTTGACAGTCTTGAATAAAGAAATCTATTCCAACTACAGCATTTACAGAATTGCTTATTGCTAAGCTTCTAAAAATAATTATCGATATTCAATATTCTTGAATATCCAAAATTGTATTTTTTTTAATTTTTAAATTCTGTACGTATTCTATCTTTTCATCTAGAGCAGGGCTATCAAACTCCTGGCCTGCGGGCCGGATACGTCACATGCTGGCCATGCCTATGCCCAGTTTAGCAAAGGGGGGGGGCAAGTCCCGATACGTCACATGATGCCACTGTGATGATGTGAGTGTGACACCCCTGATCCAGGGGTGCTATTCAGCAGGTTCTGACAGGTTCTGGAGAACCGGTAGTGGAAATTTTAAGTAGTTTGGAGAACCGGCAAATACCACCTCTGTCTGGCCCCCGAGTGGGGTGGGAATGGAGATTTTGCAATATCCTTCCCCCAGGAGTGGGGACGGAATGAGGATTTTGCAGTATCCTCCCCCTGCCATGCCCGCCAAGCCACACCCACCAAGCCACACCACGCCCACCAAGTCATGCCCACAGAACTGGTAGTAAAAAAAATTGAATTCCACCCCTGCCCTGATCTAGAGGGCTTTCAAAGGACATAGGAAAAGAGACAGCAATAGAGAGGAAATTATGAAACTAAGAACAAGAAATAAAATGTTCAATTGCTATCAGCGTACAGATGTCTTCCTAACCCTCAAGTTGAATATTCCCCAAAAATGTGAGCCAAAGGCCAAATATCAAGAAAGAAACTTTTTGCAGTCTTTTAATCTCACTATTTAAATTCACATTGATATTCAGCACCACTTTAACAGCCTTACAGTCAAAAATAGATATAAGACTATCATAACATTTCATGTTTCTTTCTTTTAAAAAAAAAAAGAATGTCAAGAAAAAGCTCGTGGCAAGTGTTTCTATCAATCACAGTTGGTGAGGTGGGGACGGGAAAATAATAGAAAAGGAACCACTTTTTTTTTCCCCTGGCGTGGGTTGGAGGGAGAATTGTGTTCCAACTCCTAAAGAGAAACATTTACCCAAAGTTTTTGCTCTGACTCCAGACAGCTGTGAGTTTCTGGCAACTTATGACAGGTTGCGTTTTTCTACAATAAAATATGAGTTACTAGTTGACCTGTCACTGTCAGATGAATTAGAATTGTTACCCATGGATGGGGGAGTTGACATAATAGAAACATTTCATTAAAATAACTAATTATAACTTCCAGACATGTTAAAGCAACTTGTTTCTTTGCTGCTGGGTTTGTAACGAGCATTGGCACTTTTTAAAATGTGCTAAGAATATATTCCATCAAAAACCAAGGATCTTCTAGGAAATATATAAGGTGCTTTAAAGTATCGTTAGCATGTTTGTTAAGATGTATCACAGAGGGGTTTCCTGATAGGTATGCCATCCTTACCCAAAGAAAGTTAGACGCACTAAAAAGCACCTGTTTCAATTCTCATATTCTCATTGAAAATGATATTCCATTTTAAAACAATATTATGGGGGGGGGGGAGTTGGACTTCCTTCCAGATAGATGCAACATCTGTTTGCTTTCTTGCATCTGGGATCAAACATGCTATAGAAGTAGGCTGATGATAGCATCTTCCTATCTGTAGTGGAATGCAGTCTGGATTCCCAAGAGGGAAGGGCTGCATTCCAGAGATCAAAGAGACAAGGAAGCTTAGTCGGGAGAAACAAAGGCTCCTCCTTAGCAATTCTAGCAAGCCTGAAAAATGTCTATCTGCTTGTCAAATGTATAAAACTGCTTCCTGTGATGCTTGTGTACCACTACCAGCACCACTGAAAGATACAGGATGCATCTAAGTGAATTGAATGACCCTAATGTGGTCACATAACCAAGAACCAAAATGTTCTAAACTACGTGTAGACTTATAACAACACACAGCTTTCTCTGCTGTAAAGATAACTGATCCAATTTTGTTTCCTTTCACATGAAGAAATTGGATCAGATCATTAAGAAAGAAGCCAGGTCTTGTTAAGCAAGATTATGAACTCTGTGGACTGGGCATTTGAACTTTACATGAGCACAGGAGTAACATATTACTTGTGAACTCTGGAGCTGCCTAACCCAAATGAAGCAGTCTTTCAGGAGCTATTTCACTATGTTAGTAACATACACCTTATCTATATTACCCTGTTTCCCCCAAAATAAGACATCCCCTGATAATAAGTCCAATCGGGCTTTTGAGCGCATGGCAGTAAGGCCAAGTGATTATTTCAGGGTTCAAAAAAATATAAGACAGGGTCTTATTTTCGGGGAAACACGGTACACTATGCAAAAAGGATCCAGAAATACGAAGGCATTTTATAATTGCATCCCCTACAGTAGTGATAGCAAACCATTTTGGCACCGAGTGCTGAAAAGGGAGCGCAAGCGTACGTCTGGGCTGCAACCTGGAAGAGGAGCTGCCCACGGTGAATGTGCCCCCCTGAAAATGAACTTCTGTTTTCAGCTACTGAACTTCCAGTTTCAGCCAGCTACTCTTTCGGGTTTCTGGTGTGCATGCACACGCGATGATCAGCTGGCATGCACATGCTCACGCAGGAAAGCGGAAGACCAGCTCTTCTAGTTTCCGGCACTGCCACATGCAAAAAGGCCAGCTGATCATCGCATGCATGTGCGCCAGAAACCCAGAAGAGGAACGGGCAACGCTGCACATGCCAGGCGACATGATTCCGCATGCCACTTTGGGCACGCATGCCATAAGTTCGCAATCACGGCCCTATAGCATGTATAGTGTTCCCTGCATAGAAGACAAATGTGGTACTCTTTAAAAATGCAGAATACAATGAGGTACGACTCTTGGTAGGTAGAAGTCACATTATTGTAAAAAAAATAAACAGAACCTTTGAAATATGTTTAAGAGTAGCTCTATATCAATTGAATAACAATACCCAAATGTCAAAAAGTAACAAAAATATATTAAATACTCTTAAGTCTACATCATAGCATTGTTGAAAAAAAGACGTGTGAATGAATGAAGGATGCCAAAAGTCACTAAAAATAGGATATATTTTTAGTTTTCAGATTCAGCCACCATCTCCATCCAAATAGTCCATCATTTAAAATCATTTGTTTTGAGAAAAACATAGTACAGGCAGAAAACATTTTGCTTTGTTTCTTCTCAGTCATCAAAAGTTAATGTCTGAAAGGTTATCTAGAATTTTGACCACGTATTCTAGACATTAATATTCATAATATTTAAAAATCAGTATAAGATTGAATGTTGTTCAAAACCAGCCAGAATGAATGAAAATATAATATCACTTATCATCTGCATACTCAACTCAACATGGAAAATTTTGCTCCAGAAATGATCATCACAATAATAAAAAAAAAAAAAACCCACAGAAAATATTGTCTCTTTTTAAAAGGTTTCATTTTAAAACAATGTTAGTACCATGTTTCCCCGAAAATAAGACCGTCTTATATTTTTTTGAACGCCAAAATTAGCACTTGGCCTTATTTTTGCGGTCTTATTATTTTGGGGCGCGTGGAACAAGAAGGGGCTCCTCTTGCCATCTTACCTGATTTCAAATTCTGTCTTCCTAACCCTAACCAGAGGAAATGATGGGGACCGGTTGCACATTCACTTAAATATTTTTTGGGTAGGGCTTATTTTTGGGGAGAGCTTATTTTCGGGGAAGGGTTTATTTTGGGGGAGGGCTTATTATCTGGGGTGGTCTTATTTTCGGGGAAACACAGTATTTTCCAGAGTCTGGTAAAGTCTTAGAATAAAATGCAGACTTAGTAGCTCAAGAGGAACAATAGCAATTTTTGAGATCCAGATAAAATGATGGTGCTACAGTTATTATATAAAAAAGAGGACATTCTCAGGTTAAGCTAGATCACTGTCTTTGTATCCATATATTTCTTCATTGAATTATAGCAGTAACTTTCCACTGCCTTCATCCACATTTTGGGTGGGATGGACTACTCATGCCAACAGTGCTGGAATATCCTTCTAACAAGTGCTAACAAGGCCTGAACCTACTTTGCTTCTAGTATTAGCCAAAGTGTGCTGGATATTGCCACCTGAAGAGACTGCACTTCCTCTAGAAGAGCATCATATGTAAGCTAATGGAGACAGGCCAAACAACCTTCTGTTCCACTATTATAACTATGATGATCTAATTCTTAAGTTTGGTACATCATTACAATTCCCACTTAAAATCTACAGAACAGATATGAAGGAATATTGAAAAATGATCCACATCCAAGACTCAGTACTTCTTTTTTTTCCACACGTTAGTTTCACTTATCTGGTTTACTAGGAGACTTATGATCATGTGATCAGTATTTCAGAAGATAAATAGTCCTTTGTTGAATTAAGTTTGTTCACATTTCAACCCTAAACCAACATCTGGTGCTCTCAGTGTCCAACACATTGCTCATTAACTTCCAACACACACATTATTTTCTACCGAGACACACACCAGTGACTAGGTTGAAAATACTGTGGAAAAAGAAATGCGGTGGACTATTTAGACTGTTTTTATACAGAGCTCAATGGGCACAATAGTGCTGAATACAAGGCTGCAGTTCAATTGAAGTGTTCCACTGTCATCACAAACAGCTGCAGAACCCCCGAGTCTCAAATGCAGCCTTCTCATTCAAGCTCATTTCTTCCATTGTTACTTATAATGTGATCTAAAGGAACATTTGCAGGATTTCATAGAAAGTTTAAATGTTGTTTGATGAGAGCCATTAGATATTTAAATCTGAAACGAAAGACATACAGTAGGCAAGACAAGCAATTAGCACACACCTAAACTAGAGCAGAAAACTTCGTAGCTATTATCCTTCCCTTGTTTGTTGCTAACATTTGTTTGTGTGGCACCATAGCGGCAGTATGCATTCCCAAGGCGAATGGGGGAAGATATAGAATATTAGAATATCCTTTATTGGCCAAGTGTGATTGGATGCACAAGGAATTTGTCTCCGGTGCATAAACTCTCAGGGTACAGGGTGTTATTGTCAGTTGCGAAGTCATGTCCGACCCATTGCAACCCCATGGACAACGTTCCTCCAGGCCTTCTTGTCCTCTACCATCCTCTGGAGTCCATTTAAGCTCACGACTACTGCTTCAGTGACTCCATCCAGCCACCTCGTTCTCTGTCGTCCTCTTCTTCTTTTGCCCTCAATCTTTCCCAGCATTAGGCTCTTCTCCAGTGAGTCCTTCCTTCTCATTAGGTGGCCAAAGTATTTGAGTTTCATCTTCAGGATCTGGCCTTCTAAAGAGCAGTCAGGGTTGCTCTCCTCTAGGACTGACCGGTTGGATCGCCTTGCACTCGATCAGGGTACAAACAACTAAGTAATATAATCATAAGATAGTAGGTAATAGTAGGAGGCAATAGGAAAGATGAAAAGGATAATAGTAATACAGTCCTGTGGGAATTAGGTGTCCAGCACAAGGGAAAAACTGTCCCTGTGTCGGTTTTGGCATGCAATACCCTATAGCAGCGTCCTAAGGGGAGGAAGTGGAACAGTTTATGTCCAGGATGTGAGGGGTTTGTAGACATTTTCTCAGCCCTCTTTCTGAAGAACACCAATGTTTTAGATCAGGCCCTCTTAAGCCAAGTACTGTATTCTTTTTCAAAGATTCTCTACTCCTTTTAAATCAAAACAGATATGTAAAGGAAAACAGAAAAGGCTGCAAAACCACATCCCTTCCTCTTTTTTTCCCGTAATGTGAGCATAGAATATACATCAATAAATGTGTTAAAATACCTAAGATTAGGACGCCGTATCATGTTACAGCAAACTTTAAGCCATAACTCAGGATTTTGCAAATCCCCAGTACTTGGATTCACACAACTCATTAACCCAAACAAACTGCATTATGCCTCAGAAGCAAGCTTAAAAAAAATAGGACTCCTACTGCATGGCATGCTGAGAATCAGTATCTGGAACTACAATTTCCTACTGATATCTCCTAAAGATACTAGCTAATGATCTAATTATCAGTGCTATAGGAAAGACATCAGTATTTCTGGGATTTTATTTAAAAAAAAAAAAAACTGGGAGGACAACTGATTGACTGCAGAGAGCTGGTGCATAAAAAAATTGCTTTTGCATTCTCAAGCTTTCAAATGAAAGAATACTGTAGCCAGGCCACACTTCTAAGGTAAACGCTGTCCTTTAACAGTTCCTATATTTTATCCAATTCTACTTTGGATCTTGTTCAGACGAGCTAATGCCAGCTGAGTAAACTGATTATGCAGAAGCTTCAGAAGAATATCGGTCCCAACACCTCTTTGCTTTAGCTTGACTCCTTCCATATACACACCGAGGGCAATAAACCAGAAATCACAGTTACTATAACTTTCCAAAATAAATGTCCAAATGGGAAAGGATGAGTATTAGCTTCCAGAAAAAGTAGGTATGAAGCAACAGGGCAGGGATGTCCAACCTTGGCAACTTTAAGACTTGTGGACATCAATTCCCAGATTTCTGGCATTTCAAGTCCACAAGTCTTAAAGTTGCCAAGGTTGGACACCTCCTGAGATAAGAGATAAATAAATCTGATTTGGTTGTCATTAACAATTTCCAAGCAAGAAACACTTTCCAACTGGTTGACTTTTTATTTTTTTTCACTTGACAAATGGGCCAAAAGAAAATTACAGAAGCCACAGGTATGTACATGATATCCATACATAGAGACACTAGCAAGATTATCTCTAAGGTATAAAAGCTATGTTACTCTTATTCATTCCTTAAGTATAGAATTGTGTACCGAGTTTCCCCGAAAATAAGACCCTGTCTTATATTTTTTTGAACCCTGAAATAAGCGCTTGGCCTTATTGCCATGCGCTCAAAAGTCCAATTGGGCTTATTATCAGGGGATGTCTTACTTCGGGAGAAACAGGGAATATAATTTCTTCTATTATAAAAGATTACTTTATAGCAGCGGTCCCTAACCTTTGCTGCTTGGTGGTTCAGTTGGGAGCAAGGGAAACTGAGTGGTGTGAGCAGGCAGCTGGTATGTATTTGCACAGCTTGATTCGAGTGGCCCAATTCCGAATAGGCTACTGCCTGGTAGTAGGCCGCGTCATGGGGATTGGGGACCCCTGCTTTATACTTTCTACCAGTGGTGAAATCTAAAGTTTGTTACTACCGGTTCTGTGGGCGTGGCTTGGGGGAGATTACTGTGACTGGGTGGGCGTGGCCAATTTTTAATTTTTAAAACCATTTTTTCTACAACCTCTTCGGCGAAGGGGTTGTAAAAAAATGCTTTCAAAAGGCTCTGACGATCCCAGCTGAGCCGCGCGATCATCAGAGGCTTTTTTTTACTTTTAAAAGCATTTTTTCAGCCGAAGAGGTTGTAGAAAAAATGCTTTTAAAAGTTAAAAAAAAAAAGCCTTTGATGATTGTGCGGCTCAGCTGGGCAGGGGGGGGGGCAGGGATTTTTGCTACCGGTTCTCCAAACCACCCACCTCCATTGCTACCGGATCAGGCGATCCGGTCCGAACCAGGAGTATTTCACCCCAGCTTTCTACACAGAAGCTCTATTACTCCAATATTTCAAACAAAGATGTCTGTTTACTGTACTTAGAGAGGTATTATTTCTAGTGGTTAGCTGCTATTGGATATTCCTGCTAATATAATGGCTTCCGTGCAATAGCAAGAAAGCAAGTCTACCACTCTGCCTATAGACATAATCCTCAACCTACAACCATTTGTTTAGTGACAGTTTGAAGTTACAATGGCACTGAAAAAGTTATTTATGGCAGATGCTCACACTTATGACCATTGCAGCATCCCTAGGGTCGTATGATCAAAATTTTGGAGCTCGGAAACTGGCATGTATTTACAACAATTGCAGCTTCCTGGGATTACCTGATTGCCATTTGCAATCTTCCCAGTAGGATTTCAATTAGCAAAGTCAATGGACTTGCTTAATAACCATGTGATTCAGTTAACAACAGCAGTGATTCACTTAACACCCATGGCAAAAATGATAATGAAATGGGGCTCAACTCACTTAACAATCACCTTGGTTCCTCTGGTTCCAACTGTTCAAACTCTGGTTCCAACTATTTGTAGTTGGAAGTCCTAGACTACCTGTACGTCAGTGGTGTCAAACTCGATTTCATTGAGGGCCGCATCAGGTTTGTAGTTGACCTCAGGTTATGTGGCCAGCTCAACATCACTCATTTTGGGGGCACTGGTGGTGGCCCGAGCAGGGCTGGGGGAGATCCTCCCGCAGCCCTCTGCCAGCGAAAATGGAGCTCAGGAAGGCCACATGCCCATTTTCACTGGCAGAGGTACCGTGGGCCGGTCCTTCGCTATTTCCAGGGTGACCCCACAGGCCAAATCTAAGCACACCATGGGCCACATACGGCCCGCGGGCCTTGAGTTTGACACCCCTGCTGTACGTCACCCGAACAGCCTGAAAGGCAGTCTGTTTATGAATCACTTGATTCAGTCTATGGGCTACCTCAGAAAACAGAAGACTCTTTCATTGTATTTCATGGTGTTCTACCTATAAAACTAGCAGATACCCAAACTTTGAAAATTAATTTCATTAAAGTATATGATTCTAGTCCGCCCCACAAAGCAAATGATCTTAAGGATGACTTAATATAGTTACTCATAGGCATACTTTATCTTCGTATTTAGATTGTGCATCTACCGCATGTTGTACAACTGTATGTTTGTAAGCCTGCAAAAAGAGAAAACTGGTTCTCCTGTTTCAAAGATGCTTTATGTGTTCTGCCTCTTGCTTTTCCTGACTTGTGCTTTTGGTCATATTTAATGAAAAGCTGCATCTATATATCACTCGTTGCCAAATCTGGGACCTTGTTTGTTTTTAGAAATCTCAGTTATACGGTTTGCCATACTCACGTTCAACTAATATACACAAACGCCTTTCCTTGAAGGGAAAACCAAGGAGGGATAAACAGGTTGCACGAGCATAAAGAACTGGGCAGTTGGTTTTTATGCCTCTGCACATCTTTATGCATTAAAGAAAGTGTTTAAACAAGTTTTCAGTCAGGAAGTTATCTTTTAATAGGTATCCATCAATTAAAGCATACGTAATAGAGGGTAAACCTAAAGGAAAACATGGTATTTACATTCTGAACAAATATAAATCAGATCAGATTCTTCAAAGGGAATTTCTGTTCAAGCTTTCTAATATTTATGCTGTAACATGCACACAAAGCAAGCAAGCAAATGGTCAGCTTCAGAGTCAGGAACCCTGACAAAAAAAAACCATTTCAAAACCTTTTTTTAAAGTCCACAAAATACTTGCAAGCTACAGAATTTAGGGCACACATCTTCCTCAATTCCAGCAGCATGAATCCAGTGAACTAATTTTTTCAAAAAAACAATGGTGTAAACTGGAAATGGGTTGGACCTTCCTTGTTATATTAAAACAGTTTTTCAACCTTGGACATCCTTAATATGTGCAAACTTCAACTCCCAGAATTCCCCAGCCAGGCACCCATGGTATCTGGGGAATGCTGAGAGCTGAAGTCCACATGTCTTAAAGTAGGCAAGGTTGAGAAATATCGCATTAAAAAGTGCTTGAGGTAAAAGGAAAAATTAAAAAAACAACAACAACTAAACCTCCACAGTACACTGTGTTCTTTTTTTAGTGAGTTATATCAATGCTGCCTTTCGCTAATAAGCATTAGGGAGCAATTAGAGCATAATGACTGTCTAAATCTATTATCAGTGTACCTAACCTTTCAATATTTAAAGATAATATTAATTTGAGTAAATTAAACCGACCACATAAGAGACCAAATATATTTCTTCAGCCTCTTGTTCTTACATAAATGATATTTCACTTTGGATCATAACCTGTTTGATAAGGAAGATTAGATAACATGATCTTCTCTATATTCCTACATCAAAAAAAGAGGTTAACAGAAGAGATAAGTGAAACATACAGTTCTTCTTAGCGATTTTAATCTTACAAATAACTTCTGATGATTTACAGGAATGATGTGCTTTTCTTCCCTGTTTATGTTAATTATTGTTTGTAAACAAAACTCCATCTTTTCATCTCCTTGGTCCAGGGGTCAGCAACCTTAAACACTCAAAGAGCCATTTGGACCTCTTTCCCACAGAAAAGAAAACACCGGGAGCCACAAACCCTTCCCGTGCCTGACTATTTCTTGAGCAGCCACAAAACTAGCATATGTAGTTGAATTAAACATTCTGTTTTCTTCTGAAACTTTTCTTTTCTTGGATTTATCCATGGTTGGCCTACTGGGGGTCGAAAAGCTCAATAAATCAAGTGCCGGCAGGTGTCGCACATTGGCGGTTGTGACACCTATTTTAAGCGACAGGGAGCTGCAGCAGAGGGATAAAAAAGCCACATGCGGCTCCAGAGCCGCAGGTTGCTGACCCCTGCCTTGGTCTATGTATCTACAGTATATGGTGATACTTGCAAGAAACAGCATTTTCAGCTGAATACCCAAAATATTCTATATTTGTAACCAGGCATATTTATGAATATGAACCATTCTTTGGCTTCGCAATCCTATTTTAAGAAATCATGACAAACAGAGAAAGAGTTATTACTCAGTTCTGAACTGCCCATTCCTAAAAAAAGAAAATAAGCACTAGGCATTTCACAATTATTACAAATCACCAGCTATCATATCATGAAATATTTGCTCAGCCTTACAGCAGAATGAGCAAATTTTTGAAAGTTCAAAGCTACTTTATACATTTTTACGAGAAAAAGGGCTACAGAGCATGTAGGATGCTTATAAATTTTATTTTCTAAGGCTTAAACTACAGGCTTCTCACCTTAAAATGGAAGGAAATTGTACTGAAGTTTCAAAACAGAGCGATATATATAAATGAAATAAGTTACTATAAAGAAACAGTGTACTGTGGCTCTTTTTAATCACATTTTTAATGTAAAAAGAAAGATTAAATTAATGTCCAATTTGTTTTATTTTTTTAAAAAAATTCTGGATTCATTTAGATGTAACTAAGAAAGATATCTGCTCTAAATTCTATAGCAGATCTAAAAGATAAAGTTCCCCTGTCGGTCATGTCCAACTTTAGGGCACAATGCTCATCTCCATTTCTTAGCCAAGGGAGCCAGAGTTGTCTGAACACAGTTTCCATGGTCATGTGGCCAACATGGCTATATGCCAAAGGCGTTCAGAAAGCTGTCACGAAAGTGGTACCTATTTATCTACTTGCATTTGAATGCTTTCAAACTGCTAGGAGGCAGGAGCTAGGACAAGTAATAGGAGCTCACTCTGTTGTGCAGAGTTTGGGGCTTGAACCTGGACTGTTAGTTCTCTAGCTGACAAGCTCGAAGTCCTTAACTGCGGAGTACATCACACCTCTACAGCAGATCTATATATTACTAAAACTCTGTAACCTTTAAAAGGGCAAAATGGTGCATCACAGGGCAAAACCATTGTCTCTTTTCAACCAAGGTACCTCAAAGGGGCTGACCTACAAAATGCCAGGAGACATTACTTTTCATGGCAATGAAATTTTGTAACGTTCTTCCCATTTCAGTGCTGCCACTGAGCTGCCCCTGTCACATCACCCTTATTTACAATGTTTTCTGAGATCTTCCCACAAGTCAGCGGGGAAGGCTGGGAAGCTTGCAGGGAGAAAGTCAACGGGAGATCACATGACCACGGCTGAAGGCAGGAATGCAACTGTAGGTTTGGACTTGCACCTTCCTTCCTGGGAAGATTTCAGGGAGAATAGGATCTTGCATGGTCAATAGGAACCTGGCATGGAAAATTACAAATTGCTCGGGTAAGTATCCCACACCTGAATAATCTCTGCCAGTCCCTCTGTGCTTGTGAATATATCAGAAGGGATGAACCAACAGGATTCACGGATTGTCTAGTTCTCATTCATTCTTAGGCCTTGTAGAGGAAAATTCCTACCTAGAGAAGTTTTCGAAATGAACAAAGGCATAGGAGATTACAATATTATGTATTAACGTATTAAATTTGTTGAAGCGCTTCTGAGTATCAGAAAGTCAACTCAGTGGCATAATCTTTACTCAACGACAATACAGGTAGTCTTCGACTTGTGACCATAAATGAGTTCAAAATTTCTGTTGCTAAGTGAGACATTTGTTAAGTGAGTTTTGCCCCATTTTACAACCTTTCTTGCTACATTTGTTAAATCAATCACTGTAAATGTTAAGTTAGTAACACAGTTGTTAAATGAATCTGACTTCCCCATTGACTTTGCTTGTCAGAAGGTTACATGCCCCCGGGACATGATATGACCATGGGAGTGCTGTAATGGTCGTAAGTGTGAAAAACGGTCATAAGTCACTTTTTTCAGTGCCGTTGTAACTTTGAATGGTCACTGTTGTAAGTCGAAGATTAGCCGCATAACCATCACAACAGAGCTGAAATGTCCCTGTTGGTTACTTTTACACATGAAGGTTCAGCTACCTTTTTTTTTTTTTTAATTTGATTTATATGCCGCCCTTCTCTGGAGACTCAGGGCGGCTTACAATGCGTTAAGCAATAGCCTTCATACTTTTGTATATACCTGCTTAGTAGGGCTTTCGCCCCCCCCCCCCCAGTGGTGTTCTTTTTTTATACAAAGTCAGCTTATTGCCCCCACAACTGGGTCCTCAATTTACCTACCTTAGAAAGGATGGAAGGCTGAGTCAACCTTGAGCCTTGGCGAGATTCGAACCTGCAGTAATTGCAGGCAGCTGGTCTTAATAACCAGCTTAATAACCGGGTGCCTTAGACCACTGTACTACCAAGGCTCTCATTTGTTGGGTCATTCTTTTTAATCCTTTTTTTTTAGTACTTTCAAATGGAGCTACTAACTCTGAATCCACAATCAAGATATCTCCTCAAATTTGAACAGATTCAAAGAAAGCTGGATTGATTACACTGCTCTGATGCAACGTCACATTTCCTTACATTTTGTTTTACCAACAATTTACATCTGGAACTATTTAATAGTGCAGGAAACCTGAGTCTTAATGTAGCTACTTTTCTGAAATCCAGTGAGGGTGAATTCTAACAACATCAAATCCATTCAACCATTACATACAAACATGATCCTGAAATTAAGTAGATCAACATTTAAACTCCCTGGATGTGTATTTTAAGTTACCCAGCCTGATATATTCTGAAGATTATACCGTAAAATGTAATCTGCAGGATCAAAAATAATGTCACTTCAGCCAGGTATCAAGCTACTACACTGTAATTTCATATAATGTTAAATTTCCTAGCAAACACTGCAACAAAGAATATATTGTAAACACTATTTGAGAGAATATCCTTTATAGACATTTAACATTTAAGAGCAAAATCTCCATTTCGTGTTAAAAACACTTCTTTAAAAGCTATTGATGTAATTTGCGCAAGAAATGGAAAGGGGTAATGCCAAGCAAAAAAGCCTTCTATATACACAGGGTTTTCTGAACCATGGGAGAAACTTATTAATGTCCTTTGAAGCAAAGAAAAATCTTTGAATAATAACCCAATAAAATGTTCTAGTTATGACTATCTTTGTTTTTCACTTCGGAGTTTGAAAAAGAAAACGTAATAAAATTAGACTGAAGTTGCTCCAATATATTCACATGAGAAATTCAAAGTGATGTAATTCAAATATAATTAAAGGAAAGGAAGGATATAAATCCAATGAATCTAATAAATGATTGCCGGTTTTCAAATGCTGAGCATATCTGCTAATTTAGGAAGCCTTTTAAGTCAGGAACTTCAAAGATCCACATCATTCTTGCCACACAACTATGCCTTTTGTCCATCAATCCGCTGCCAAAATGTCAAATATTCTTTCCAAACAACATTTACATGAGCAAATAGCTTTATTTCAATTGAGGGCCACTTTTCCTTTCAACAATGGTGAAGACCATGTGGTCCAGGATACGATTTAAAAAAAAAAAAAACCTTCTTCCATTAAAATTGTAAAATTAAATTCAAAACAATTCAACTCTCTTGATTTCAGCTCTGTAAAATAAGTCGTCTTTTCTGCACTAAATTTCGAGAAGTTAATTTCACAGCAGTTCTGTGCTGTTTATGAGAAATCAGTTTTGCAAAGTCACGCAATAATAGGGCTGTTATATCTGGACTGCAAAGCTCATATGCTCAACACTTGGCAGCAGGAAGTCATCTGGATTTTGCAGTGTGGTACACTTGATTTGTGAGAAAGGAGGATTTGTCAACAATGACAAAGAGGGAAGGGAAAGTAACAATACAAAGTTGTAGAATTCAACTTTTGCACCCCAGATCCATCCAGACTATTGCACCACTCAGTAAAAGCTACCAGGGGATTTTATGTGCATAGTTATCTTGTTCCTTGAAACAGAAACATCAGTTTATGGATGCTCTAGGTCAGGGGTCTCCAACCTTGGCAACTTTTAAGACTTGTGGACTTCAACTGCCAGAGTTCAGAATTCTGGGAGTTGAAGTCTACAAGTCTTAAAAATGCCAAGGTTGGAGACCCCTGCTCTAGGTCCAAGATTCAAGAAGACAGGAGAAGAGTAGCATTATTGTGACTGTCAAGAATGAATACAAAAACAGAAATGTTAATCAAAGGGGGGGGGGGGGAGAGAGAAAAGTCTCATGGCAAAAAAAGTCAAAGGTAACAATAAATAGACGGGGATTCTAAGACAATTCAAGCTGGCAGGGGGGGGCACCACTTGAGGCTCAGTCAAAACACACAGGTAGTCCTTGACTTAGAACCACAATTGAGCCCAAAATTTCTGTGGCTAGCAAGACAGTTGTTAAGAGAGTTTGCCCCATTTTACGACTTTTTTGTCACCGTGGTAAAGTGAAACACTGTCAATTGTTAAGTTGGTAACACAACCGTTAAGTGAATTCGGCTTCCCCATTGCTTGTCAGAAGGTTGCCAAAGGTGATCCCCTGATCCCCGGACATTGCAAACATCATAAATGAACCAGTTGCCAAGTTTCTGGGTTGATTGATCACATGACCATGGGAATTCTGCAATGGTCCTAAGTATGAAAAACAGTTATAAGTCGCTTTTTTCAGTGCCGTTGTAACTTCGGTCAATAAATGAACTATGGTAAGTCAAGGACTATCTTTACGAAACCAGAACCACTGGATGTGTCCCCCTGAAGTGATGTTTCTACTCAGAGTGGGTTCTAAACATTTTTACTGCCAGTTCTGTGGGCATGGCTTTTTTTGTGGGCGTGGCTTGGTCATGTGACCATTATTTAGGATTTAGCAGAGCTACTGGTCTACCAGGCTTTTAACTGCTTGCAGAGCTGTACCGGTCTACCCATTTATTTTTGCAGGCACTGATCTACTCATGTATTTTTGCAGGCACTGATCTACAGACACTGATCTACTCATGCATTTTTGCAGGCACCGGTCTACTCATTTGTTTTTTTTTTTTAACACTGATCAGCTGTAGGGCAGCCCTTTGAAGCCCCGCAGCAAGAGTTTAAATGTTTTTTTTTCCCTCTAGCCATCAGCTGGGATTCAGGAGGCAGCAATAGATTGGGGGTGGGGCCAAATAAAAGGTAAGAATAATGCGGGGGGGGGGCAGAACCAGTTCGGTGACATCATATCGTCACCGCTACTGGCTCGGCGGAACCGGGAGGAATCGGGAGGAACCCACCACTGTTTCTATTGCCAAAGAAACTTCAACCTACCCAGATTTTGACAATCAGGTGAATAAAGATTAATGGACTGAAAATTTCATATTACCTAATCATTTTTCTATCAATTCCACAGCTGGAGAACTGCTGTTCAAAGACCAAAAGGGTTACATCCTAAGGCTGTCTCCTTCCACAGAAGGACAGAAACCACTGGATGATGCCACCCATAACACTAGCACTTTAACAATCAATTTGAATGACTGTGTAATATTTAAAACAACTGCTCTATCACAAAATGCACTTTGCAACATGGTAACCTTGTATAACTTTGATGTGAGGTCTCATGCTTCATGGAATAGCAGTTTGGCCATAAGAATTAAGCAATCCTAAGGTAAACAAAAGCGAAAAGCAAAAATTAGAATATTTTGGACATGTGATGCGACACCCGGAAAAATATGGCATTCTTCACTTAATCCTCCAGGGAAAGATTGAAGTCAAATGAGGTTCAAGCAGAAGATGATGATCATGGCTTCAAAATCTAAGGGACTGGTTTGGACAAAACTCAACAGCACTTTTTCGTGCGGCTGTTGATAAAAATAGGATCACCAACATCTGATGACGAATATGGCACAAGAAGAAGAAGAAGAAGGTAAACAAGGATCACACCTGCGTAGTTATAGTAGGTGTTCTTTAATCTTAGGTCTATAAGTACCAGAAAAATTATTTTGACATGGCTACAATAAAAACGCCTTTTAATATTAAGTAAGGCCTTTTAGATTGTTATTATTCAGCTTAAACTAGGGCTATAATGGAGTGGAAATGATCTTTGGATGCGATTAAACCAAGTCCCTGTAAAAGTGGAATGTGTAAGTATCTTGCTAATATGCAAATGACTAAATAACTTAATTATCTGAAATGAAGTGCACTTAACCACAGACACTTAAGTTGAATCATGATGTTATAGATATCCTTTTAAAATTTTATTTATCAACCAAACAAGAGGACAATAAAACAACATACATACATACATACATACATACATACATACATATATATATATATATATATACATACACATACATACACATACATATACATTCACATGCACATTTTATATATGTACCTATATTCCATTCATTACAAGAGAAAGCAGGAAAAATGCACCATTATTTTCTAAAGTAACAAAATTGAGCTTAAGCTCTACATTACGTTTTTTGTAGACAAACCTATTTTCTTTGCATGAATATGAAAAAAAAATGTATTCCTTAATCTGAAATACATTAATTTTGGACATACATAGTAACAGAAGTCAAGGGACAGTTCTCAAATGCCAAATCAGGAAACTCAAAAAGGTTGAGCACACCTAGACCTTTTTTTGGGGGGGGGAGTCTTTTTTTAAAATTCTTAAGTCTCAAAAGTAACTTGCATGTGTCAGGTGTGAAATCTGCACATTAAAACACAATTCAGTGCTTCTTTGGGTAAATAACATCAGATTACATTTTTAGGCTGAAGAGACAGATTCATAGAGCTGATTTAAAACTCCCTCAACTGTGAAGTAAGTTTTAGGAAATCAATCACATTTTTTTCTCTCTATTGCTTCACTAGTATATACCCGTGATGATGAACCTATGGCACAGGTACCAGAAGTGGCACACAGAGCCATCTCTCCGGGCACGCAAGCAGTTGCCCGTTGCTCTTCTGGGTTCCAGCGCGCCGGCCAGCTGGTCTTCACGTGTGCAGGAGCACCAGAAACTAGAAGAGCAGCTGCCTGGTGCGGATGCGCGCACCGGGAAAATGATCTTCCATTTTCCAGAACATACATGTGCACCGGCCAGCTGGTCTATGGTGACCAGTGCACATGCGTGTGCCAGAAACCGGAAGATCATCTTCCCGGTGCGTGCATGCGCACCAGGTGGCTGCTCTTCTGGTTTCTGCCATGCGCGCACACGCGCGACCCCGTTTCGGCACTGAGTGCCGAAAAGGTTTGCCAACACTGGTATATACAGAGAGTAGTTATCACACATGTATTGCATTCCTTAGATTTTACAGAACTGTTGAAGACAGGATGAAAACAGTCTTATCAGAACGAAGCTGAAGTTGACAGAGGCCTTCTTCTTCTTTTAAGAAGCAGATTAGATTATAACACTGAAGGAAAAGAACAGAAAGTCTACCTGGTTGGAAAGCACAAACTGTAACTCAACCGAATCCCAACTGAGTGTCTCATGTTGAATATGAGAAGCTGCACAAATCACTTACAAAATTCCAAGTGCTCGTTGATTCATCAATATTCATTCTTCCTCCCTTTGTGCCCTCACTGTAGGTGAATGTAGCATAAACATGTACATGATACAGAAATGAGTAAGACAAATTTCTGCATTTGATTTTGAAGGAGGCTTCAAACCAAATGAGCAACTCTCAAATGCTCACTTCTAATCTTCACAATGGAAAATAAAATGGGTGTGAGGTCCTCCACATGGAAGGGAGGGAGGGAGGGAGGGAGGGAGGGAGGGAAGGAAGGAAGGAAGGAAGGAAGGAAGGAAGGAAGGAAGGAAGGAAGGAAGGAAGGAAGGAAGGAAGGAAGGAAGGAATCAAACTGTCTCCTCTTATTTTACTATTGACCAAAATAAACACTCTCTGGGCATTCCTTTTTCAACATATTTTTAACTTTAGTAACAAAATAGCTATAAATAGCTATAAATTTGAATGTACAATATGACCCAAGGTATATTTTTGTATAGCAGTTAGTGCCTCTTGTAAAAAGTTATAAGATGTTTGTTGCTCTCTTAATGCAACATAGCCAAATATATGATGCCTCTAAATAAAAAGAAACACAAAACAAAAACTGGCAGAACTTTCATATATATGGTCCAGAAATTTGTAAATTATCTGGGAGATAACTTGGAGAGAGGGAATTTCAGAAGCTTTGAGGGAAATTTCAGGGTCATAATATCTTACTTTAGAGAAAAGTAGCAGCGTTCTTTAAAAAACCTGAATGATTAAGCAAAACAATATTTGCTTAAATTAGCAATGTTCACCTACTTAAAAGGTTTTAATTAATGCATCAGTGCCTTTGAAATAATCAATAATTTTTGAGATCTCTAAAATAACATATTTGGGAAAATAAGCTAGTACCATATCTCACACCAATAATATTTTAAATAAGTAGAAACAGCACACAAAAACCATTGTGGATATGAATTGCCCTAGCTTTATCTAATATGCTTTTGGCTTTTGCAGTGAATTTTGACTCCATCAGATACTCCTTTGGTACTCAATCTACTTACTTATTTTATTTATTTATTTATTTATTTATTTTATTTGTATACCGCCCTTCTCCAACAGGACTCAGGGCAGTGAACAGCCACGGTAAAAACACAACATATAAAATTTAAAAACAATTTAAAAAACATTAAATAATTTTGGCCATCAATTTAAAATAACCCAATTAAAACCAATTATAAATTTAAAACCGCAAGGATGGGGTCAAGCCAGCCCGCCTAGATGGAATAGATGTGTTTTCAGGGCCCGACGAAAAGTCCGGAGGTCTGGTATTGTGAGTATCTCTGGGGGTAGGTTGTTCCAGAAGGCAGATGCCGCCACAGAGAAGGCTCTCCCCCTGGGGGTCGCCAGCCGACATTGTCTGGCTGACGGCACCCTGAGGAGGCCCTCTCTGTGTGAGCGAACTGGCCGGTGGGAGGCTATTGGCGGCAGAAGGCGGTCTCGTAAATACCCTGGCCCTAAGCCATGGAGCGCTTTAAAGGTGGTCATACTACTTAAAGGTTACAACACTACTTCATGCACGTTGAAGAAATAGGCTCTGTCCCTAAAAAGGTCAGTGTCCACGTTTTAAAATTAAAAAACAATTAATTTTACTTTATTTTTAATTAAACCATTTAGTACCAGGCTTTTTTGACCCATTCATCCCCAATGTAGTATGGAAATATTCTATTCTTATTTTATTGTTTTTCTAGGATGTTCTTGATGTAGGATACTAGTTTCTTTAGTGGCACCATTTACAATAAATCCTTTCCACATCTTCCTTTAACAGCAACCAAAAGAATGCACCTCTTAAGAAACGAACATCAATGTGCTACACCAGGCAAACTACTCAAAAGCTCAGTGGTGTTTTATTTCAGTATGGAATTTCTTGAAGGTGAAAAAGAAGTGACAGATAAGCAATGTTTCTTTATAAAACAGGACTGGAATTACAAAGGTTTAATAAATGTATGTCAAATCATTTAAATAAATAAAAATGAAGCTTCAAATATCAAACAAGATTAATGACGTTGCCTTATCTGGTTCAGCAAAAGTATTATCAAAAAATGATTTTGCAATTCAATTTATCATTTCATCTTTGGATCTATCAAGTGATAAAGGCAGTTACCCTATCTTTGCAGTCAATGCAAAATCTGACATGACTAGAACATTCATATCCTCTGTGGCTTATTATTCCCAAGTGAGTAACTCGGTTAACCATCACATGCAACTGTTTAACTTCCATACATAGAGGGGGGGGGGGGGAAATATCTCCTTTATAATAGTCAATCTCATTGTGTAATATTTTTATGCACTTTACAAGCCATCTTCTTTCCTAGTTTGTTGTTAATCCCTTGAGTAGAAAAAAAAGGCTGGGTAATGCAAGACACATACAAACGCCTAATCTTGATTCTAGACCACAGGCACAACTGGTCTACCCAAGTCTGCTACATATTCTTAGAGAATGAGAGAGATTTGTTGCCCATAAATCATATATACTTAATGAATCAAAGGCAGCCACCTGGTGAGGGATCAAGAGCAGCATCATGCAAGTAGTGCATGATAACCAGTTTGAAATTTTCTACAAACTGAAGCAGAGTCAAGGCTTGTAACTTCAAAGTACAGTCGGGGCAGACTCTTGTTTTTTTAATCTATCACCTACTGATTAACAAGGATAAGGAGGAGGTAGATCTGGCTAAATTTGTTAAGGAGGAATGTATCAACTGTCAGATAACTTCATAAAATACCTTTCATTTCCTTCTGGAATTCTCACAATTCCTGGTTTTTTTGAGTGGTGACTGATGTGAGCTAATTGTCTACCACTCGACACAAAATAATAGATCATTCTTCACTGAAAGTATCCTGAGCCACCCAAAAGTCAGCTGGAGTCAGTCAGCCTAAATTGAAGTAAATAAATAATAAATACAGTAAATACTATAAAGAAATCCTGCAATTTTGGCCACATCACAACTTGCTTAATGCCACGTGCCCTACATGCCTTACCTTTGAAAAAGAGTTGAAAAGTTGAACGGTTGTAATATGTGGCAGCTATGCAGTTCATCTATGTAAATTGCAGGGACAATATGTTGACTTTAAAGAACTACAGTAGTTACCGATTGCTTATCAGGCACAAGTTAGCAGGAGCAGAAGTTGAGTTCAAAGCACTAAAAGTTTATTACATGCTACCTATAGTCAAGAATTTGGTCTAATTGTCAAGCCAAATTCGTGATAGATAAGGATCAACAGAATTCATGGTGGGGGGGAGGACTGGTCTTGGATCTCTTGTGGGTGTGTAGCAATTCCAAACTGATGATATGTTTCACCCCACCTTCAGGATTAGCCTGTTTAACTCCTACAGTTAAGCCCTAAGCTAAAGGACTAGTTCTCCCTTTGTGAAAACCTCAGTTGTTCAAAGATCTGTCACACACACAAAAATCATTCCAACAATATTACAGCACCTTAATTCGAATTGGGAAGGTGATTTTATTTTTAGTTGCTAGAATTAGAAACAAAAACCACCACATAATCAATTGTAAATTGTCTAATGTTCTACTCATGAATCACTTTTTACTATTTAACACAATCTCACCTAAACTTTCCTCGTTTCCCTTAGAGTACAGGAAATGGAAGAATGTGTCTACACAACTACACACACTTTTGAAAAATCTTTTATATTGCTTTATTAAAATTACCAGTTATGCTAATGAAGCTTGATAAACAAAGTCATTTTAGATATTTTAAGGCGTATCTATAATTAAAAAAAAGTATTTTAAAAGCTACAATGTGACCATATTGTTCTGAATGTTTACTCAATGATAATTGGAAATTCTGCTATGTTAACTTCCTAATTAGATGTCAGGCACATTTTCAAGATCTTGTGTATTTCAGTCATAGATTGGGATACAAAGGACATCATCACTATCTTTCATTGACCAAAGCTGCTTAATCAAATCTTGACATGAGTATGAACTTGAAACACAGTCACCACCCAAGCTGCCACTAGCGCCAATTAGTTGATCCAGTTTTAAGGACAGAGATAAAAAGAAATAAAAACTGGAATATAAATGAGGACATTAAAAGAGGGAATAGACAATGTCTATTAGTTAACAACCTAGATTGTAAATTTAGTTCTTTGATATTTTTCTATTTACAAAATACTTCATTTTGAGATCATAAATCTTCCTTTCATATTAAATAAAACAAATTTCTTAATTACGTAAATATGCCTAGGTGTTAGGCAGAAAGAAACAAAATTAGGCATTGTCTAGTAGACATGCTTTAAGGACAAAATTTAACCTAACACTCATAAAGTAAGATTTGTTACTATTTCTTTTAAAGAGAGAGAATAAAGCTGAATAAAGTGGTGCTAATTATAAACAAGTAAAAAAAGAATTCACAAATGTTTGCTAAGTACAGAATGTCGCATAATGTCAATTTGTTTACTTTAGAGTTGCTTTCATTCCAATTAATTCTGACCCACTAACAAACAGGGAGCATTTCATTTTCAGTTCTATTTTTAATTGCATAATGTAAAATTATGGTGATCAATTTATGGTATCAAATAGTTGATAGTCAAATGAAAAACATGTGATCTCCAAAGATGACCGCAGGGTATACTCATATATAGCAGCACTAAATATATTTTTCTGAAAATGAACACTGTTTATTTGATAGCATTTACTTCAACTTAAACTGATCACTAGCCATACATTCTGATCCTATCTACAGTTATATAATATCAAAGAAAATACAGATTACTTAATGAATTTTATCCCTCTTCCCATGGAATCAATTCAATGTCATGTTCAAACAGAAAAATATATTCAACCAAAAACTGCCGAAATGTGCAATATTGTTATACATAATTCTGTATATGCCAGGGTAAAAAAAAAAAATCACTCAATTGAACAGATTTAGGAAAACATGTCCTATTTCAACTACAGGGAGCAGAAGGTTTAATTTTAATATAAACATGACTGCAAAGAACAGATTCTGCCTACATTCAATACACTGAATTTTCTGTAAAATTGGGTGAGGAGAGAGATTGTGGCCATCCTTATCTGTATTAATTTGTTCTGTAGCAAAAGGAAATAGGAGGTGACAGAAAGTACGTTAAAAATGGACAGGTATATTAGACTGCTGGAAGACGAAGTAACAAAACACAATTCATTACAAACAGAACTCACCAGGTTTGCTGTTGATACTCTATTAAGTCACATATTTGGGACATGCAGATGTGTAAACCATCATGGTAACCCTGGATGACTTAACCACATTTGACCAGGAGTACACATTGCTCTAAGCCACAAGCCAACCACGTAATGGCTAAATGTGAAGTTAGAACTAAAGAGTTAGTTCAAACTAATTTCTACCACCTTCATTGTTTCATCATGACTGACAAAGGTACATTTGTATATTTTTCTCACGTATATTCTTGAAATCTAAGAGAATCAGCACATGTGGCATCTTATGAAGAGCCACAGCTCTTCTAACTACTTTGCCAGAAAACCAACAGGTTAATTTTCTATCTGTGCCAGCTTGCTCTGTTATACCTGAGCATTGTAAAAAAAAAAAAAAATGTTTTAAAGGATAAGCTGAATGTTTTATAGTGAAAGCATCCCTGACAGCTACCTGTCTAACATATTATGGAAAACTTCCAAGGAAACTAATAGCGTAATTACTTATCTGAATTTTTAATTATTTTCTGAAGTTATATCTAGCAGGCATAACTAAGAGATAGATGGTATGGTTCACATGGATTTAGGGAGAGATAATCAATCAATTGCAATGATGATGGAACAGTTTTGCTTGTCCTCAAATTTAATCTCTAATATATCTAGTTAAAGGGATCATTTAAAGGAACTCCTTGGTTAGCAACCATAATTGGAACCAGCAACTCAGTTGTCAAGCACAGTCACTAAGCAGAGAATCATGTGACTGTGACAGGCTTATGACATCACCTCCTCTTCAGTCACTGAGTGAAGCACAAGGAAGATAGCATGTGACCACATGTTCTCCATTAACTCTGTTGAATGCTGGTTGTGAAGCAACCATGGGATCGTGGGATGCCGTAACAGTCGTAAATGCAAGGACTGGTCGCAAAGCTGGTTTTTATATCCCATTGTAACTTAGAACAGTTGCTAAACAAGGCAGTCAGTATGTGAGGACCAGCTGTATTAGATTATTTGTGCCTATAGGTGAGAATACAAGAATGCCTCAGATGACCCAACGACCGATCCTGGCTGTAGATTCACCCACAAGTTAGTTCAAATGCCGATACACACCCACACAGAAACACCCACACAAATAATAGAAACCAGCCAGGTTAGTAACCAGGAGGCTGTGAGTTCTAGTCTTGACAAAGCCAGCTGGGTGACTTGGGGTCAGTCCCTCTTGCTCAATGCTAGAAAGCAGGAAATTGCAAAGCGTTTCCAAAAATCTTGTCAGACAAGCACATAAGACTAGCTCAAGCAGTTGTCAGGAAGAGAGGAAAAAAAGACATATTCAAAGGGACAAAAAATAAAAATAATTGATAAAGAATGTTATCAGAACAACAACAAAAAAAGTTTGTGTTGTTTTTTTCTTAATAGTGCTTCCGCTCTCTTAAGAATTCTTAGATGTTATTACAAATATTAGTTTTTCAGAGTGATTATAGCCACTGTTCATCAATGCAGACCAAGAGGCTGATGTCTCATCTAACAAGTTATTGCTGATAGAGTATCTGGCCTCATTCCCTCTCCTTCAAAGGATTGCTGCAGCCAAGAACGCCACATTTTGCCACAAACCCTTGAAATTCATCACAACAAACAGATTGTACACTGTTCTCTTCATGGATTCTTCTAATCCACTATACCTAAATCAAATTTATCAACAGATACACAATTCTAACTACTATGTTACTATGACGTTAATATGGATCATTCTTAAAATACAGCCTTAAAAGTTTACACTTCGATATAAGGTGGGTGGGGGTGATTGTATTCATAATTACTATAGAGAGCTGCTGACCCAGAAATAAGAAAACTCGTATTTTCTCTCTTTGTATGTGTTCCTGGTAATATCAGAAATAGCATGCTACTTGGGAGTTCTCTTTGATCCTCAACTCATGATGGCAGCCATGTGCAAATACATTTTGTAAACCAATTGTGTTTACTACTGAATCACAAAGCCCTACTTAACAGTCATTCATGCTTTGGTCACCTACCAGTTTGACTATTACCACACATCCTACATGGGCTGCCCTTGAAGACCATCTAGAATAGTGATGGCTAACCTTTTCCGGACTGAGTGCCCAAATGCGTGCACATGCGCCCCAACCCCAAAAATGCAATGCATGTGCATCCCCTAGCATGTGCCCCACCCCTGGTGCATGCACACGTGGCCCCCACATGTGCCCTGTCCCCCAATGCATGCATACGCAGGCCCCCGGACATGCCCCATCCCTGCACATGCACACATGCCCCCATACATGCCCCTCCCCCCACAAATACACGGTAGAGACCCAAAGACTAGCTGTCTGGCAGAAGGCACACGCGCATGCGCGGCGGAGCTGAACTGGGGCAATGGCTCACGTGCCCACAGAGAGGGCGCTGCATGCCACCTCTGGCATGCATGCCATAGGTTCACCATCATGGATCTAGCAGCTGCAATTGATCTAATTATAGACATACCCTGGTACACAAGGAATTATGGGTACAGCACTGCCTTCCAGTTAGTTTTCAGATGCAATTCAAGGTGCTGGTTTTTCACCTATAAAGCCTTCCATGAAATTACCTGAGATATTACCTACATCTGTTTTACAGGTTCCAACCATGTGGAAACATCACTTTCCTGTTGTAGTGTCTACCTTCTGGACAACCACCAAGAATTATGCAGAGTTTTCAGCCAATATGCCTACTTTCAAACAACTACTGGGGATTGTGCTCTGTTTAATTGTCCCAAAGGTGCTTTTTTTCAAGAGGCAACTGGACTTTCTGTTTTTTCTTCGAAGGCGTTTCGCTTGTCATCCAAGAAGCTTCTTCAGCTCTTCATCTATGACCTGGATGACTGAGAATCTCCATAGATATTTCTGCTTAATGTCTTACACGTATATTCTCTGAAAAATATGCAAAGTCCCAACAGCCTTTAAGCCTTTAAGAATGTATGGATTTTAACACAAAGATTACATAATATATATATATATATTTACAGGTGATTTTTATGGAACCTTTACTTCAGAGATAAGACATCCTATCACCCACAAGTCTACAGTGTACAATGAAGACGTACCGTGTAGCATTTTACCCAACTGGCAGCACTGTGCCATAAAACAGAACAGCAGCATCATAAAAGGGAAAATAATAACCTCAAGAGAATATAATGACTGAGGGGGCGGTTTATGTGGTGTATTTGTTGCTTAGTTATACATGAATTTTACTCACTGAATATTGTAAACTATGACTTATGGATCATTGTTAAGTACAAATGGGACACTGTGACATAAAAATGCTAGCTTTTTTCAACTAAACCATTCTGCCCACATTAAACTATTTCATTTACATTCCATTTTATAAGTTTGTTACAAAATTACACTATCCCAATCATTCCAAGTCTCTTGGTTGAACTTGTTTTGTACCAGTATTCATTTTGAACAGACATAACCAAGTATTTAAATTATACATAATTGTAAAAGAAAAGCAGAGAGAGATGGGGGGGTGGAGTTAAATGCATCATCAGTTTAGAATCCGTGCATTGACACAAGACAGCCAAGTCCAGCCCCCCCCCCCCCGAATTAGATTAACCCTTATCCAGTGCCAATTTACTGTTGAACTTCAGTTGATCAGATTCTTGTGTATAGGATTTGAATAACTCTTCTATGATGCAACTTTACAAATGCTCCTACTTCATGTCCAATAATTGAATATTCAAAATCAAAATATAAGTAGTCCGCCACAATGTATTTACATTATTTTGTACTATATTATTGTTTTTTTTTAAATACTTTATTGAATTTTCTAGAATTAAAAAGATAATATACAATCTCTATCTTGATCCGAGGTACAGTGTTTACACAATTGGTGAATCAAACGTTGGATGGATTCCATCCATAACTATACAATATACTATACAAATCTATACAATTCTATACAATATATAAGTAGTCCGCCACAATGTATTTACATTATTTTGTACTATATTATTGTATCATATTAATATTAAATGTGTATTGTATTGTATTGTATTGTATTGTATTGTATTGTATTGTATTGTATGTTATAGTCTCGATTTACAACCACAATTAAGCCAAATATTTACACTGCTAAGCAAGATAGTTTTTAAGTTAATTTTGCTCCATTTTATGATCTTTCTTGTCAGAATTGTTAAGTGAATCACTGCAATTAAGTAAGTAATATGGGTTGTTAAGTGAATCTGGCTTCCCTACTGACTCTGCTTGTCAGAAGGTTGCAAAAGGTTATCACATGACCCTGGGAGAAAGCAACTGCCTTAAATACATGTCAGTTGCTAACTGTCCAAATTTTGATCATGTGACCATGTGGATGTTGCAACGGTTTTAAGTGTGAAAAATAGTCATGTCACTTTTTCCAATGTCATGTGACTTCAACAATCACTAAATGAATGGTTGTAACTCAAGGAGTGCCTGTACATTACAATATAGTAAATGAAAATATAATGGCTTAGGAAATAGAACAGCAAAAAAAGCTGAGCTTGTGTCCTTATATCGGAAAGGGATAGAAAATGAAAACAAAGGTCATAATCTTGGAGATTTAGTAAAAAAAAAAATAATTGTATACAGAAAATGTATCTTCAGATTATGCAGATATGGTTTAATGCGAACATTTTTTCTTCAAGAATGAAGATTTGCACATCCCAAAAGTCTGAGCCAAGCTGAAAACTTCTCAAAATATTTACCAGTAAAGAAACTGGTGACTGACTGTCAAATCTAGAAGTAACAGCAGGTGTAGCAACAATAGGAGGACATAATTCAATCAGGATTTTGGCTGATGTTGTAAAGTATAAAATGATTCAAATTGTTTACAAACAGCACCACAACTCCCAAGATTAAAGTATATTTGATCAGGACTTGTACAGGTTTTTTTTTTCTTTTTTGGTAATAAAATCACTGTATAATTATTTTTATTCTAGGTCAAATATTAAAGAAAAAAACTAGATGAATTATCTTTAGAGATGTCACCATCCAATTATGATAGAGATAAATTAGAGACCCTCCTACTATTAGAGTTCTACAAAATAACTCTTCAAACAGTAGTTAAAGTACCAGTCAGCATGTACCTGTTTGAGAACAAAGACAATAGTGATCACCAGAATGATGGCAGGACACAATTTAAGGTTGAGTTTATACTTGATGCTAAACCACATATTTTTTTTTATATTTTTTTTTAATTTGATTTATATGCCGCCCTTCTCCGGAGACTCAGGGCGGCTTACAATGCTTCATACTTTTGTATATTTATACAAAGTCAGCTTATTGCCCCCACAAACTGGGTCCTCATTTAACCTACCTTAGAAAGGATGGAAGGCTGAGTCAACCTTGAGCCTGGTAAGATTTGAACCTGCAGAAATTGCAGGCAGCTGTGTTAATAACAGGGTGCATTAAACCACTGTACTACCAAGGCTCCTATCTTCATATCTTCAATTGCAACCAACAAACTCTATATTATGGACCACACAAATACATATACAGTGAAATAATATTAATCTATTTACAATGATTATTTTTTTCCAATGGAACATCTCTCATCTGAAAAAAACACTGTAAAGAACCATCTTCTATTATTTCAATATTTTCCATTATGGATAACTTCCAAATGTGTGGACTTCTAGTTCCAGAATTCTGAGCTGTGCTAATTGGGGGAAATCTATGCTGTATATTTGGAAGTTGCACCAGTTGCAAAACATAACTATCCTGAAACAAGACTTCAGGAAATATGTATAAAACCCATAATTATTTTATATATAAACAGAGATGCTGCAAATATTGGTAGTGCATAGCAAGAATTAGTAACGTCATTTTTCCCCCCTAAAGGCAGGTTGTTTTCTTCCAGGCCACAAAGAATCCATTGTGTTACATTTACTGTGGGCTAGTAATTTTTGAAGACTCCTTTGTGAGTCTGTTTCATAACACACTGTCCTCACATCAATCTAATCTGAAAAGTCAAGTACTGCAAAGAACAACTCGCTCAAGAACATACGATACAGATAGGAATCAATGAATTCTTTCTTTTTTAAAAAAAACACCCTCTGCAAAAGTATGAGGTCTATAAAAAAGTGTGTATGTACTGGACCATAAAACAATGAACACCTAACTTAGATCTGAATTGCACACATTCTTTTTCAGTTTCTTTTCATTTATATTCCAGGTGTTCTATTAAACTCAAATGTTCTTTACAGAGTTTCTAGATTTTTTGTGTATGTTTTTATATATATGTATGTGTGTATATGTATATGTGTGTGTGTGTATATGTATATGTATATATATGTGTGTGTGTGTATATGTACATATGTATGTGTGTATACACACACACATACAAATATATATATTTGTGTGCTTAAAGCCATAATACTACTTTTTAGAAATGAGAATTTAGTCCCTAGTTAAGTAGATCACAATATAAATTGTTTGAAAGATGTATCACTAACAAGAATTAACAAATTTAAAGTTATAAAAATTTGTCGTTAAAAAAATGACACACTTCTCCAATCTTCTTCCTGATTTCTACATGTCTTTTGGTAGACCTATAAGACAGTGCTTTATTTATCTGATCTGTTATATATGGTCTAGAACAGTGATGGCTGACCTTTTTGCCATCATGTGCCAAAAATAGGGGGAGTGCGGGGGGTGCGCGTGTGCCCATACCCATAATTCTATGTGCCCTGCCCCTGCGCATGTGTGTGCGACCCCCCCACGCTCCCCCCATTTTTGGCACGTGATGGCCTGGTGGGCCTGGTAGGCCCGTTTTTCGCCCTCCCCAGGCTCCAGAGCCTTTCTAGGAGCCTGGGGAGGGTAAAAATGGCCTTCCCCACCCCTCCCAGAGGCCGTCCAGAGACCAGAAACAGCCTGCTTGCTGACTTCCAGTGGGCTCAGAAGGCCCGAAAATCAGCTGGCCGGCGCGCGCATGTGCGCCGGAGCTGAGCTCGCATGCCCATCGATATGGCTCCATGTGCCACCTGTGGCACGCGTGCCATAGGTTCGCCATCACGGGTCTAGAATTTCCTGATTGAGGAGGGACTAGAACAGGGTTGTCAAACTCATGGCCCGGGGGCCGGATGCATCATGTGCTGCCCACGCCCAGTTTAGCAAATGGAAAAAAGTTGCAGTAAGTCACGTGTCCCTGCAATGACAACATGAGTTTGGACTAGAAGATCTCCAAGTTCCTTCTTTCTAACTCTATTATTCTGTTATTCTGTTGATATTCTGACGAATCTATGACTGAGCATGAATTGTGTAAAGACTGGTCCCAAATACAACAAAGAAAATGTGTAGATTAATCCAAAATGAAGACTCTAAAAGTGTAGGAAATACTTGACTGCTTCAGCTGTCTTACTGAACGGTGCAAGGATTAAATTAAGAGACACAAAGTGATTAAAAATAAAGGAGGTCATAATGGAAATGAACTACGATCCAGAAGGCCCTAATTACCTGAATGTTTTACCAGTATGGATGATCATTTCCATTAACCTGGAATTAAACCAAATTACACCTAGTAGATCTGTGGCACTCATTCTGCAGTATTTGTTCTCACACAAAAATTAAAATAACTTTGAAAAACCCAAACACCAAGTTAAGTTTTGAATTAAAATCAATTGAGAATAGAAGGGGAAAAGATTATGTGGCTTTTTTAGGGTGTCCTCTGAAGTAGTCCAATTGTCAGCAAGAAAGGTATTTTATGTTGTTAAGCAAAAAATCAAAGTGAATACTATTAAGATGCTGACAAAATAACAATGACAGCATCTAGATACAGCTTTTTTCACCCAGGACACCTAGTAAATACAGCTGCTGCTTAAATTCACAAACTACTTTAAAAGTGGATGTTCCTCTAGAAAGACGCTTTAAACTCTGCTAACCAGCATCAAAGAATTTTGAATTGCAAAAGTCGGCAATGAAGGCAAGCAGAGCCTTAAAAAATAATTAGAGAGGATGCTAAATGTGCTTACAATATGCTTTAGCAATATGACACAAACATCCTAACTTTGAAAAAAAACAGATGCAGCTAATAAATCCCATGCACCAAATATTTCAAATCTATGTCAGCTCTAAAATTTCGTTTTACTGGTGGGGGAGATGGGAAAAGGAAGATCATTATTAGTTGTTCATGGTGCTTTGGAATTTAACGGAAGGTTATTAAATAATGTGGTTTATCTTTTTCTTTCCTAGTCTCCCCCCCCAAAAAAACTACCTCCAATAGTCTAGCAAAAATAATATTTTCCAAATGAATAAACAAGACTTATTTTTCTATTTAAGAGTACAGAAGTATTATAGATAGGAAGACAAAAGGTATTAAGCAGAAAGGCTACAGAAAACTTCAGGTATCTCCAATTATTCAATGATCTTGTCAAAATTCGACATGGAGTGTGAGTGTGTGTGTGTGTGTAAAAAGTTGTGGATAATAATGAAAATCGTATCAGTATTTTATTTTTCCTTCACCATGAACACAGATGTAGACTTCAAGAAATATTAAAAAATAAAGGTAACTATGTTATGTACACAACAAAACACAGTCGTCATCAAACACCAGAGTTGAACAGCAATCTGTGTTAGAAATTCTCATAACACTGTCAAATAATTTATTAAGACTGTATTACTATTATTCTTCTCTTCCTTGCTAGTATCTATCTCTTCCACTTATTACTATAACCATGTTGCTTGTATCTTTCAATTATAGTTTTTATTTGTTTCCTAGTACGATTTGATAGCTTATTAGTAACCTTGACTATCACTAAGTGTTGTCTCTTTTTATTCTTGATTAATGTATTTTATTCTCCTTATATACACTGAGAGCATATACACCTAAGACAAATTCCTTGTGTCTCCGATCACACTTGGCCAATGAAGAATTCTGTTCTGTTCCATATACTGCAGAAATCTGCAAATTTTAGAGTATCCATCTGATTAGGCAGCACAAAAAGCAGAGAGGCAAGAGGAAACAGATGAAGATTTGCAAGACAAAGTGAATAAATCACTACTGAGGGCTGCAGAAAACAGATAACATCTGGAGTTTTTGGGGTGCAAGTTCTGAAAAGTCAGATATCTTCTGATGTGAAGAGTTGCTACTAACAGTTACTAATCCACAAATGTCCCAACTGATGACTCAGTTGGAGGGGGAAGAAAGGGAGACACTACAGCAAAAGTAACATTTTTCAATAAAATAATTAAAATTAAATTCTTCAAATTCTAATCTACTCAGGAATCTATTGTACCTCTGTAAAAGCAATGATGTAACAGTAAATTGGAAGCCAATGCATTTTAAAACTCTGTTATTTTAAATCATAGTTAAATACCCTATAGTATTGATCAAGTCCTATTTTATTTATCAAAAACTTAAATTCCAACATCACTACTTCTTCTAGGTTGAAGGTAATTAACAAAAGATTCTGCAAACATATGATACCACCAAAGACTCTTGAGTAATAATTTCAATCTTCAATTGGATCTGACATCCAAGAAACAGTCAGGAATACAGGTAACCTTTAACTTACGACCGCAATTGAACCCAAAATTACTAAGTGAGACAGTTGTTAAGTGAATTTTGCCTCAATTTTATGACCTTTCTTGCCGCAGTTGTTAAGAGAACCACTGCAGTTGTTAAACTAGTAACACAGTCATTAAATGAATCTGGCTTCCCCACTGACTTTGCTTGTCAGGTGGCCACAAAAGTCGATCATGTGACCTCGGGATGCTGCAACTGTCACAATTATGAGCCAGTTGCCAAGCGTCTAAATTTTGATCATGTGACCATGGGGATGGTGCAATACTCGTGAGTATGAAAACCGGCCATAATTTCTCCTATTTTCAGTGTCGTCGTAACTTTGAATGGTCACTAAATGAACCCTTACAAGTCAAGGACCACTTGTGCAGATATAACAACAAAATGTTTCAAAGAAGAAGCATGTCTGAGGTTTTTTTTCTTTCTAAAATTCCAGTATTTTGCAGCCACCTTCTAAACATTCTGTGACATAAACACAACTGTTATTGGTTCTCTCAGTATTATCTTTTGACTTCTTATGAAATAGAGAGCATGATTCTCAGTAGCATTACTGAAATAAAATTGAAGTGCCAGTCTTATTCACTATATATATTGACTATTGGGGTATCATTGTTTCCTTTTTTTAATATAGTAGAATATCTTAGTTCAGGCTTAATTCTGTATGTTAACAAAGACTGTGGATTAGGTATTCTCAATTTAAGGTTTTGTATGTATAATTCAGAAGTAAACTCTGAAAATCAACAGGATTTGATGCCAGGAAATGTATATAGCATTTCAACCATAAACGTTCAGCAGCACACAATAAAGCTATTCTGAATGTATTTGTATAAATATGCAAAGTGCCTCGAAATTAATTTAATATTTCCTCTAAGGAGTATTTTCATGCATGATTAATTTATTACACAGAATACCATTTCTATGTAAAAAGAAACCATGCATCCTATGTATGTATCAAATGCAATAAATACATATCTTCCTCTTTTACTGCACACACACAGAAATAATTACCTTTAATTAATTTGCTACATGCATCAGATCTTTAGAAACCATATTCACTAATCGTTCAGATATTCCATAGAGCTTACACTGCTTTGCAACTTCAGTTTCTTCATTTTATCTGATTTCTTACAGTGTCCACCACACTGACAAAACATTTATTCAAGAACAATTCAATAAATGATCTTTAAAACCCAGACCATTAGAAATGCACACACTGTTCCCGATTAAGCAATTGCAGGTCTGTTATCTTGGCTTCTGGGAATGGATCTAAATAGCCTCATAATATCAAACACTGTAAACCACAGGCCTGGTGCCACCAGGAGAATATACTTTTCTGTAGGCTCTGCTAAGTCACAAATTTCCTGATATAAAACATAGCTTACCATTAGTTGTAAATGTTTGATCCACAATGCTTACAAAATAAGTATGTTTATAGTAACAGATTAAAGATTAATCTTAAAACGAAACAGTTTATGAAAACCTAATTCCTACACATGCATAAGAAAAGCCAAATCACTGGTGTAGAGTTTTATTATTTAACTGTTATTTTTGAGAATTTGTTATTTAATTCATTATCCCCTCAATAAAGACAATGAGTTCTTCCTTTTTCTAAATAAAAGAATTTGCTGAACCAATTCTGAACTTTTGCTGAACATTTTTATTACATGTTAAAAGATTTCATTGCTGAGAGTTTTCAAATTAGATAAATATATGTGAGCATATATGTCTATTGCTGTATGAATGCCATTAGCCCAATTTAACAAAGTCTGTACATTAATTTTTTCTAAAAGTTGTCAGGAAGTAGTATGTCCTTACATAAAATGTAATGAATCATGAATTAGCCAGCCATGTCTAAAGGATACATATATGTAAAACCCAATGATGCCTGGGTAGTAATATCAATACCTACAGATACAATCAATTTCTCCACTTAAAAAAATGGGTTTAGCCTCTGTGTCCTAGTCAACTATCACCCACACAAAGAATCTCCTGGATTCCGGTGGAACAACAAACAAAGTGAACAATCATTTCTGAAAACTTCTAATTTTTCTATTGCATATAAAGGAAATATTACCCAAACCAGATGAATGGTATTGATTAATGAACAAGTGCACAGACACTGATACAAATTATTCAGTTGGTGTCTCTTTTGAATCCCACATTACTTGTTACAAGTAAGCCTGATCTTCAAGCCAGGAAAGATGAAGCAGTATGAACTCAGAAAAAAATGTTTCAATAATACTAATCAGGTTTAATTTTAAAAAAGTTAGATCAACTAGGCAAGAGAACAGGTTTTAAGCAAATAGATTTTCAAATATGCATTATTAAACAAGTAGCTCCACTGGCAACTTGTATAAATGAATCAATTAATCTATCATTGATCACACAGGCTCATGCTAAAATAAATTAGAATGCCATATTCATACTACAGACTCTGGGTTTTGTTTTTTTTTACTTTTTAAAATAGCATGGTCTTAGTCTTATAACATTTTTAAGGAGGTTTCATTTTATACTGATCTGATAATAAAATAACAGTAAATTTCCTCAATTTTGCATTAAGAGTAGATTGCCTTTCCTCTTAAGTTTTAGTCATTGCTTACAAGCAGGACTACAAATATTTTGTTATAAATTCAGATTAAAACCTAACAAGTTCAAATATCCGAAGCATACCACATGCCTCTTTTCAAGCTTAAAATAATGTACGGCACTAATGTTGCTTTTAATCTGTATTTCAGCCTCATGTCCCAAAGATCTCTTAAGAAATGATAAATTTATATATAACTACCTTGTTTTCCCCAAAATAAAGACATCCCCTGATAATAAGCCCAATCGGCAATAAGGCCAAGGGCTTATTTCAGGGTTAATATATATATATATATATATATAAGACAGGGTCTTATTTTCAGAACAGGTCTGAATAGTACATTATTATAACTGGAATTATTATTTGAATAGCAAGCATAAAGGACATCATTTTAAGTATTACATAAAAGCACTTTATTAATATTGATCACATTAAATACAACAAATATAAACAAAATTAAACTTCTAGATTAAACAACTATGCTACAGTGAATTCTACATTGACTAGCATGAATAAGTACACTACAAAATATTTCATATATTTACATAAATATTTCTTAATTACCAATTACATAACAGTTCTTATTGACTGACCTCTGCTCATAGGCAAAACTATTTATGTGTTTATTTTTGAGGAAAAACAGCCACATTTCCATTAATTTACACACAAGAATATTACATGTTAAAGTCTGAGAAGATTAAGGGGCATCAGTAAAACAAAGCATTTAAGTGACAAGTTTTGGGAATATTGTCTCAATAGGAATGCTGTTTTGGGGAATAGTTTACATATATGACTGAAAGGCTTTAGTGCTGAAAAAATGTGGCATGTAACTATATTTTTGAGTACTTCTGGGCCTGGTCACATAGTAACCCATAAATTGTTGAAATGAGAATATGCCTGACCTTATTAAACAAAACATAGATGGGAACTGAAGCTTTTTTTTTGGTAAATAACCTTTATATAAATAATAGAAAAAAACTAGAGCATTAGGATAAATCTAAAAAACACAATACAAAGAATATTTAAAAGTAATAGCATCATCCGCTATATAAGAATCATTTTAAATGATGCATGTATTTTCAATTTATGAACTAACTATATTTTTGGTGCAACTATATTTAAATAGTAATATTATGCATGAAAGTAATTATAGTTGTAGATACTAATAAAGTCCATCATCATATTATACTATACTTTCTACTCTTCCCTTAGTGAAGTATTACTTTTAGTCATGTTAATTCAGTTGCAACTCTACACAATTTAATTATGTATCTATATTGGATTATATTTTTTCTGATTTTATGTACATTTCTGTGTGTCTGTCTATACACATGTACACAAAAATCAAAACCTATTGCTTAAAAATTAGGTATCTTTTAAATGGATGATTATATTAGATATCTAAATTGTTACGTTTTCCTAATGTTTAGAATATAAGCATCCATTTTTGCATATTTCTATTTTCTTCAAATGGACCATTTATTGTTATTTAGCAATGGAACTAAAATAATCTGTATTAGAGTATTTTAGCCAAACTGCTCCACCAGATAATACTGAGGAAAAACATGTATCACATCTGTATTGGGATCAGTAAAGTAGCTCTAAAAGTCACAATGGGTAGAGTCTTATAGTAAATTTCTTATAGTTGTCAGATTTTATTTTTTGCTTCAAATTTTAAAATTTGTAATAACCTACTCAGATCACCTGTCACAGAGTAGGATATCATTTGAATAAACAGATATTTCAGGAGATCAGTTTGAAGAAGGAAATTTCATTTAAGAACCTCTTTTTTAAATACCTAAGGAATAAAGTTTTATTCTACAAATGAATAGAAAAAGGCTCACAGAAAAGCAATTTGGAAACAAGGTACTTATCATTTTAAGATGAAAGAATTTAAAACTAAATGATATCTATTCTATGATAGGAAATGTCAGTCAATACCTATCATAAATATATCTTCTTCCATTTAAAAAAAATCCTACATTTAAAAAAAAATCTATGTCAAAGCAAAGGCTGAATTAAAACTCTTCTTGCTGTTATAATTTTCTCCCCATGGGAAGGAATTTTCTCTATGGGTAAATCCCATGGGAACCCAATCTTAAATGGTTCAGCCCACACATAGAATTATCAGCTCTTTATGAGAATCAGGGCCAAGGTTCTAGCAAAGAATTTCAACATGTGACACAAATTAGCATCTGCAAATAAACCAATGAAAATATCAACCAAGCATTCCTATAGGTCACTAGAAAACTATGGCAAAGATAACCTATTTCACCTTCCAGAATAAACACATCAATTATAAAGGAATAAAGAACAGATCAGTTTTAGGCTCAAATGATACACACAACAGCCCAAGGTGCTCATCGTATCTCCGTCTTAGCTCTCCTATTTCAAATGGTTGAAAGGATGGATGGACATAGCATGACATCTAGAAAGAGACTAGAAGGACTAATCAGAGGGAACATTGTGAGTGTATCTGTAAAGACACACATTTGGAAAAGTTTGTCTTCCTAAAAATTGCCACAGCTCCTGCACTTAGAGATCCTTAAGATGTTCTTGAAAACATATGTGAAAGCAAATATTTGTGCAGGGGGCAAAGAAAATCACAAGTAGGGGGAGAAACTAAATGAAAAATAACCTTTCTTGAACATAGCTGAACATTTCAGCTTGCAGATGTTACCAGGATCTCCACAGAGTCCTAGTTTACCATAATTTTGCTCTAAACATTTTTACGGCTAACAAAAAGCAATCATCATCATCATGCTGGCAACCTTTCTGAAGGCTGTGGAAATTGTCTCTTAATATCCTAAAGTCAACTGGCAAAGAATAATCCAACCTATAGCCTACAGTATTCAGAGTCGGGATAGGCACCTAAACATTATTTACACCTTCCCCAAGTTTCCCTGTTAAGGTCACAAGGCATCTGAACCATTATGGCTGGATTGTTTTAAAGCTCTCTGCTGAACACCTGCAAACATCAAACAAAAACTGCTAGTCCTTTAAAGCATTGACAAAACCCTTTCATGTGAAAAATGCACCCTGAGAATGTCAGGCCTGTGGCTCAGGTTACATTTGTTTCTCCCTCTCCGCCTTGCAAGTTCTAAAGGTAGCAAGAAACCACATTTGGCAAATTAAAACCTTAAAGGAAATCCAGGCCTGTTTTCTTTTCATTCACACATTATATGCCACATCAGATCATTTTGTATTAAACGAACAGTTTTTTTTAAAAAAAAAATGCACACATGCAATTTGTTTGCAATATTCTGCTTTATACTAAAAAAAAATCTCAAAATCTGAGTTCTTCCCATCCTTTCATCAAATGAGTACCCATTTTAACAGAGATATAAAAAGATATCCTAAGTAGTATCTCAACCAACCTCTATTGCTTCAGATTCTGTGTAGAAAACAAGTAAAATCTGAGCCTCAACTGGACACAACGTATTTACTTAGTACACTTATCCATGGACCAAACTATGACATTAAGCTACAGTAATGCTGGATTTTCTGCAACACTGTGTGTATATTAAAATATCATCATAAGAGTACTTCCTACCACTTTATAACAGAACCATATTTCGACTCAGCATAACAATAACGCAACTCAAAGTACAGGACTCCTCTGCATAGTTCATTTGTCAAAAACACATTAAGAAACAAGATCAGGAATAAAAGTATAGTAAATATAACTTCAGGTCACAAGTTTTCTTTAAGATTTAGAGACAGATTCATAACATATTGGCTTCTATCAACTTTTCTTCTTACTAAATGATTCATTTTAAAAGCTATTCTTTACTGATTTAAAAAAAAAACCTATATCATGAAAAGCATTTTCTGTAATCATACAAATCTCTACAATTTTGACACATTGTTATTACTGATACTTAATCAAGTAATAATATTGTTATTACTGGTCTTAATCAAGAACATAAAGCTGCTTAGTATATTCTAATGTTATCTCATTCACAAATAGGAAATCAGTTCATCAAATTCAAGAGCTTACAAGATATATTTAGAACTCTGGTCTTAAGGTGACTTAAGAAAAAAATAGCATGGTTTTGAAATCTCTTCAGTTTAATTTTACTATCTTACTTCGTGCTTTTGTGTTTTCTTCTTCTTTTCAGTTATTTGCATATCAAAGGAAGATGGTTGCTTAAGCATATAATAAAATGCTCCTTTTTTTTTCTTAGATTTCCAAAAGGTTTTTTTCATCCTTTTAAAACTGTTGATAAAATAGTCTCTTAGGAGACTATTAAGCTAAAGCAAATCCTTAAAAATGAGCATCTTGCTAATACTTGTTAGAACAGTTGTTATCTGTAGATTGATTAAATATAAAATGATTTATCTGGCACAAATAATTTACACTACTTATGTAATGAAAAAAACCCTCCTTATATGCATTATTTAAAAGATTGTACTAGAACAATTGTTTTGTTTTAAAATAAAACATGTCTTGGTAAGATACTACATTCTAAAGAAATGGCTAACAAATGTGTATTTAGGGATCAAGATGTATGGATTCAATAAATGTTAGTATACTATCAAGTTAGAGATTCCTTCATTTTTAAAACCAGGAATTAACCAGACAATATCTGAAGATGCAACAAAATATAAAGTAATTTCAAATAGATGACTATCCTAGTTGTTAGGATATCATTTATTAAAAATGTTATAAAAACATTCAAAATATTTTTAAAGTAAGCTATTTAAAATAATTAAATATATACTAAACTGGGTATCATTTTATTTCTTATTCATTTGAATTCTTAGTCCAGGCCTGTTAAAATCACTGGGAGTTTTGCTATTGAATTTGATAACAGGGTAATGCCGTACACAGATAATGAACTTGTAAAGTCTTATCAAAATTTAACATCTGGTTCAGAGATGCTCCTCTCATAGAATTTTGGTCAGTAAACAGTTATGTGCAATTGCCAAAATGTTGAATACGCTGCAGCTATTTAATTGTAAATGTATCAGAAATATATCCGAAGGACAACATTCAGTAATGCAGGAAACACTATAAAATACAATTACTAAGGGAAGAACAGTTCAGATGCGTCTTTCACATTGCTAGCATGACAGAAAATGAATTCTTCCCAATACATAAACATATTCTGTATTCCACATTCAATTATTATTATATTCAGAGGTTCCTGCATCAAAAAAACAGACCCTTTCTTTGGGTCACAGAGAAAATAACTATTTGCAATGAATATAACACATTTTTCAACACATACACAGATAATAAATATTTGCATTAATATCAACAGGCTCTTTTTTTTTCTCCCCAAAGCTGTTACGATCATCAAGAAAGTCACTGTAATAGGATTTCAGCTTATGGCCAGAAGTGTTGTCCAGACTGTAGCTAATAGATGGCCAAATTTGTATATGCTAATGCTTAGAACAAATTAGGATGAAAAGAAAAAAAAGAGGATGGATACCAAAATAGAACTATAAAATGGTTATTCCTCTTTTGAAACATGAAAATAATTACTATCTTTAGGGAACTGGGTTTTGCTTCTTATATAATAAAAGGAAAGGTGTGTTTTAAAAGGCTTGCATCTTAAAATAGGTCCTGCAAAATATATATACATACATATGTGTGTATGGAATTCTTCTTCCTAAGATACTAAACATTTGTCAATATGAACAATAGAGCACTTCAACTGATCTTAATATAAATCCTTAATCCAAGCTAAAGTTATGCTCCCCAAACTCATGCTAACCGTACATGTAGGGTAAAAAATATATACTTTAAGAACACTTCAACTGAATTCCAAACAGAAATTGTACATACTTGAGCCACTAAAGTGTCCACTCGCCAAAGAAGTTGGTCCATTCTTTCCACTGCTGACAGGAGGTGAAAACATCTAAAAGAAAACAAAGAGGTATTATTGTTGGTAAATAGAATTATTTTTTTCCCCTATGTTCAAATTCCATTCAACATTATACAAAAGCTGTCATCGTGATTTTGTTTAAATATGAAATCTCTCTCCCATCACTGCCTTTGCAGCCACACAGTTCTTAAAAAACTATATTCTTTTTTTCTCTCCCTCTATGCATTCCCCAAACAATATAAGATACGTGGTAGGAGGGACTCCAACAACCCCACACACATATCAGCAAACGAAAACCTTCCTAAAAAACATTCAGACTGGCAAAGGTAAGGGGGGTGGGGGGGTGGAATAAAAAGTTTGTTACTGAAACCTTGGTCATAAATGAAGTTATATCCATTTCCATCCTCTGTTAGGATTTGCCTCTCATCAGTGCCCTGGAAACTTCCACCTGCCCTAAATTTTCACCTCAGCTTTTAGTGCAAGAGCAATTACATTACACTCACACTCACTCTCGGTTCCCTCTCTTCTTTCCCCCCCACCCCCCCACTCTCCTGCGTTTATTTCAACCCTAATTGGTTTTCATCTTCTTCTACGTGTCTGGTAGATAATACACACCTTCTTCCTGAGTCAGAGACTACAAAAAGCAAAGGAAGAAATGAAAAAAAGAACAGTTAGCAAAGTGGGGGCTACCAAGCTGCCTCAGGCTACAGTTCCCTGTAGCCAAACTTCTCAAAGCCATGTCTGGAAAGGGAAGTCTGAAGGACCACAGCACACTGAAACATCTTCCTTCCTCCCCCCCCCTTGGATCCTAATTTCCCCCTCCCACAGTAGAAGTCTTTAAAGACACAAATGCATCCTATATGAAATTGACTTATCTTGTTTCTCTCCCCCACTCCCCATCAAACATGAATAAATAATAAAGACTTCTGACATATTGGAAAGAAAGGGGGGTGGGGGTGGGAGAGATTAAGAGTGGAGGACAGAACCGGCTTTTTTTGGGGTGGGGAGCAATCCAAGGATGCAGGGAATATTCTATTAAGCAGCTACTCATGATTTGGTTAATATTAGGCCTTAGAATCAAGAAGAGTTATTTTAAAAAGTCTATAGGTAAAATGAAAAATGAAAAGAAAAATCACACACACATACACACACAGAGAGCTAGCCATCAATGGAGGGAGGGGGGGGTATCCACAGGAAAGTTGCAGCTCATTCATTGATAGCAGAGCAAGACGAGTTTTCAGTGAAAACTTGAAGCTAGGCTACTTCTGGATTTCCTTTCACTTTTTCAGGTGGCAAAAAATGAAACAAGGGAAGAACTAAAAGTACACTGTAAAGAAACTGATTTACCCATCAGTTAAATGGCATGCCAGCCATTACTTTTAGAAGGCAATGCAGCACGTTAAGTAATTCTTATACACAGAAAATAATGAGAAATATCCGGATTTCTTTTTAATTATTTTTTTTTTTTGACAGAGGATGTGTGGGTTCATTTTGGAGAGGATGTCAAATGCTAAGAACACATCCCAATAAATGGCAGACCTTTAAAGTCCATCTCCTCCAGATAAGATCCTAATCAGTAAAGTAATAGAGCGTGCATATTTACCATGAATTAAAAAAAAAAACCGCTGATTAAAAATTACTCATTGTACTTTTAAAAAAAACTCAGTTTGGCTTTGTTTTGGTTTAGTTTAACAGACTTTTTCTGTGCTTTTTTTTTTTTAAACAGCTGTTGTTCATTTCCACCGTTGTTTCTTACCGCACTGAAATCCAGTAAATCACTGAGTTCTTTGTCCGTCCCTAAGGCAGCCATTCGCTGTTGGTGATGCATTTTAGCAAAATCACACAAACCTAGAAACATGGAAATAACCGCAATCAGAAACCCAATCCCGAGCCTTGCAGGAAACAACAATCGGATTTTTTTTCTTCTTTTTTTTTTTCTTTTTGTTTTCACGAGACTTAGGGAAAGGGGAAAGAGGTGGAAAGGGAAGCGAAGGGAGGGAGGGGTTGTGTGTGGAAAAGCGACAACGAGGAAGAAGTAGACAAGAAAAGACTCAGACCGTAGTTCTAACGAACCGGGCTAAAAACTCGGTTAGCAGCTACTCTGACCCCAAAGGCGGGAGCCGACACAGAGAAGAACAGGAGCCGCGCTGCTCCGCGCACCGTTTATGCAACAGGAGGTTCAAACAGGAACGAAGAGAAACGTAGTTAAGAGTAGCAACTAACAGGCACCGTTCTCCCAACTTTTATTTTTTTTTTTATTTCTCGGGCAAGCTCCTTTTCTCTTTTTTTCTTTTTTGTGTCCCTTTCCGCTCCAACGACCGGACGCTTCCCGAGGATTTGATTCAAAGGGCGAGCAACCAAGTCCTTAGGAGTAAACCAAAACGCACACTCGGGTCGGTACAAGGGGACGGAGGAGGAGGAGGAGGAAGAAGGGGGGGGGGGAAAGGAAACATAAATGGATGGGAAAGGTGTGGGGCGGAGGAGGGGGGGGGTTGAGAGAGAGAGAGAGAAAAAGGACCAGAGAATCCGCCTTTTTGATACCCAGCCTGGAGAGTTTTGTTTCGTTTCTGATTAAAAGGAAGGAGGGCAAAAGGAGTTTCCCACGGATAACCCTGATTTATTGAAAGGTAGCCGCCGACTGGAAAGTAGCGAACTACTGACACGAAAAGGTATTCCAGGCCCTGCTGGCAACAAAGTCACCCGTTTCTTTAAAGCAAAACAATTGGAAGCAGAGGAGGGTGAAAAGGGCCATTGCTACCCCGGGGAGGGGGGGAGGGAGGGAGAGAGAGAGAGAGAGAGGCAGCAAATCCCGCGTGTTTAAATGGAGCACCGCTGGCACTCGTCCGCGCTCTTCTCTATCAAGGACCAGCCACAACTAAACTCCAGCCCCAAAACACGTTTCCCCCCCCCCACTCACTCTCTCTCTCTCTCTCGCTTTTTTTTTTTTTCCTTTAAAAAAGAGGGCACCTCCGGTACCTACCGGCCGCGAGTGACGAGACGGGGGTCCCTTTCCGACCACAGCCCCGAGCTCTGGATTTCATTGCTCGAAATTACAGCATCCACCAACCAACCGCACACATACACACGCAGGAGAGAGAGAGGAGAGAGGGAGGGAGAGAGAGAGAGAGAAGAAGAAGAAGAAACCTCGCAGGCGCCACGCGAAAGCTCTCCCTGAACAGGAGCGAGGGGGAAAAAAAAAATTAAGGAGGAAAAAGCCGGGCGAAGAAAACGCGGCGGAGGAGGGAAGTAGCCCTGATTCCTAAAGCAAACTCTCTGTCTCTCTCTCTCTTTCTCTCTCTTTTTTTTTTTTTGCCTGCCTGCCTTAGGGTAAAGAGAGAGGGGGGGAGGGAAAAAAGGGGGAAAGGAGGGGGGGAAACACAAACAATTCCCCCCCCCAAAAAAACCCACACGCACACACACAAATTCGAATAGAAAGCCGGATTGCAAGTTCAGAAAAGGGGGGGGGGGACAAAAAAAAAGAGAGAGGAGCGCGAGCCGCCCCGCTCCCTCGGTGGCAGTTTTGCCTCGCAAAGGACCCCCAACACGAACACACGCGCACGCATTGCAAACCCCCCCCCACTCCACGCTCCAAGGAAATATATATATATATATGTACATCAACGCAATAAAAGCAAACGGGCACCTCGTTTTCTTCCATGCCCCTGCTCCCGTCGCTGGAAACCAACCTACACACTGGCTGGCCGGCTCTTTCTTTCTTTCTCTCCTTCCTTCCTACCTTCCTCCCGCCTCTTTCTCCACGTCCCCAGTCCCCAAGCACTTTTAAGATTTATTATATTACAAAAATCATTCTTCCGCCGTTCCACCCCAAGGCAAGCCGAGGAAGGTGATTCTCTCCCCTGCAAATGCACGTGATACAAAGGTTTCTCATCTTCCCCCCCCTCCGCCCCCCCCCAGACCCAGACCCACACAACCATTGTTTGGTGGGATACTTGTTAAAAACACACACACACACACACTAACACCATCAGTTCTTGTTGTTGTTGTTGTTCGGCGCATCTTTTCTTTTTTCTTTTTTTCCCACGCTAGTGAAGGCTGGGTTTTTATAATCTGGAGGTGAGCGCAGAGAGACAGAGCGAGCGCATTAATGGGAAACTTTGGAGGAAAAACCGAGCGTTCCCAAAGCAAGTTTTGTGAGAGATTATTGCCAACCGCTCCCCTTACTTTTTACAAGCATGGTCTACTTCGCGAAACGCTGCCACCACAGGCCTCGCACCCTTCGCCTTCCCAGCCTCCCTCCCCACACGAAAACCACGAGCGAGAGTGGTTTGCCCTCCCCCCCCCACACCCACCCGCGAGATCGAAGCTAAAATTCATTTTCTTTCCAATTAGCGCGTTAAGGCTTTGCAGTTCATGCACACGTTATTTATTCAGTTTTAGGCGCTCCTGGTTTTTTTAAGTTAAGTGTGTGGCTGGCTTACTCGCATCACATAAACAATGCAGTTCAATTCATATTGCTTAAGTTGTAGCAAGTTAAAAAGAGAGAGAAAAATAACACTGGGATCAACATGAAAGAAAGAAAAAAAAAAAGCACTCTTAAGAGGAAATTGTAACTTTACCTTAAATGGAACAATGTGTTCACAATATTCCAAGGAAATGTATTTTAGGGGCAGCAAAGAGAAAAAAAAAGTCTTCTTGTTAAAGGTGCTTTTATGATCTCACGTGTATTTGACTCTCAAAAATACGAAGTCCTTTTAACACGGACTCCGTCTTCGTTGCAGAAAATACTCCACTATATATATATATATATTTAAAAAAAGGAATTAAACCCCGGAGCAGGGATTCTGCTTTGTTTTGGATTATCCACAATGAGTCAATTGCCAAGAAAAGTTCGTCCCACCTCAACAAAACAAAATTTTAAAAAACCAGCCAAAAAATAAAAAATAAAAAAAGCACAGCAAATTTGGTTTAAGGGGGGGGAAAAAAAGGAAAATCCGGTAACTTTCCCTCGTGTCTTTCGTTACAAACACATGCCCGGCTAATAAGCTATTTTAAAAACAAAAACAAATATATATATATACATATATATCGGCTGCTGCACGCTCCCCACACCCTGCCCCTCTCGCTCTCTCTTTTTTTTTTAAACCACGAGAGAAAAAAAAAAAAGTCTTAAACTTGCTCCAACTTTAGAAATCTCTCCTCTTTCTGACCATCACTATGGACTCCCCCACGGAGAAATTGATAGTAATACGTTTCCCTGAAAGAGACATTGTAATCCATTCACATCCGGGCAATGCAGGGGTGCTTATAAAAGGGGGGGGGGAGAATAAGCTGCAGCTCCCGCCGCTGCACGTTGCTCGCTCCTGCTGCGTCGTCTATTACAGAAAATGACGCCGCCAGTAAGGGAGGGAGTGCAGGGGAGCATAGAGAGGTAAACAGCCAGGCTAGAAAGTCAGCTAAGATGGAGGAAACAGAACTCTGGAAGGGGAATGTAACCAAACGTTGAAGGAGGAGCAGAAAAGTCTTGAGGTCTCTCCTTTTTTTGTGTGTAACGCGCACGCTCAGAGATACCTCCGAGCTGCAGGCTCGTTCCAGCCCCTGGCATCGCTCTGTTGCAAGCTGTGGAGACAAGCAAAGGGGAAATGGAATCAGTTTTTTGGGTTTTTTTTGCAGCCTGGCTTAACCTTTTCTTGCTTTGAATGGTTCCTTTCTGACTTGGGTGTGGGTTGGGTTTGCTTAGCCCCTGGGGGCACTGCAGAGAGGCTGGCTCTCAAAGCTGTACCCAAAGTTGTAGGAGGGGACCTTCCTTATTTTAAAGATTCTCCCTCCTCATGGTGACACTCTATGGAGGGTCAGGCAGAGAGAGAGAGAGAGAGAGAGAGAGGAAGTGATAAAAAGACACCAGGACTTCAAACAGGTGGCAGTCTGTTAACCGCAGCTGATCTTTTTAAAAAAAAGAAACAGGATCAACAGATGGATCATAGAGCAAAGCAACTCAAATGTTGAGGCTGCAGTTATCCTACACATTATGCAAAGACCCAGCTTCAAAAGAAGGCTGTAATCAGTGGTGAAGTTCAATTTTTTTTTACTACCGGTTCTGTGGGCGTGGCTTGATGGGCGTGGCAGGGAAAGGATACTGCAGAATCTCCATTCCCTCCCCACTCCTGGGGTAAGGATACTGCAAAATCTCCATTCCCTCCCCACTCCTGGGGGAAGGATACTGCAAAATCTCCATTCCCACCCCACTCGGGCCAGCCAGAGGTGGTATTTGCCAGTTCTCCGAACTACTCAAAATTTCCGCTACCAGTTCTCCAGAACCTGCTGGATTTCACCCCTGGCTGTAATGTTGGAAAAGGTGAAAGGAAAGAGGAGACGGAAAACCAACAGCAAGGTGAATGGACACCATTATAGTGGTGATGAGTGTGTAGTTGGGAGGTTTGAAAAACCAGGTTAGGGCCAGATCAATCATGGAGAAAATCTGAGAGATTGCTAAGAGACAAACGTGAATTCGATGGCAGATAATCATAATCAAGCAGAATCATACTTCAGTAGTACTTAAACTCCAGGAAAATCCAAAGGCTAAACTAGGAAATAGAAAAACAGCAACTCAGTCTGGAAGAAGGCAGTGATTAACCACTTATTTTGGCAAGAAAAACTATGTCCGCATAATCACCATAACTTAAGTTTCAATTAAGGGAAGCTTTACCATCAACACTCTAACTTTTGATTCTTCATTGTAGCATCAAGGGCCACAATTGCCAACTGATGACGTGTTTTTGGTTTCCACCAAGATTCTTGCCTTCATAATGTAGCACCACCTCTGAAAGGGCCTCTAGAGTCTCAATTCATCTACCCCTCTTTCTACAGGTACCCAAGCTCTTTCCCGCTACACAGTCACTCGCTGGGTGTCTCAATGTCCATCGTTCTGGACATCAGTGCATCCTGCTCTCTCAGATCACCTCTAGTCGCCCAGCTCAGGTTGCCTCCTTTGTCCGCCGGGGTGTCTGGCACCCCTCTCTGGTCCTGGCTTGCCTACTCGCCTGGGTCAGTTTGCCTCTGTCGTCTCTGGTGCCCCCTCTGGTCACTCACTTGCCCACTCATCTGGGTCAGCTCACCTCTGCCATCTCCCCTCTCCTCAAAAATCTTCCCACCAAGACCTGACAGAATCCCCTTCTTTCTTTTTCCCGCCTCTTCTTCCCTCATTGAAAGCTCCAGGGCTAACTAAAAATTCTAACCCCTCAATTTCTAATTTGTCTGAGATAAATGCCTCCCCCCTCACCAAAAGTCTTCCCGCCAAAAACCTGAGGGAACCCCCCTTTTCTCCTTTCCGTCTCTCTTCTTCCCTCAGCCGAAGTTCCAGGGTTCTGGCCCTCCCGCTCCCCGCTACATTAATGTTATATATATATAAATAAGAATGGAAGTCTAGCATGCAGTAGAGTGACAAATTAAAGCACAAGCTATACCAGGGGTCTCCAACCTTGGCAACTTTAAGCCTGGCGGACTTCAACTCCCAGAATTGTCCAGCCAGCTTTGCTGGCTGAAGAATTCTGGGAGTTGAAGTCCGCCAAGGTTTAAAGTTGCCAAGGTTGGAGACCCCCGAGCCTATATATTTTCAATAAGGCTGAGGTGCTACATAGATTCCACAGACATTTTTAGAAAATAAAATGTGGACGGGTGCATTTGAATGCCTTCTCAAGATGAGTATGTTGCCAGATGTACCATGATGGCTATTTTGTGTAATATCACAAAGTGATGATAGATTCATTTTGGTCATTTACCTAAAACCCCGAACATGTTAATTTTCTTAATAAACTATTCACAAAATATTGCATGTAATCTTAACTTCATACAATTTATGTTGAAGTGACATTCTGAAGTGCTCTAATGGTCTGTTCTCTGAGATGGCCTTGGGAGTTTTGTTTTAATTACCTATATCTAACAAATAGCAGTTGGACAAGCAAGAATGGGTTGTAAGAAATGACAGTGGATTTTGTTAGAACAGAACAATTTTGGAGCCATTAAGCAGATCTGGTTCAGAGGTGGGTTTCAGCAGGTTCTGACCAGTTCTGGAGAACCGGTAGCAGAAATTTAGAGTAGTTTGGAGAACCGGTAAATACCACCTCTGGCTGACCCCGCCCCCATCTATTCTCTGCCTCCCGAGTCCCAGCTGATTGGGAGGGAATGGAGATTTTACAGTATCCTTCCCCTGCCACGCCCACCAAGCCACACCCACAGAACCGGTAGTAAAAAAATTTGAAACCCATCACTGATCTGGTTGTATCAATTTCTGCTCAACAGTGAACCTGTTGAGCAGAAATTCTAAATGTTGTTATCAGTCCAAAAATGTTAAGTAAGTCGATGCTTAAAACTGCACTATATTTCTCAAGGCAATGCTAGAATTCTGAGTGCATGGTCCTTGCCAAAAGGACCGAAGCAAGGAACTGAAAAAAAAAAATGAGAAAGAGGAATCTCAGAAGAAAATAAGAAAATGGATGACAGGTGTTCTTCGAAAATAACCATCAAACACAACCCAACAAAAATATTCTCTATTACACTACATCCATTTCCTTATAGTGTTACTAGTGTCGGGGAATCATTGTTCTGGATTTCTGGAAGTTGTGAAGTCTAGCACATTTGGAGGCCATAAATCACTGGCACTCTTTCTTTGCATCCTTGTGACACTTTGCATTCAGAAAATGCATTCTGGCTACCAACTAGGTGAAACATTTTTGCCTTCAATAATATTTTCTTTTGGCCAAAATCTTAAAAAGAACTTTGTATATAAGAAGGCAGATGTGTCCCTTCTAAAGGTGTATCTACTGCCTAGTTTTTATAATTTCTGTCCTTTTTTATGAAATGCTTGTTGGTGAATTTGGAAATCCTGATAAATAAAGATTTCATTGACTGGATTCTCATGCAGAGACTTTTCCTGGCAGTTTCCAAGAATAGAATATGAACAAAAGAAAAAAGAAAATTAAGAAAAAAATCTTAATGTTGCGTAAAATAAAATAACATAACATGGAGTAAACATTTCCTGAATACTCTCTTTAAATTACACACTTTTCTGTTGTACCCTACCCTCCAGCCAAACTGAATTTCTGTTTAATTTCAATCCTGCTTATAAACCCATGTTGTCTGTCTGTCTGTCTCTCTGTCTCAGCAAGGATAAGTCAGAATTCTTTCTTTATACTGAGAAAAATTAATAAAATTGTTGACTAGTATGGTGAGCAAAAATTTAAGAAGCATAACTGTCTGTTATTATGAGGCAGATTGGTATGTAGAATACTTAGTCCATCCTCCTAAGTTATTTTCACAGAATTTTGTTTTATAAGTATTACACTGATATGTTCCCTGCCTTTTAGGACAGGATATTAAAAGAGGCTTAAGCATAAACCACACAGAGACACCAAATCATAATAAACACAGAGGAAAGGGTGTAGAAACACAGCTACATAAAAGCATAAATAACATTCAATTTCTGTCTTCAACATTCAGTTGTGTAGTTAACCAAACAGACCAGACAATGCAACATTAATTAAAAAGTTGGATGTGTACCCAGCCGATAAGTAAATCAAACCCCACCCATCCCCAAAGTTTAAGCCCTACATTTTGAGGAACATAACTATTTATCTTAATAAAATAAGAGTCACATTTTACATGCCATTTGCATATATTAGACTTTCCTTTACCTATATTCTGCCTCTTAACATCTGAACAGGACATAAGGCAATTTTCAGGCCACTATGTTAGTGTTGTGATAAAATGGCATAGGTTATATGAGGAACCGTCTCACCCCAATGGGACTAGCCCATGCCACCAATGATGGCAAAAGGGGCATGCAGTGGTCTTTTCTAAATCTTGCCCATCGAGTCACAAACTGACTACTTACGGGCTATTATAGATGGAGCATTTACTATACAGTAACGAGAGAATCAGTGGTGAAATCTAAAATTTGTTACTACCGGTTCTGTAGGCGTGGCTTGGTGATGGTGGGGGGTAATGTGACTGAGTGGGCGTGGCCATTTTTTTTTTTTTACTTTTAAATTTTTTCTACAACCTCTTTGGCGAAGAGGTTGTAAAAAAATGCTTTCAAAAGGCTCTGATGATCCCAGCTGAGTTGCCTGATTGGCAGACACTTTTTTTCTTTTAAAAGCCTCTGCCGATCAGGCAACTCAGTTGGGATCGTCAGAGGCTTTTAAAAGCATTTTTTCTACAACCTCTTTGGCGAAGAGGTTGTAGAAAAAATGCTTTTAAAATTTTTTTAAAAAAGCCTCTGATGATCGCGCGGCTCAGCTAGGCGTGGGGGGAGGGGGCAGGGATTTTTGCTACCGGTTCTCCGAACCATCCGCCGCCATTGCTACCGGATCGGATGATCCGGTCCGAACCGGGAGCATTTCACCCCTAAAGTGAATATATTTGCATGTTACAGGAATGCAGTTTCCAGCTGATATAAAGGAATCCCTGCTAACAAGAAGAGTAGTTGGAACCCATATCCTTAGAGATGTTCCATTGCATATGCACCAGCAGAAGCTGGAAAACCAACTCTGGCAATATATCTGTGGAGATTCTCAATCATCCAGGTCATGCTTGTCCCAAAAGTGCTTTTTCCAAAAGTTTATTGTGTATTAATTTATTGTATTTACTGTATATCTGGCCTTTTTCAGGAAATAAATAGGACTTATCAGAGTTACCCATTAAATGAAGGTTTAAATCTGGACCTTAGCTGTCTGGAAAAGGAAGCACTGCATCTTCGACAGATTTCTCCTTTTCTTGGTTTGTATTTCTTTGGGAGCCTTTACTCAGGATTTCTCTCACAAGTTTTCACACACCATTTCGGTCATGATGTTCCCAAGCCATTCCAGTATGTGAAATCCAAAGATATTACAATGGATAGTATACTTATACACAACCAGAAAGTAATAGATAGAAGCTAACTTGGTGATTTGGGGCTCATCTCTCTTTCCCAACCCAGCTTTACTTCACACGACTGTTGTAATAGGAATAAAAGGAAGGAAAATTCCTATGGTTGCTGTTGCTGACCTCAGTTCCTGCTGGAAAATCAGGATATACAGTAAATTGAATAAGTTCATATAGCAAAAAAATGTGCTGGTTTTCTTCTCACTGTTTGTTTCTGTTTCTTTGTTCAAAGCAGAGTAACAATCTTATACTCTATCACAGGGGTGTCAAACTCAAGGCCCGGGGGCCGGATCCAGCCCACAGGGTGCTTAGAGGTGGCCTGTGGGGCCACCTTGGAAATAGCAAAGGACTGGCCCGCAGTGCCTCTGCCAGTGAAAACTGTGTGCGGCCCTCCCAAGCGCCATCTTCACTGGCAGAGGGTTGCAGGAGGCCGTAACAGCTGAAAACAGAGCTCGGGAGCCCGTTTACGCTGGCAGAGCACTTGAGCCGCCACAGGCGCCCCCGACACAAGTGACGTCATGCTGACCACTCCCCCCCTCTGAGGTCAAACACAACCCTGATGTAGCCCTTAATGAAATCAAGTTTGACACCCCTGCCCTATCACTTTATAGCCCACTTGAATGGCCAGATCTCACCATGGATCAGCCAAAACTGGCACAGCTCAGATTGTCATCCTGTTCACCAGCCAACAGGACAGGGCAATGTAAGAACAAGCAGGAAATGTGCATTTAAAATAATTTGATTGTTAACAGACGCATAGCGATTGCATTGCATATGCAAATCTGCAACTTTGTAATATTTGCGTAATTTATTTAAATGGTGGTTTGACTTTTATACAATGGAAATCAGTAATTAGGCAGTACTGAGACGCTAAAAGCGTGTTTTGATATCTGGATGTAGAATCATTTCTTTATTTATGGTATATTTTCCCTCCCAATGTTTTTGCTTAGTTACCATATTCCCCATTCAAAAAGCTTGTCTCCTGAGACTTTTGCATAAACTGTGGTTAGCTTTTGGATTTTGATGCTGCTTCAAGTGCCACTGGAAATAGATATTTTTGCTTGGACTTTTTCAAGCAATATATTCTTTTCATGTGACATCAATATGCAAGTCTCTTTTGGGCTATGAAGAATCGTAGAGCATTTCCTGATGAAAATAAAAATGGAAAACCAGTCATGATTCTATGCATGTTCTTTAGTATAACCAATATAAGTTTGTTTAATCAATATAAGTTTGCTTCTTCCAAACACAGGAAACTAATTATAGTTAATTAAGTACCAGGGAACCCAGATCAACTCATGATAACTAATCCTGTTTATGTGCCCTTCTTCATTATCTTCCCTTTCATTCTTCAGTCTTGCCAAGTGTAGTCATTTAGTGTGAGTTTCTATTTGTTGATTATTGTATCACATCAAGGGGCAATTAATATTTATTTGGTTGAGGATGAATAGATTTTTCTTGCTGTCCATGGAACTCTTAGTAACTATCTACAAATTCCTAATTAAAAGAGTTCTTCTCTTCTCTTCTTTCCATTCTGTTTCACAGTGTCTAGCTTTCACAGCCTTATCATTTCCACTGAAGAAAAAAAAATCAATGTTTTAATTGTTCTAATATTTAGTTTTCTTATTTATCCAAATTGTGGTATAATCAAAGACCCAGCGAAAAAGAAATTTTATTTACAGTGAACCAAACATTAAAGATTGGGGGACAAAAAAAAAGTATATAAAAACTATGAATATGTTTATCCAAGTAAGTGTTGAATATCAAACAGCAGTAGGGGAAAAAAGCAGGATTTGGTGACCTTTCTAGAGATCATGGGCAAAGTTTCAGTCAAGAGAAGGAAATGTTCTTCCTCTAAGCTATCATTGCTGTTAATTAAGAGGGGAACTATTAAGTCTGCTTGGCAAGCTGAGTAGAAAGAACACTACGGAAGCCCATTTGAGACCAATTCAGTTTTCCTCAATGGGCAGAGACCTACTTAATCTTACAGTGGCATACTGTTAAATCTCCCTTACAGCAACAAAGATGACAGAACATTGAATCCAGCAGATGTGAGGGCTTTCCTATGAATTAGGTATAAAATAATTGGCTAAATAACTGTTTAGAGAGACTCTATGCAGACGTAGCCTACACAAAATAGAGAATTTAGATTTTTCTGGATTTTACTATCAAAACAGAGCCCATTCCCTCAGTTTTCTCTCAAAGCAAATAAATGTCAAATATTGAGCTGATAAAAGCTATAAAATTTTTATGTCCAGCTCTTATAACCATTTTCCATTATGGCAAATATTTATCTGAGAAGTCAGATCTGGGAAGACAGAGAGCTGTCAACAAATCTGTGCCAAGATTTCAAGCAACAGAGTTATACTCAAACTTCTATAAAGATTAAGTCGAGATTCCAATCTCAATAGAGAAATGGGTATACATTAGGGAAACTTCAACAAGGCTTGTAGAAATTTGGACTGAACAGCTCGAAAAGGGTTTCTCATGTTATCTACATGCTATGTATCATCTGACTGTTGATGTGTACTCTGAATATTTGTACTATTGTTTGAACATAATTATTATAGTTGCAGTTGATGTAGTTTCCAGGTTTTACCTCACAGGTAGGTATCAACCACTTAGGCCAGGGCAGTGATGAAATCCAAATGTTTTGACTACTGGTTCTGTGGGTGTGGCTTGGTGGGTGGCAGAGGTGGGTTTCAGCAGGTTCTGACCAGTTCTGGAGAACCGGTAGCGGAAATTTGGAGTAGTTCGGAGAACCGGTAGTAAAAATTCTGACTGGCCCCACCCCCATCCTCTGCCTCCCAAGTCCCAGCTGATCAGGAGGAAATGGGGATTTTGCAGTAACCTTCCCCTAGAGTGGGATGGGAATGGAGATTTTACAGTATCCTTCCCCTGCCACGCCCACCAAGCCATGCCCACCAAGCCATACCACACCCACCAAGTCACACCCACAGAACCGGTAGTAAAAATTTTTGAAACCCACCATTGGTGTGGTGTGGCTTGGTGGGCATGGGCCAAGGGGTGTCAAACCGGATTACTTCGAGGGCCAGATCAACATTGTAGTTCTCCAGAGGCTGGCCGGGGGGAGGGGGGAGGAAGATGGGACGGATGCCTCCTGCAACACCCTGCCAGCCAAAACAGGGCAGGGGGAGGCATGGCCCCTGTGCCCCATTTTTTACCTGGACGGCTTCCTGCAGCACTTTGCCAGGCAAAAGGTGGGGGGCGTGCATGACCATGCTTTGCCCCGTTTTCAGCCTGGACAGCCTCCTGCATCACTCTGCTGCCCAAACTGGGGTGTGGGGGCCTGTGCATGGCCCTCCACACCCCATTTTGGCTGCCAGAGGCACCACGGACTAGTCCTTTGCTATTTCTAGGCCAGTCCTGTAAACCAGATTTAAACACTCTGTGGGCTGGATCCGGCCCACAGGCCTTAAGTTTGACACCCCTGACTTAGGCAAATTCATAACAAATCCAAGAACTAATAAGCCATATTTATTTATTTTTTAAAAAAATAGAAAGCCATACCAAAGAATTTCAGCAACTATAGTAATTCAAGAATAAGCAGTATGTATTCAAACCATAATCAAGCCCTCTTATGTTTCATTTTCCTTCCTGTTCTTCTTGGCATCATCTTTGAGTAGGCTGGCTTGTCTCCATCTAGCCTTCAATTTTGTAACTATCTGAATTGGAGTTACGTTATTTTTCCTTGATTGTATCAAAATAAACTGTATGCAGAATAGTTTCGTGGGCCCAGGTGGTTCTTTCGAGATCACAGAGGTTTCAAAAGTAGCATTCAGAAGAAGAACCTTTGATTCTCCCCGAATAGTCATGAATGAGAGGCCTTTGGGAGAACATCACAGCTGTAGCTGGTGACTAGGCTTTCCTTTCTACGCTAGAGACCAAGAGTTTGAATGAAATCCCTACTTTCATTTAATGGGAATAGCAGTATCATCAGCATCAGGCTTGTTCTCTTGGATGAGAAGCAAAATATCTTTAAAGAAAAACTAGAAAGTCCAGTTGCCTCTTTAAAAAGCACCTTTGGGACAACCATGACCCAGATGATTGAGAATCTCCATAGACAGCATTAGGCTTTTGGTCAAATTCAGAGGTGAAACTCAGATTTTTATCAGTTTAATAAAGTTTAATGTAATATAAATGGCTAACCTTTTCTGGACCCAAAATTTAGTATAGATCAGTGATGGCTAACCTTTTTTGGACCGAGTGCCCGAACCCCCAAAATGCAATGCGTGTGTGGTCCCCACACATTTTTGTTTTTTAATTTGATTTATATGCCGCCCTTCTCCGGAGACTCAGGGCGGTTTACAATGCGTTAAGCAATAGCATTCATACTTTTTGTATATTTATACAAAGTCAGCTTATTGCCCCCCAAAACTGGGTCCTCATTTTACCTACCTCAGAAAGGATGGACGGCTGAGTCAACCTTGAGCCTGGTGAGATTCGAATTTACAGTAATTGCAGACAGCTGGTGTTAATCACAATGCTTTTAGTCTGCTGAGCCACCAGGCCCTGTGCACCCCGCCCTCTGCTCATGCACACGCAGGGCCCCCGCACACACCTCCTGCACATGCTCCACCCTGTGCATGCACGCACCCTCCCTGCATGCTCCCCGCACATGTGTAGCAGAGACCCAATGACCAGCTGGCCAGTGGGAGGTGCGCAGACACACGCGGCGGAGCTGAACTGGGCCAACGGCTCACGTGCCCGCAGAGAGGGTGCTGCGTGCCACCTGTGGCACGTGTGCCATAGGTTCGCCATCATGGGTATAAATGCATAAAAGGAGAGTGGGGCCTTGAAGGATGGGCGGAAGAGCCATCTTGGAGTCCTAGTGGACAATCACTTAAATATGAGCCAGCAGTGTATGGCACCAGCCAAAACAGCCAGTGCAATCCTAGGCTGCATTAATAAAGGGATAGAATCAAAATCACGTGAAGTATTAGTATTGCTTTATAAAGCCTTAATAAGAGCACACTTAGAATGCTGCATCCAGTTTTGGCTACCATATTATTAAAAAAAAGATGTAGAGGCTCTGGAAAGAGTGCATAAAAAAGCAACAAAGAGGATTGGAGGCTAAAACATATGAAGAACGGTTGCAGGAACTGGGTATGTCTAGTCTAGTGAAAAGAAGGACTTGGGGTGAAATGATAGCAGTGTTCCAATGTTTGAGGGACTGCCACAAAGAAGAGGGGGCCAGCCTATTTTCCAAAGCACCAGAGGGCAAGATAAGAAACAATTGTTGGAAACTAATCAAGGAGAGAAGTAACCTAGAACTAAGGAGAAATTTTCTAAGAATGAAAACAATTAACTAGTGGAATGGCTTGTCTTCAGAAGTGATGGGTGCTCCATCACTGGAGGTTTTTAAGAAGAGACTGGACAGACACTTGTTTGTAACAGTATAGGGCAGTGATGACTAATCTTTTTGCCATCGCGTGCCAAAAGCGGGGGGAGTGCAGGGGGGTTGTGCGCGCATGTGCCTACACCCATAATTCAAGGCCCCCCTCCGTGCCCTGCCACCCTGCGACGGCAAAAAGGTTACCGGTGGGCCCGGTATGCCTGTTTTTCACCTTCCCCAGGGTCCAGAGGCTTTCTTGGAGCCTGGGGAGGGCGAAAATGGCCTCCCCCATGTCCCCAAGGCCCTCTGGAGGCCGGAAGTTTCCCGACTTCTGGTGGGTCCGGAAGGCCCAAAAATTAGCTGGCTGGTGCACACATGAATGCTGGAACTGAGCTAGGGCAATGCCCACGTGCCCACAGATATGGCTCCGCGTGCCACCTGTGGCACATGTGCCATAGGTTCACCATCACGGGTATAGGGGGTTGGACTAGAAGATCTCCAAGATCCCTTCCAAGTCTGTTCTTCTGTTATTTTGTTAAGGCAACAGTCAAATTAGAGTGACTTGAGTCTGGGCCAAGAAAATGAGAAAACTCAGACAAGTGCCTCCCTTGTTTACACAAAGATAAAGTGAGAGACAGGAAAGCACATTCAGATTTGCAAGATTCTGTTGCTATAACTATTACAATAAAAGTGGTTCTGGTCTCTATGGCATTGGTTTCTTAGTCTGCTTTACCTTGCAGGACTGATGGAGAGGAACCAAGATGCATCTTAGTTTCACTCCCTTTTGGGGAACAAATGGATATCCTAAGAAGCCATAAAGGACTTTATGCATTTGATTCTTTTCATGCAATTTTGCAATACCAAAATAACAAAAACGCCATTGATCAATAGAGGAAAATAGCCAATTTCTCCGTCAGCCTGTTTCTGGTGATCAAATTAAAAATTGACCACTTCAATGAAGGCAACATTTTTAAAAAAATGGTCCTAGGATTATTGATAGGTTTTCTTTTAGATGATAAAAGACGAGGCACTGATGAGATCTGTTTCTATCAATCTAGACTGCTCCTATGCCAAGGTGCTCTCCTGCACTGGCCAACTAATTTTCCATGGAAGTTCCTAGCATACCATTCTGATCCTTGTCCTTGTCCTTATCTTTGACTCATGCATTGTGCTGACATATGTAGTCTCCCTTGAAGACCTCTCAGATGCTTAAACTGATCAGAATACAGCAGCACAGGCAATGATGGGCATACCTCAGGATGCCCATGTGACACCTCTGCTCCACAAGCTTACCAGTTTGCTATCAGATCTGTTTCAAGATGATGTTGCAACCTATAAAACATACAACCTCATTGTTTGAGGAATCACCTATTTCCCATGGTGTTTTCCTGGCAAATATGAGCTGGCAGCGTTGGTGCACTCTGGATCCTTAAATCAAATTGTATCGTTTTATCAGGACTCTTGAAGGACACCTTCTATGTAGCAGTGCCTTCTCTCTGGAATGAGGTTCTCTCTGAGATCCAAGTGGGTCCCACCATCATGACATTCCAGACGTCCTTAAAGTCCCAACTGTTCTGCCAGCCCTGGCTTAGAATAGCTGGAGCCCCTTGTTGCATATTAGTCAGTGGTGGGATTCAAACAGTTCACACCCCTTCGGTCACCCCTCCCCTCCCCGCCTTTCCCCGCTCCTTCCAGAAGTCCCCCCATGCCCTGTTTTGGCTCCCTGGTAAGTACAGGGAGGCCTACTAGGCCCTAAACGGGGCACGGGGGGTTCAGCACGGCCCCCCATGGCCCGTTTTTGCTCCCGGGGAGGTGCAGGAGTCCGAGTGCTGCCCTGGCCACGCCCACAATGGCTACCCCACCCACCCAGTAATTAGGACAGAGAACTAGTTGTTAAATTATTTGAATCGCATCACTGATATTAGTAATACATGTTCCATGTTGTTCATTGAACTTGACATCTTGTTCTTTTCCTTTTTTTTCTTGGTTTGCACGGTTTTAGTCATATTAAATTGCTTTCCTGTTTATTTTACTGTGGAGTTGTTCTGGAGTAAAGGCACCTAATTGATTAAAATAAATAACTAAATAAACCTTTCGTGATCTTGTCTAGATTTGACACTGTTTTCTTCTCCATCATATCCATTTTCCCTTCTCTAAGCTCAAGAAAACAAAATTACTTAGCCACCTTCAATTCCTTGTAATCAATTCTAAGTTCACTAACCCTGCCAGGTGTTTTCATTTTTTTGTCTTCTGAATATTTAGGGTTATTTTTCATTTCCATTTTTTACTTTCATGAGTAAATAGAATAGAACAATTAAATGTAAATAGAAAAGCGGGGATTCCAAACCAATTGAAGAGTAAAATAAAACCATTTTTCCGGTGTTGAGCCCAAAGCGAATCATGAGGAGAAATGACATAAGCAGATAGTGAAATTTCTTCTGGGAGCGTTAATCAGAACAGTTGTTAACTTTTCAACTACCCTTTTTGTGGTGCTTGTAAGCGAAGTTTAATTTGTAGAATGGAACAGATGAAGCACTTTTATTATCTAAATGTTGCCTCAGATTAACACACTGCCAAGAAGGCAGCTTTGTTACAGAATAACATTAATGAACTGCCGAGGTCAGCTTTAACTATATCTGTGTGTTCCTCAAAATTATCCCCCTGGGGTATTTCCACATGGAACCACTTCTATTCCTCAGTTCTCCCAAATGGATTGAAAGAGACTTGCCAATAGTTTTTGTTCCCTGAGAAGACCATGAGTTAGAACCAGGGGTGAAATCCAGCAGGTTCTGACAAGTTCCGTTAGCGGAAATTTTGAGTAGTTTGGAGAACCGGCAAATACCACCTCTGGCTGGCCCCAGAATGGGATGGGAGTGGAGATTTTGCAGTATCCTTCCCCTGGAGTGGAGAGGGAATGGGGATTTTGCAGTATCCTTCCCCTGCCATGCCCACCAAGCCACACCCACAGAACCGGTAGTAAAAAAAATTCAATTTCACCATGGTTTAGGACTGTGCAGACCCCTTTTTTGACCATGACATGATCAAGATGTCATCATTATGCTACCAGGCTTGAAATTTTAGTCTTAGACAACTTAGAACTACGCCGCCTTCGGACTGACCTAAGCGTAGTACATAAAATTATCTGCTACAACATCCTACAGGTCCATGACTACTTTAGCTTCAACCACAACAATACATGAGCACACAATAGATACAAACTTAAGGTAAATCGTTCAAAACTCGATTGCAGAAAACATGACTTCAACAACAGAGTGGTCAATGCCTGGAATGCACTACCTGACACTGTGGTTTCTTTCCCAAACCCCCAAAACTTTAACCTTAAGACTGTCTACTGTTGACTTCACCCCATTCCAAAGAGGTCTGTAAGGAGGGTGCATAAGCACACCAATGTGCCTACCGTCCCTGTCCTAATGTCCCCTTTTATACATATCCATTTCATGTATTCATAATCATGTTTATACTTATATCTGTTATCTAATACATGCTTGACAAAATATTTTTTTAAAAAAATGATGATGTGTCATTGTGTGAAATGTTTCCAACCAACAGTAGACACAGTCATTCACTTTGCTCATCGACAAGTAGCTTCTGGGCATCAAGAGAAGCGACTTCCATTGAGGCAAAAGAGCTGATGAAAGCAGATCAGCCCATCTGAAAGCTCTGGATCGGGGTAATGACTTAATCCTCTGAGATGCTTCATCACATCAGGGTAGAGTGACATTTTTGTGGAGATGAATTGACAGTCATCCTCAGAGACCTACTAGTTAGTTCTCTCTAGCTCAGTCATTCAATCATATCTTGCCCGAGCTGCTGCAGATCTTGGAAAAGTAACAATCTTCTCGCTTCCATTTTTCACAAGGGAGAAATAAAGTAAATCAATGGTGTATCTCTCTCATGTTCTTAGTATATGTTATGCGCCTTTATTAATTTGCAGAAAAACAAGGCATCAGCCTGAACGTTTGTAACAGGAGGAAGTTGGCTGGATATTCATCTATCATTGCTCCTGCTTTAAAAGACCCACAGAGAGTTATGATGTTGGCATGCTACCATGCCTTCCATTTTGTTACTACATGCTTCTCTAATGCCTAAGGTCTTGTACTGATTGTTGAAGCGGAGGAGAAAAGTGATAAAACTTAAACTGGATACTTTTTAGGCTACAGAAATTCAAATTCATTGCAGGGATGTATTCATACCGTCCCCATTTCTACACCACTGGATTACAGATAGTACTTGACTTACAACAGTTTGTTTAAAGGTAAAGGTAAAAGCTCCCCTTGCACATATGTGCTAGTCGTTCCTGACTCTAGGGGGCGGGAACGACCGAAGCCGAAGAACCGAAGAGCCAGCACTGTCCAAAGACGTCTCCGTGGTCATGTGGCCAGCATGACTAAATGCCAAAGGCGCATGGAATGCTGTTACCTTCCCGCCAAAGGTGGTCCCTATTTTTCTACTTGCATTTTTTTATGTGCTTTTGAACTGCTAGGTTGGCAGAAGCTGGGACAAGTAAAGGGAGCTCACCCCGTTACGCGGCACTAGGAATTCGAACCGCTGAACTGCCGACCTTTTCGATCGACGAGCTCAGTGTCTTAGCCACTGCACCACCACATCCCTCAGTTTGTTTAGTGACCATTCAAAGTTCCAACTGTACTGAAAAAATTGACTTATGAACAATTTTCACAGAACTGTTATAGCATCCCCATGGTCATGTGATCAAAATTCAAATGCTTGGCAGTTGACTCCTATTTATGATGGCTGCAGTGTCCCAAGGTCATGTGATCTCCTTTTGCAACCTTCTGACAAGCAAATGGGGAAGCCAGATTCACTTAACAACAGTTTGACTAATTTAACAACTACAGTGATTCGCTTAACAACTGTGACAAGAAAGTTCATAAAATGGGGCGAACGCACTTAACAAATTTTTCACCTAGCAACAGAAATTTTGGGCTCAATCGTGGGTGTAAAATGAGGACTTCCTGTATCTAAAATCTCTTCCTGCTACACATAAAAAAGAAATAAAAGCCATATCTAGATGTTAATTTAGCAAACTGTGGAATCCAGTAAGTGTAGTTCGCACTCAAGGATTTATATAATTTATCATACGAGCAGTCAATTTTATTCAAAACTCATTCAAGAAATCTAAACAAATCATGACTTTATGCATTGTGTGAACCTATCCATAGACCCACAAAACCCATTATCAAGACTTGGCCTGGCAATTAACACAGCATTAAGGCAGAAGATTACATTATAAATGTTAGGCAGATGTCCCTTCTAAATATATTTGTCGTTCAAAACGTTCTTGACACTGTAGGGACCACATAGCATGCCCTATGATTGGAAATCTGCCTAAATAACTTCAGATGGATAAAGAATCAGTGGGCAAAAGGAAAAAAGCCAGTGTATGCAGGTGTACGAGTGTGTATTTATGTGGGTTGTGTACACACACACACACACACACACACACACACACACACACACACAGAGGGCAGTGCTGAAAATTCTAAGGTCAAAAATTCTGCCTATCAATGGAAATGTTTCCTCTAAGGATTTCGATCTGTACCACCAATTATCTGCAATTTAAACATTACACAAAAGGACACAAATTTGCCCGTGGTGATTATTCTTCAAAGAAAGTATTATGCTTCTTTATTTATATAAACTTTAAGGTAAAGGTTCCCCTCGCACATATGTGCTAGTCGTTCCTGACTCGAGGGGATGATGCTCATCTCCGTTTCAAAGCCGAAGAGCCAGCACTGTCCAAAGACATCTCTGTGGTTATGAGGCCGGCATGACTAAACGCCGAAGGCGCGCAGAACGCTGTTCCCTTCCCATCAAAGGTGGTCCCTATTTTTCTATTTGCATTTTTTAACGTGCTTTTTTGAACTGCTAGGTTGGCAGAAGCTGGGACAAGTAACGGGAGCTTACCCCATTACACGGCACTAGGGATTTGAACCACTGAACTGTCAACCTTTCGATCGACAAGCTCAGTGTCTGGTTTCCAACTTATGCTATCTTTGCCAGCAAAACAGTAAAGTGGGTTACTCTTCTTTCTAGTTGATGGCGGATAAACCTGGAGGAAGTTAAAAGAGGCCTACGATAGGGTATTTAATGGTCTATATCAGTGATGGCTAACCTTTTCCAGACCGAGTGCCCAAATCACACATGCACCCCTAAATCCTCAACATACAATGCATGCGCAGCCCCCACGCATGTGCCCCAACTCCCCGCACACACCCCGTTCCCTGTGCATGCGTGGCAGAGACCCAAAGACCAGCTGGCCAGCGCAGCGGAGCTGAACTGGGGCAACAGCTCACATGTCGTCAGAGAGGGCTGTCAGGGTTCCAATTAACACCCCCAACAAAAGAAGACTCCGAGCTAGAAGTTCCTCAAAGTTCCATTTTATTAGAGATGTCATATTGGCACATCTGGAAAAACCCAAATCTGAAAGCTTCCAGGTTTTCCCCACCCAAAAGAAAGTCCAAGTCCCTGCCCAGCACCCACATGACCATCACATGGTCCAATCAATGCACCGTCCCAACTGGAGATGCCTCCCAGTCACGCCACTCCAGGTGCAGGCTGAACGTCCTTGACTCCCAGAGAAAAGAATGTTATTATGGCTAGAGATCTCTGCAACTCCATGCAATCCCCCCTCCCTGTTTCCCACAGCACTAAGTGTGGCAGCCGTGAAGATCCAAAGAAAAAGATGGCCTCCAGGGCTGACAACGGCTCTGCATGCCACTTCTGGCACACATGCCATAGATTCGCCATCACAGATCTATATGTATTAGGAGATTTTATTTGGTGCAGGGATGCTATGCATAGTGGGACACCAATAATACCTACAGCATTCAGCATACATCTTGAGTTCAGTATGGAACTGCAGAACTCATGGTTTAACTATCTGGATGTATTTTAGGATTTCTTTGGTTCCTCCCTCTCCTGCTCCTGTTGTAATCTTTTACCCAGTGAAATTCTGATTTCCATATGGTAAGTATTTTATACCCCACTTATGGTTAGATTAGCTCCGACTTTATTGGTATTCTGGAAGGTGCTGAAGACTTACCTTTGACATTGTGTCCGGGGATGTAGTGGTGATATTTATTTATTTATTATTTTATTTATTAATCAAATTTCTATACCGCCCTACTCCCGGAGGACTCAGGGCGGTGAACAGCCAAGATAAAATACAGATAATACAAATATTAAAAGTCCCTTAAAATTATTAAATATTTTGGCCGAAACACAGATTAAAACACCCAATTTATAAAATCAAACGAATTAAAAATTTAAAAGAGGAGAGTTAGGCCAGGCCAGCCTGCTGAAATAAAAAAGTTTTGAGAGCACGACAAAACGTGCGCAGATCCGGGATCCTCCGTATCTCTGGGGGGAAGGTTTTGAAAGGGTTATGTTAGTGTATCTCAATCCTGGTAGCTTGAAAATGCATGGATTTCGGCTCCCTGAATTCCTCAGCCAACTATGCTGGGTTGAAGTCCATACATCTTCAAGTTGCCAACAATGTCTTATGCTGTTCATCAGTTGCAAGGCACTCTTCTGCAGGTTAGGGTTTTAATGGCTTTTAACCTTGGTGGCTCAGGGTTAAAACCCATTAAAAGCACTGAGCCCTGGTGTCACAGTGGTTAAAATGGAGTTTTGCAAGCAAACTCTACCCACAGCCTGGAGTTCGATCCTGACCAGCTCAAGACCCCCTCAGAAGGATGGATTTATTTATTTATTTATTTATTTATTTATTTATTTATTTATTTATTTATTTATTGGTTCGATTTATATGCCGCCCTTCTCTGGAGACTCAGGGCGGCTTACAATGCATTAAGCAATAGCCTTCATACTTTTGTATATACCTGCTTAGTAGGGCTTTCGCCCCCACCCCACAAGTGGTGTTCTTTTTTTATACAAAGTCAGCTTATTGCCCCCACAATCCGGATCCTCATTTTACCTACCTCGAAAGGATGGAAGGCTGAGTCAACCTTGAGCCTGGTGAGATTTGAACTTGCAGTAATTGCAGGCAGCTGGTGCTACTTAATAGCACTTTAGTCTGCTGTGCCACCAAGGCTCTTTAGCCTTCCATCCTCCTGAGATTGGTAAAATAAGGATCCAGATTGTTGGGGGAAATAGGCTGAGCAATAAACCACCCAGAGAGTACTGAAAAACACTGTGGGGCAGTAAATCTAAGTGGTATTGCTACTGCTATTTAAGGGTTTTTGTTCTTGTAAGAGCTGCGGTGGCGCAGTGGTTAGAATGCAGTACTGAAGGCTACTTTTCACTGTCGGCTGACTGCAATTTGGCAGTTCGATCCTGACAGGTTCAAGGTTGACTCAGCCTTCCATCCTTCCGAGGTTGATAAAATGAGGACCCAGATTGTTGGAGGCAATAGACTGACTCTGTAAACCACTTAGAAACGGCTATAAAGCACAGTGAAGTGGTATATAAGTCTAAGTGCTGTTGCTATTATAGTCTGGTTATTTATTTGTGTTTTGTGGGGTTTTTTTTTACTACTATATGTGAGCTAGTCATACAATTCACATGAGATGAGATGGCAACTATTTTATCTTATTTTCTTTATTAAATTGTTACCACATATTTATTACTTTATAAGTCACTCAATACTTCTTCCTCCTTCTATTTTGCCCATGACTCAGCTCAAAACTGAAGAAATGGATAAATAAATTTTGGATTATTCCATATAAACCTAAACCCAGTTTTAAATCAGAATAGAATAGAATAGAATAGAATAGAATAGAATAGAATAGAATAGAATAGAATAGAATAGAATAGAATAGAATAATAACTTTATTGTCACTTTGAATGTATACTAATTGGCATACATTAAAATGAAATTTCATTGCATACAGCTCTCAAAGGATCACCACCTCCAACATACATTACTTAAACATGACAAAATAAATAAATAAATACAAAATTATGCATATACTCACATATATGACACAGAAACAACACAGTCTCGTTCGGATGTATACAGGTACATTGCAAAAAACCCGAAATTTGCGAGTTTATCAGACGGATGGCATAGGGAACAAAGCTGTTAGCCCTGCTAGAAATACTTTGAACTCTACCTCTGGTAGAGCTACCAGATCTAAGATGCAAAAATCCAGATGATGACTAGGTAATAGCAAAAATTTATAGTTTTCTTTATCTACTTCTTCCCATCTAGAAACTTTTGGGATTTTACAGCCCATTTCTAGTATCCTAAGATCTGGTGAAGTGCAACAAGACCTGAATCTCTTCCTAGAGCTCATCATTTTTTCATCATCTTCTGCCAAGAAAAAAAAAATAGTTTGGTATTACAGCATTATTTATTATATTTATTTATTCATTAGATTTTTATCCTGCCTTTTATTGTTTTTATAAATAACTCAAAGTGGTGAATATACACAGCACACCTTCCTTCTCATATTTTCCCCACAACTATAACCCTGTGAGGTGGGCTGGGCTGAGAAAGCATGATGGGCCCAAAGACACCCAGCTGGCTTTCATGCCTAAGGCGGGACTAGAATTCACGGTTTCCTGGTGATTGGCCCTACATATTGGACATTAATACAATCGAATGAGTCCAGAGGTATTTCATGAGAAGAGTCCTCCACTCCTCTGCTTGCAACAGAATAACCTATGCCACCAGACTTGAAATTTTGAGCTTAGACAACTTAGAACTTTGCCGTCTTCGGTCTGACCTAAGCATAGTACATAAAATTATCTGCTACAATGTCCTACTTGTCAATGAATACTTCAGCTTCAACCACAACAATACATGAGCACATAATAGATACAAACTTATTGTAAACCACGCCAAACTTGATTGCAGAAAATACAACTTCGGTAACAGAGTTGTTAATGCCTGGAATGCACTTCCTGACTCTGTGGTTTCTTCCCCAAACCCCCAAAACTTTAACCTTAGACTGTCTACTGTTGACCTCACCCCATTCCTAAGAGGTCTTTAAGGGGCATGCATAAGCGTACCAGTGTGCCTATCGTCCCTGTCCTAATTTCCCCTTTTTTTTGTATCCATTTCATGTATTCATAATTATGTTTATACTTATATTTGTTATCTAATACATGCTTGACATACATACGTACGTACGTACATACATACATACATACATACATACATACATACATACATAAAAGTCCCCAACTGGCTTTCATACTTGTGGCGGGACTAGAACTCACAGTTTCCTGGTAATTGGCCCAAAGTCACCCAGCTGGCTTTCATTCCTAAAGTAGGACTAGAATTCATAGTCTCCTGGTTTCTAAGCAAACACCTTAATCACTACATCAAATTGGTTCTTGATATGAAGTTATCATATGATATATGAACATGAACAATACATAAATAATAGATGTACATGGAGGACCATATTAAGAACAAGTATGATATGTCAATATTCCAGAACTTGTGTTGATTTTTGCTATAGTGGAAATAACCAGATTCTTTTTTTTTCTTTTTTTTGCATCTGACATGGCAGTCTGAGAAGAAAAATGGTGGGCTTTGCTCCTGTAATCTTCTCAAAACAATAAAGACTTAGGGGTTTATCTGAGTTGTCCTTAAGGAGGTGTTTGCATTTCTATTTCTTTCTCATTTTAACTCTTCTCCCAGTCTGAACAGAATCTGGGCATGACAATATGAACAATTGTGCACCTGCCCATGTTCTTCAAGACGTCCTTTAATTATGTAGCACAGAATCAGTGAATCAATTAATAATGTATCACCCACATATTGCTTAAATCTACACCCCACTCCCGCACACAGTCTGACATCAGTTAATTTGTGTGTGCAACCCCCAAATTAGTTTTGTCAAGGATGGTCGCTAAGTAGCATGAGAAGGTTCCAGCAGAATTAAGAGGGGAAATCAAATACCTTTCGCTCTGTAACAGAGGCCTCCATCTGCTTTTAATTCTGCAGAAATATCATTAGTTTGGTCTTGATAAGACATGGGGGCCACTACAATCCTTGGTTCAGAAAACGGCATAACTAGTAGCTGTACTTTGACAACGGCTGCTCAAAGTTTGAAAAGAGTAGATGTCCAATTGCATGGCTTTAGAGTAGAGTAGAGTAGAGTAGAGTAGAGTAGAGTAGAGTAGAGTAGAGTAGAGTAGAGTAGAATAGAATAGAATAGAATAGAATAGAATAGAATAGAATAGAATAGAATAGAATAGAATAGAATAGAATTCTTTATTGACCAAGTGTGATTGAACATACCAGGAATTTGTCTCCAGTGCATAAGCTCTCAATGTACATACAAGCAACAAGTGATAAATCAAGAACATAATCATAATACCATCATCATAAATCATAAGATACAACACTCAATGATAGTCATAAGATAACTAAATAAAAGCAATCAACATAGTTCATAAGATGCAAACAACAAAGTGATAATCATAAGATGCTAAAGGAATAGAAAGATGAGAAAGAGAATAGCAATACAGCCCTACTACATGGTTTGATATCCTAGGTCAAACTCAAGGCCCGTAGGCTAAATCCGGCCCATGGGGTGCTTAGATTTGGCCCGCGGTGCCTCCCTGGAAACAGCAAAGGACCAGCCCTCAGTGCCTCTGCCAGTGAAAATGGAGCTTGGGAGGGCCGCGCAACTGTCCATGCCCCCTGTCCATGCCCCCTGGCCCCCCAGGTTAAACACAACCCTGATGCATACCTCAATGAAATTTGAAACCCCCTGTCCTAGGGCATAAGACAGTGTTGTGAGAATTAATTGTTTTAGCAGAGTGATGGCATGGGATGTGTCTGGAAAACAGTCTTTGTGTCTAGTTGTTTTGGCATGCAATGCCCAATAACATCGTCTTGAGGGAAGAAGTTGAAACAGTTTATGTTCAGCATGTGATGAGCTCTGTAGATAGGTCTGTATCTGTAGAGGGTCTGTATTTTCTACAGACCCCATAGAGCCGAGGTGGCGCAGTGGTTAGAGTGCAGTACTGTAGGCTACTTCAGCTGACTGCTAGCTGCAATTCAGCAGTTCAGCTCTCACTGGCTCAAGGTTGACTCAGCCTTCCATCCTTCCGAGGTGGGTAAAATGAGGACCCAGATTGTTGGGGGCAAGAAGCTGACTCTGTAAACCGCTTAGAGAGGGCTGTAAAAGCACTATAAATGGTATATAAGTCTAAGTGCTAAGTGCTATTGCTATTTTCATAGCCCTCATTCTGGCTTGGCAGGTTGGCTCCATCAACCCAAGAGTCTGACACTGGGTGTCATGAAGGGGAAGCAAATTCAAGGAAGAAACACTCCTAGGCTTATTGCATTTTCTGAGAAGGAGAGGTTTCCTGTCTGAAGCAGGAAAATGCCTTGTGCTGCCCAGGGGTTAGCACATTAAAGCTAGACATTAACCTGTGTCCCCTGCTCTTTTTATCCCAAAGAAAAGAGCTTTATCACTAAATCCTGCAGCGCGATAGTAGACAGGGAAGACAGAGTAATCCTAACACAATTGTCATTGGTGGGTAATCTGAATTTCTTTGGCTTGATTCTTAAATAGTTCCCCATGCCTCTGTTCTCATTCGGCATCGTACTATGTCACTGGCTTTTCCCCTCTTGTTTTGTTTCTAGGGGTTTGGTACCATTTTTGTCCCTCGCGTTGCTGCCGCTTAAATATTATCTTCTTCTTTATTTTATTTATTTATTGGCTGCTTCTACCAACTATAACTCTTTTCAGATCCTCCTATTGCCACCTGTCTGGCTTGTGGTTTCTCTGCTGTTGTGGAATTATCCCTTATCTACTCCCTTGAAGAAAAATCCATTCCCCATTTTCTCTCTGTGTGTGTGTGTACGTGTGTGTTTTCCTATCTCAGACATTTTTCCCTTCATCCAGCCCCGCACCTCCTATTTCCTGCCTGATTGTTCTCCTTAGATGTTTCATTGCCAACTGAAATTCACTATGCCAAAGGCTGAACTGCTCTTCATTGCTTTCAAGCCTCCCTCTTCTCAGTTACTGTCAACAACATAACTTTCCGCCATGGTGACATGCACAAATCCTTGGTTTTATCTTCGATTCCTCCCTGCCCTTTGTCTGCATTTCCAGTTTGTTGCCAAGGCATATTGTAGATGGAAATGTACTCCCCCTTAAAGATCACTTACACAGCTTATGGATGCTTTTTGGCGTAGCTTTCTTGACGAAGAAGCTACAGGCATCCGCAGCTCATAATCTTCTACTAACTTTGGCAAATGTACCACCTCTTTTAAGGTCTGGCTGCAATGATTCATACTTTAGTTCAACCATTTCTGACCCGGTGGGTTTCAAATGCTGTTCCTCTCATTATCGCCCACCCACTAGCTTGGCTTATGATCATGCTAGCAGAGGATGAAGGAAATGGTATTTTAATTTATGTGGTTGACACTAGCTTGGGGATTAACAGAATAACGGAGTTGGAAGGAATATTGGAGGTCTTCTAGTCCAACCCCTTAAGCTCCATGGCTTAGGGCCTGGTTATTTACGGGACCGCCTGCTGCCACAAACGGCCTCCCACCGGCCGGTACGCTCTCACAGAGAGGGACTCCTCCGGGTGCCGTCGGCCAAACAATATCGGCTGGCGGCCCCCAGGGGGAGAGCCTTCTCTGTGGAGGCACCTACTATCTGGAACAAGCTCCCCCCGGAGATACGGAGGATCCCGGATCTACGCACCTTCTGCCGCGCTCTCAAGACCTTTTTATTTCACCAGGCTGGTCTGGCCTAACCTCTCCCATTCTCTTTTTAGTGTAAATTTTAATGTAAATTTTAATTTGTTCTTAACCTGGGGTTTTAAATTTTAAATTGATTTAATTCGATGTTACTTCTGCTCTTAATTTTG